>NC_041382.1:50317895-50420662 GCF_002162155.2 Triticum dicoccoides
AAGCAAAACAATGCACCATATTGCTCAAAGATCAATGTGGAAATGGAATCATAATTCTGAGCTATTTTTGTAGAGACACTGATAAGATGATTCAAACTGCAATGCCTTGATACTGAAAATAGTTAGAACATCTCTGTTTGTGCCAAAAAATAACCCCTTACCGGGCTTCCTTCTCTCACTAGATGTAGTGCACAAGTAGATGAACTGATGAACTCATACACATAATTTTGCATATAATTTGTTCAACTATGTCATTATGATTGATAGAATGTAATTATTGAAGAATTAAGAGGATCGGAACCATTGCTTCTCTTTTTGAGAGACATGCTAACAAGAAAGGGAAGACATGCTAACAGACGCGCTCCACTATGCTGTTAGGGTTAAGATTTTTTAGTCCCCGCCCCCGACTCTGCTGCTGAAATTACCATTGAAATCGAGGTAAAATCACTGTTGAACTGGGTGTAAAATCACTACTGTTGATATTCAAATTTAAACTTGAAAAATTAAATCACTGTTTTTAGTCCCCATTTCTGGACCTATGCTAACCTTGCAAGCAGCATAACAGGCAATGTACTCCAAAATACTATAAGAACTGGAGTAAAAGATGACTGCATCTCACAGAATATAAGAAATGGGGACTCTTGGCTAAGTATGGCAATGCCACAGAGTATAAGAAGTACTCCTGCATCTTACACAATGATAGGTCTAATTCATGCTACTCAACGAAAGAAGAAGAAAAATGCACTGGACATACACTGAAGAAAAATGCACTGTATCATCGGGTAATTGTCCATGGTTTATACCTGAAAATAAGTTTATCTCACGGCATGAATGTAAGTATCTGTTCCGCATTCATGGGCTATCTACCCAAGGTAAACCTAGAAAATGAGTTATATCCAGGACAAGCCACTGTCAATTAACACAAACGTTTGATCATCTCACTCTACTTACTGTCAATTGACACTGTATAACTGTCAGCTCCATTCACTAGCAGCAGCCAGCACTTCTGAATCTAATCTTTCTTGGGCAAGCTCGGCTACTTGTTGTTAGTCATTCACTAAAAGATCCTCAACAGACTGCATGCATCTAGTATTAAATTTCTTGGACGGATCATCTCTTTTAGCAAAGGACTGTAATAATTAACTAACTGAAAATTTGACATTCTGGACTATGCTTGGCTCTGGTTTTATGAAATCTCATCTCTTTTCTAGTGCCATGACTAGTCATGAATTTTATTTTACTTTCCCCACTTTATAACATTCAGAAATTGTTTACTAGCTCAAGCTTCTCCTTTGCACTTTATCACTTCAATCTGCTGCTACCTCAAGCTTCTCGTTTACACTTGTGCCAAGTAGCATTTTTTCCTTGTATAATTATATGGTGGTTGACTGAGCTGCTACTTTTTCCTTGTAGAAGATCGCAGGTCGAGTGGGAGGGATCTAGTTGCGACGACACCGAATCACTAGCAAGGCAGCTGCCTAGAATAATAGGTATTTTTGTTACGCTTCAGTTCGTGTCAGCAGGGAGATATAATGTTTTACAATCTTTCTGGTTATATCGGAGTTAGGTTTTTTGAATATGAGTAGCAGTGACTTGGATATACCTTATGGAGTTGTAACAGTTCCTCTTGGTGCTTAGGTGCATTTTCTTTGTGTAACTTGGTTTAAAAATGTGATTTGGTCTTTTGTGGCATTTGGATGCCTAAATCCCATTTTCTTAATCATATTGCTTGGAAACTTTTGGTTATCTCCTCTTAGTGATGAAATAATTTATATGTACTGCACTTTTTTCATAATTAGGTAATAACGTTGGTTACAGTTTTGGTAGTTCAAACGGAATGTATCTCATTTTGTAGATAGATTATTTTCTGGAATATCATATATTCAAATTTGTAATGAATGATGGCTTCTACCTGAATTGGTAGACTCTGTGGTGTTAGTTTGTTCTAAATACAGTAAGATAATTTTAACAACTGTAGAACATGTTGAGATTTGCAACTTTTTTGTGACATCAACCAACAGTCCTGTCAGTGGGTTATCCTATTTTATATTTTTAATTACTAACTTAAGTTTGAGTAAACAGTGGCAGTGAAGTCCTCATAATAATCAGGCGGATGTTAACTTTCTGATGTCCCCAGAAGTTAACTAAGATTGTGGTGCTAGTAGAGGCACATTGTGGCCTTTTCATCCATATGAAAGTAGAGGCACATTGTGGTGCTAGTTTGCTGGGTTTTGTCTCCGACCATCGTGTCGTGATGATATTGTAGGTACCCCGAGGGGCCCTTGAGTTTGCCGGAATGTCGATTAACTTCCGTTCCGGCAAATTCGGGTACTCCATATGTCCTATTTTCAGCAAAGGTCATGCTGAAATTTTCCGTGAATTTTAGCATGACTTTGCTAAAAATAGGACATATGGGGTACTTGTGACTAATGCATGGGCCGGGGTATCTTAGTAGTTAATTAAGTAGGATCAAGTGCCCCGGTGTACTTGTGACTAATGCATGGCTTTTAGGGTGCCTCGGTGTCGATAAAAACCGAAATGATGAAAAGTTAGGCTTTTAGGGTGCCTCGGCGTCGAAAAACCCTCAATGATAAAAGCTTAGATTTTAGGATGCCTCGGTGTCGACAAACCCTAAATGATGAGACCATGATCTTGTTCCTTGACAATAACCAACTTTTTGACCAAACTTTGTTTCTATTTAGAGAGAAACATGGCCCACAACGATGAGGCCGGGGGTTCGGGCGGCAAGGCATTCTGGGAGCTGTCCCAGGAGATGGAGGAACAACCTCACTTGTATGAGGCCGCCGCCTTCCCCACCGATCCTGAGACCACGGATGGTGCCGCCGAGGATGACCACACTGATGCCACCACTGATGGTGCCGCCGAGGATGCCACCACTGATGATGGCGGCGCACGCACAGATGGCAGCCAACCGAAGAGGCAACGGAAGGACCGGCGCCCGATCGTGCTCCGCACCCTCAAGGAGGAAGTTACTGAAGTGGACTCCAACGGGAATCCAACGGCGCCCGAACGAATAGTCAAGGGGTACTCGCTTCAGCTCGGGTGCATTGTCTGGAGCACCGTCTCGATCAACACCGAGAACCTGAGGCATCCTGACCGAGGGAATTTGCGCAACCTCCTCTTCACGAAGTTGCACGAACGATACAAGTTCCCCGCTGAATTTGAAAACACAAGCCTCAAAGGGAATAAAGTGAACAGTGCTGCCCTCACGAAGATGAGCAAGGCCCTATCTACTTGGAAAAGCAATGTGAAGAGAATGATCGAGAAAGGTGAGAGTTATCAGAAGATCAAGGAGAAAAATCCTTCGATCACCGAAGATGACTACAATGACTTCAAGATCAATTGCTCGAGCACCGCAAGCTCCCAATCAAGTGAGTGGGGGAAACAAATGCGGGAGCTGAACATAGGGGAACACACACTCGGTCCCGGCGGTTATAGAGTGGCGGAGCCTATATGGGACAAGGAGGAGGCGGACCGTGCCGAGCAAGGCCTACCGCCCCTCTTCGATAAATACGGTGACAAGCAGACCAGGAACTTTGTCAGGGCCCGGTACAAGATGGACCCGAAAACAAAGGAGCTTACCACGGATCCGAAGACCAGGCAGCTTGAGCTTGTTCTGGTAAGGAATACACCCCCGCGTAATTAGCTCCATATGGTTGCATTCTAATTAATGAAGCCGAATTTCTAAATGGTTCACATTCCTTCCGTAGGCGACTGAAAGCAGTAGCGCGGGGTCGACTAAGAGCAACCCTTGGGACACCACTCTAAATAGGGGGTTGAATGTAATGAAGAACAAGGATAAGCTCAGTAAGCCGACGTCAGCTGGTCGTGTGGCCGGCAAAGGCTTGTCGACAAAATGGGGGTCATACTACACCGCTGGTGTGCGGAAGGAGAAAAAGACCAGCTCGGAAAGCCAGGCGCGAGAGGTTCAAAAACTCAAGGCACAGGTGGCGCGGATTCCGGAGATTGTCCAAGAGCAAGTGGAACAACGACTCGGAGCGACGATCACCGCCCTTGTGCCTACCTTGATCTCGGGGTTGAGTGCGTGGATTGCGGGCGGCCAACAGGGGCCGCCCCCGATTCCTAGCTTCACGGCCAGCAACTCGCATAATGCGATGGCGGGGCCATTGGTGCCTCCGGCGGAGGCGGCATTGGTGTCTCCGACGCCGGCACGGGAGCTTAATGCACCCGGGTGTACGCCGGCCGGCACCTCTTCAGCAAGCGGCCCCTCCGTCAACTGCACGCCCGCCGTTGGCGGTGCGTCGACATTAGCCGAGCTCGACGCCATCATCACGGTAACTAATTAAGCCTCTCTCGGCCGAGGACTTCATCTCCTTGCCTTTGACTGGGCATCCCTGACGCCCTACATGTTTTCGCAGGGCGCCGTCGACGTTCCGTGCACTCTCCTCCACTTCGTGAACAACGAGTTGGTCGATGTCGCCAAGGGCAAAATCGTTCAACTGGGCAACCCCTTGTTCCACGGTACCCAGATGCCACCCAACTTGTTTAGGGTTCAACTGGTTCGGGTGCTGCCAGGCTGCGACGACTTGTTACCTCCGATTCGACCCGTCGGGGCCGACGATGAAGATGTGATGACCCTCAGCGCCTGCCTGAGCTGGCCCCTGCTTTGGCCGAAGAGCCAGATTCGTTTGGGGGGGGGACACCACCCCAAAGACAACACCGCCAGTCGTGCCGGCGCCAAGTCGGCCCCATGGCAAGACCGCCGTAACGGTGCCGGACATCCCTATGCCACTGGATCCAAACATGCATATGGCACAGGATCAGAACGACGACGACGACGACGATGATACATTTGGCAACGTCGATCAGTACTTTGCCAATCATGGGTACGATAGAGACTTCATGGGGCCTCCTTCTCAAGAACCAAACCCAACAAAAGACGTGTGCGATCTAGCTGGTACCGCGGAGAAGCCAAGTTGCAACAGGCGCCGTCTGGCGTTCAGCTCTCAGGAGACGCCTCCAGCTGCCGACTTCACCGAGCCTCAGATAGGCGAGGTGCGAAATATTATCAGCCCAAACACACTCAAGAAGGCGGTTTGTGAGCAGAACTCGATCCCATTACAGGAGAAGAAGAAGGCACGCAAAAGAAAGACTAAGAAGGGTGCGAGCCAGCCAGCACCGAGTACGATCCGTGCTCAGGACGGGCCACCTTCACCGCAGGATATCTCGAGGAGGGTGCATGTGGCGGGTAGGGCGATGCTACCGACAAATATGCTCAATGCTGCAACCGGTGCTATGCGGAGTCTGCATGACAGTGTTCTTTCTTTGGAGAAGCGGCGTCTCAGGGAGAAGGATGTGGCATACCCAGTTTTCGCGGCCAAGGTGCCAGAGGGCAAGGGCTTTGTGGATAACTCCATCGGGCGTACGATCGTCCTGCGTTTTGATGACATCCACGCTATGTTGAACCTTCATCCGCTGCACTACACCTTCGTTCGGCTATTTTCGCTGAGTATGGAGATGCGGATCATTCGCGACAAGACCCCGGACATCGTGATAGTCGACCCCTTCTACATGCGTGCCAAGATCTTGGGCAGCGCTGGGGACCGGCAAGTCGCGAGTTCTTACCTCGAAGGCGTCATTCTGGCAAACCAAGATAAGGATAACTTCCTCGTGCCTTACTTTCCCGAGTAAGTCATCCCCTCAACCGGCCCGTAACATATGAATTCTTACATTTCGATCGTTTTTCTTTTAACATTCCGTGTTTTCTGCAGTGACACACGTTGCACGCTCATCCTCCTAAGCCCCAAATATTCCATGGCCACGTATTTCGACCCGGACCGTCAGTCGAACGTAGACTACACAAATGTCAAGAAGGTTCTTGATGATGTTCTCCCCGGCTACGCAAAATCTGGAGGCACCTTCACCAGGCCTATTCGTAAGTACGGCAAGCACGTGTTCTCCCACAATACGATGTTCTACTGCGTCAAGCAGCCGCCTGGCGGTCAGAAGGGTGCCTACTACGCCATCCATCACATGCGGGCGATCGTACGGGACCATCATCAACTTCTGCTACCGAGTAAACTCAAAGATTGGGCCGCGAGCGTGTCGGCAATCCAGGACGTGGACCTCCGACAAGAATTCTTTCGCATCCAGTCGGAGTTTGCGGAAATCATCCATCAAGATGTCCTTCGTACCTCGGGGCAGTTCTACCTCAGAAATCAACCGTCCAACAGTGACATCGACACAATGCTACAAATGCAGGCTGACAACGACCGTTATTTCATGACTCCCATGATAGACGGCGGCTTCATCCACGCTCCGGTCCCTTGAGTCGAGTCGAAAGCAGTGATGCTGTGTCTAGTTCTGAAACATCGATTGGCTCATGTTGTAATTAAACTTTAATGAACTTGTAGTATGTCTCTTTGGTTTTGAGAGTCGTTCAACTTAGATGTAATCGATGCTATTAATGTCTTGCTTTTCTCTTCCGATCGTTCTGTTGCATACTTATATATTGCTTATGTATTGTCTGTGAATTGGTACTAACGTTTCGTTTGGCTAATGCATAGCGATGCCGACGTATGTCGTGTACAAGGGTAAGGTTCCCGGAGTCTACGATGACTGGGAGGAGTGTCGGAGACAGGTTCGCCGATTCAGCGGTAACAGTTACAAAGGGTACACCATTAGGGCCAAGGCCGAATCTAGATACGCGCGCTATCTAGCGGGAGAGGGGAGGGAGCGTTGGAGGAACCAGATGAAGACGAGTTTCATCGTGATGATGCTCATCGTGATGACCGCAGCTCTCTTCTATGTGATGGTAGTTTAGATGATCGATATCGACTTGTAATGTGAAGACAAACTCGCTACTCGCGGTCTCGAGACTTGTAATATAATGTTCTATCTTTGTTCGGTCTTTTCAATTCGGAGACTAATATGATGAATTGTATTCGGAGACTAATATGATGAATTGTATTCAAAGACTAATCTTCTATTGTATTCGATGAATCTGTTGTTGATGTGTGCTGTCTATATTTTGTCAAATTATACATTTTGTAACCTGTGCAAAAAACAGAAAATAAAAAAATAAAAAAAACCTAATATTCATACTAATGGCGCATCACATGACAGTGCGCCATTAGTATGACAGTGCATACTAATGGCGCATCACTGGGTAGTGCGCCATTAGTATGCCGCGGTTACTAATGGCGCATCCGGTGGTGGTGCGCCATTAGTATGCAAAAGCACCTGGATATACATGGCCCCTGGGAGGCATACTAATGGCGCACCCTGGCCTATACTAATGGCGCGCCATTAGTATACCAGATACTAATGGCGCACCAGGTGGTGCGCCATTAGTAAAAATTACTAATGGCGTGCTATTAATGGCGCACCACAGATGCGCCATTAATGGCCATACTAGGTGCGCCATTAGTAGGGGTTTTTCTAGTAGTGGTAGGACAACGTACACATCAACAATCATACCATAGGCTAGCTTCTAGGGTTTAGCTTCCTCGATCTCATGGTAGATCTACTCTTGTACTACCCATATCATCAATATTAATCAAGCAGGACGTAGGGTTTTACCTCCATCGAGAGGGCCCGAACCTGGGTAAAACTTTGTGTCCCTTGCCTCCTGTTACCACCCGGCCTAGACGCACAGTTCGGGACCCCCTACCCGAGATCCGCCGGTTTTGACACCGACATTGGTGCTTTCATTGAGAGTTCCTCTGTGTCATCGCCATCAGGAAGGATGCCTCGCCCCGTCTTTAAAGACGGCACCGTTGCTAATGGAGCTTTGGCTGTCGGCCAAACCCTCCGGCTAGGTGGTTTTCTTATGACCGCCTGTTCGGCTTCTGCGCCGATGATAACCTCTCAAGCCATCGAAAACAATCTTCATGTCAGCTCAGAACTTGTCGAGCAGTTAGATCCAATGGAGCTTTCCTCCATAAATGAGCTCTTGGATCGCTTTGCCGCCCTGGGAGTCGCTACGGATTACGACCAGATCGGGCCTAAAACCGATCTGAGAGAGATTAACTCTCCCCAAGTCACCCATCACGTTGCCGTGGTAGAGGGACAGTGCGGCGACCCTTCATCTATCTTAAGGACTCGCTACGTCCGGATTCCCGATCCCTCCAAGCCGGATACCCGCGGAGGGGAGGATATCACTCAAGACCCGAACTTAGAGTCAGGCAACGGGCTGGATTCATTAGACAACATCCAGGAATCCAAATTTTTGAGTTCGGGAATTCCTCGGCCTCTGAGCCTTAGATGGGGTGAGGCTTCGGATTTAATTCCACCCACCCACCCCAATATAAGCGATCTATCCAAAATCAGGCAAGAACCCGATGAAACAGTACATCATTACTGGGCCAGATTCCTCTTAGTTAAGAACAGGCTAAGGGACTGCCGTGAGGAAGACGCAATCTCAATCTTCTGCGATAATTGCACGGACAAGGGAATACTCAACGCCATAAGTCGTCGTGATATTACACGCTTCGCTGACTTGGCGTCCATTGTACGAAAGTACTGTGCGATGGAAAGCGCCTGGAAAACCGAAATAAAATTTTGGGACAATCCGGCCCTGAATACAAACCCAGTCCAAAATAAAAGGGTGCATCATCACCAGTCACCCGGGTCAAGCACTAAAAAGCAAAAACCCTCTACAGGGCATGGAACCGTACTGGAAGGATGGCTTATTGGACCCTATAAAATTCATAGTACAGAGGACGCCACACCAACTCATAGCCTCAGAGCATGTTGGATACTCCGGCAGGTGGCCAAAATTGGCGAAAATCTCCTAATTCCGGAGGCCATAGAAAGCCACCCCAGAGACACCAATACGGTATTAACAGTCTTCGAGACTTTCGCATCAAATAATATGCGAAAAAGGACACTCCGCAGCCTTGCCGAAGTCTACCAAGTAGCAACAATAAACCCATGGAGTGACACGGCTATTACCTTTAACGCCAGTGATGAACCTAAATTCCGAATAGCCCGAGCACCAGCCGCATTGGTCCTCAGTCCAATAGTGGACGGCTTTCGTCTTACCAAGGTACTCATGGATGGCGGCAGCGGATTGAACCTCATTTATGAGGAGACCCTTCAAAAAATGGAGCTGATTGCGCTGCGCTCTACGATGAATAGGGACGATGTGGTACTCGACAAAAGATCCAAGTCCACCTCCTTTAAACCGGCGAACGAAATAGTCAAATTCCAAGTCCATCCAACGGACCCCAATAAAACAGCTTCCATCGGGGCATAGTTAAACCCTGATGTCGACGCCGCATTGCAAGAGTTCCTACGAGAGAACTGGGACATTTTCGCCTGGCACCCTTCAGACATGCCAGGAATCCCACGCAAGCTGGCCGAGCACAGCTTAAATATCCAAACAGGATTCAAACCTGTCAAACAGGCTCTTCGGCGTTTTTCCGAACCTAAGAGACAGGCCATGGGAGAGGAGCTAGCAAAGCTATTGGAGGCTGGATTCATCAGAGATATAAAACATCCGGACTGGCTAGCAAACCTGGTGATGGTACCAAAGAAGGACAAATCCTGGCGCTTGTGTGTCGATTTTAAAGACCTTGACAAGGCTTTCCCAAAGGATCCCTTCCCCCTCCCCCACATCGATCAAATTATCGACACTACCGCAGGACATGATTTGTTGTGTTTCCTCGATGCGTATTCTGGCTACCATCAAATCAAGATGGCAGAACCAGACCAAGCCGCAACGGCATTTATCACACCATACGGGCCATTCTGCTTCAACACGATGCCCTTCGGGCTCAAAAACGCCGGCGCAACATATCAGCGCATGATTTAGACATGTTTGGCAAGCTAGATCGGCAAAACAGTGGAGGCATATGTAGATGATGTGGTCGTCAAAACAAGACGTGTTGAATCTCTAGTAGACGACTTGAGGCTCACATTTGATAACCTACGAACATACGACATCAAGCTCAACCCGGAAAAATGCGTTTTCGGCGTTCCAGCCAGAAAGCTCTTGGGCTTCATTGTATCCGGTAGAGGAATTGAAGCAAATCCAGCTAAGATCCAAGCTCTGTCACAACTGGATATCCCAAAGGACCTCAAACAAATACAAAAGTTAACCGGATGTGTGGCGGCTCTAAGCCGCTTTATCTCCCGCTTTGGAGAAAAGGCCCTACCCCTTTACCGCCTCCTTCGGCGCACCGAACACTTCAAATGGACGGATGCAGCCACGGCTGGACTCGACGAAATAAAAGCCATACTGGCGACAAACCCAGTCCTGGCCGCGCCAAACATCGGCGAACCAATTCTATTATACATTGCGGCAACACATCACGTTGTAAGCGCAGTGCTCGTCATCGAACGAGAAGCGGACGGACACAAATTCCCCCTTCAAAATTCGGTCTATTATGTGTCCACTGTCCTCACTCCCTGCAAATCACGCTACCCGCATTATCAAAAGATTGTGTACGTGGTATTCATGGCATCCCAGAAGCTACGACACTACTTTCAAGAGTGTTCAATAACAGTAGCCTCGGAAGTACCACTTAGCGATATTATAAACAACCGTGACACAGTGGTCCGGATTGCAAAATGGGCCATTGAGCTCCTCCCATTCGACATAACTTATAAGCCACGATGAGCCATCAAGTCGCAAGTCTTGGCCGACTTCGTCGCAGAATGGACGGAGGCCGAACTCCCTAAAGAGTACGGCACATATTCAAATTGGATCATGCATTTCGATGGCTCCAAGATGTTGGCCGGACTGGGGGTTGGCGTCATTTTGACGTCCCCCACAGGAGACACAGTTCAATACGTACTACAGATTATGTACACGGACTCCAACAATGCAACCGAATATGAGGCCCTTTTACATGGTCTCCAGATGGCAGTATCCATGGGCATCCAACGCCTAGAGGTGCGCGGGGACTCGAACCTCACAATATCCCAAATAAATGGAGACTTCGATGCCAAGGATCCAAAAAGGGCAGCTTACCGCAATGTCGTCCTAAAAATGTCAGCTTGGTTCGAGGGGCTTGAATTTCACCATATAGCCCGGGAAAATAATCAGGCGGCAGATGTCCTGGCACGCATCGGTGCAAAACGTGATGTAGTCCCCCCCAACATCTTCTTGGAAAGTTTGTTCAAGCCATCCATAGTATGGGAAGGGGAGCCGAACAATAACAGCCCGGACTCAACCGCACTGCCCGACACCGAACATTCTGACACAATCGGAGGCTCTGCCAATGAAATAACACCTTCAACCCACATAATAATGGTCGTTATCGCCTCGTGGATAGAACCATTCCTCGCCTACCTTACTAGGCAGGAACTCCCCGAGGACCAAAATGAGGCACGCTGCATAGTGCGGCGATCCAAAGCCTACAGAGTCCACGAGGGAGAGCTTTATAAGAAAAGCACTACCAGAGTCCTTCATAGGTGCATCTCCGAAGAGGAGGGGCGGAACCTCCTGGCTGAAATTCATGCCGGACTTGGCGGTCATCACGCTGCAGCTCGGTCCCTTGTAAGCAAGGCCTTCCGTACAGGCTTTTATTGGCTGACAGCCCGGGCAGACGCTCAGGACTTAGTGCAACGATGCACCGGTTGCCAGCTCTTTGCAAACCAAAGCCATATGCCACCCACAGCCCTCCAAACTATCCCCATTACTTGGCCCTTCGCGGTCTGGGGGCTTGATATGGTTGGACCCCCTTAAAGGCGGAACCCACAAGCAAAAATACTTACTGGTCATTGTCGGTGTCAAAACCGGCGGATCTCGGGTAGGGGGTCCCGAACTGTGCGTCTAGGCCGGATGGTAACAGGAGGCAAAGGACACGAAGTTTTACCCAGGTTCGGGCCCTCTCGATGGAGGTAAAACCCTACGTCCTGCTTGATTAATATTGATGATATGGGTAGTACAAGAGTAGATCTACCACGAGATCGAGGAGGATAAACCCTAGAAGCTAGCCTATGGTATGATTGTTGATGTGTACGTTGTCCTATAGACTAAAACCCTCCGGTTTATATAGACACCGGAGTGGTTAGGGTTACACAAAGTCGGTTACAATGGTAGGAGATCTTCATATCCGTATCGCCAAGCTTGCCTTCCATGCCAAGGAAAGTCCCTTCCGAACACGGGACGGAGTCTTCAATCTTGTATATTCATAGTCCAGGAGTCCGGCTGAAGGTATAGTCTGGCTATCCGAACACCCCCTAATCCAGCCCCTGAACCAGGCTTCAATGACGACGAGTCCGGCGCGCAGATTGTCTTCGGCATTGCAAGGCGGGTTCCTCCTCCAAGTACTTCATAGAAGATTTTGAACACGAAGATAGTGTCCGCCTCTACAAAATAAGTTTCCACATATTGCCATAGAGAGAATAATATTTACACCAATCTAATCTGCTGACGTATTCCGTAGCGTGTCACACCACGGCCAAGCCTTTATCCGAGTCGCTTCATTATCCCACCTCAGCGCGTCATGCGAGGCGGTTTCCTTGGCACGTCTTGTTAAAGCAGAGATCGTGTCCCCTTATCCCAGGACTCTCATCAATACGGGCGTGGGTAACCCAACCGCGCCATTGATTACGGCGCTTGAAGATAAGCAAGTTTTACCAGGCTGGTGGGGACATGTAGTTGCGTCCTATATAAGGGGATAAGGATCCACCTTTCCACCTACGCCTTCTTCCTCCTTCGCCTATCCATTCTTGCGCACTCGAGCTCCAGCGCCCAAGTCCGCACTCCCCACCTCAACCTTCTCCAGCCATGTCCGGAGCGGGAGGCAAGTGGATGGTCTCCTCCATCACGGAGGGACATATCAAAAAGCTGAGGAAGGCCGGATATCTATCTAACGACATCGTGTACCGGCTCCCCGAAAAGGGGCAGCTCATCCCCACCCCTAGGCCCCATGAGAGGGTGGTGTTCCTCCCCCATTTCCTCTATTGACTGGGCTTCCCTCTCCACCCATTTGTCCGGGGGCTCATGTTCTACTACGGCCTGGATTTCCACGATCTGGCCCCGAACTTCGTCCTCAACATCTCGGCGTTTATCGTCGTGTGCGAGGCCTTCCTCCGCATCCGCCCCCATTTCGGCCTATGGCTCAAGACTTTCAACGTCAAGCCAAAGGTGGTGCGCGGCAACCAGGCGGAGTGCGGAGACGCCATGGTGGGCAAGATGGCCAACGTCCTATGGCTCGAGGGCTCCTTTGTGGAGACCCTGAAGGGGTGGCAATCGGGGTGGTTTTACATCACCGAGCCACGCTATTCAGAATGGGTCGCACCCCCGAGTTCCGATCCGGACCCCCTACGCGGCTCACCTCCTGGAAGGAGACGGGCCTGTCTTGGGGTAAAAAAGGAGAGCTGACCGGACTCCAAACATGCATCCAAACCCTGGCGGACAAGAAGCTCAAACTTGTCAACGTAGTCCAGGTTATGCTCATCCGCCTGATCCTCCTGTGTCAACAACGGGCTTTCAACCTGTGGGAGTTCGACCCGGCGCGGCACCAAACTCTGAGTAGGCTCTTCGACACGACGTACGAAGATGCCTGGAAGGTGCTTTTCAAAGGCGCCGAGGCTCCCGCATCCACTACCGAGGATCGCGGATTCAGTGCGCAGCGTCACGCCCTCGCGGTAAGCTATTTTTTCCTTTTACAGGGTATCAGTTCTTCATAGTTTGACTCCATGCGGGATCTAAGCTCCCTTACGTTTGACAGGATTGGCAGGTGACGTCCGGACAGATCAACTGTCTGGCTCCTTTGCCCGAAGGCCCAGCGGACGCTCGCTTGGCGAAGCTGCTGGTTCCGGCACCCTATGTGGTGCCGGAGAAGAAGGCCGCGAAAAAGGTCGCGGGGACTCGAAAGAATGCCCGGCGCCAGGAGGTGTCGGATCTATCATCCGATGGTTCCGAGGCGCATTCCTCCCGTGAAGACGAGGAGGAAGAAGAGGAGAGCTCTCCCCCTCCAGCGGGAGGAGAGAAGAAAAGGAAGGCCGCCCTCTCTGTGGAGGCCGGAGGGTCCAAGAAGGGGAAAACCCTTCCTCCGGACTACTCCACCGATGCTGACGGCGGAGAGGAGTGGCAGCCCAGGGCCAAGCCCCTGGCAAAATCGTAAGTATCCGGATACCAGAGTAATTCATAGTATGTTTTTATTGCACAGCTTTCCCTTACGTCGAATATGTTTATGCAGCCCACCCAAAGACCGGCTCGACGCGTCGTCGAGCGGCTCACTGGATTTGTCAGATGTGAACTCGCTTCCGACGGCTTCCTCCCCCCGCCCTACGGACGACACCGAAGTGTTGTCCCAGCAGGTTCCAAGCCGGGAGGAGGTGGTCCTGGAGGCGTCGCAAGGCAACCTCCCGGACTCTAGGAGTAAAGGGGATGAAACCCCTCAAGGCTCCAAGTCCGGCTCTAGGCCGGACACCGCTCCGGAACCTTCAAAGGTTCCAGAGTCCGGCAGGGGACCTCCTTCCGAGAGGAGCAAGTCCACCGTGCCGGCGGCCCCCGTCCAACCGGAGGCGCCGGACAATATGTTGGAGGCGCTCCAAGGCGCCTCCATCGACGAGGAGCACCGCGCTATTATGAGTGCGGTGGTCCAGAAGGTTCAGTCCGCCAAGAGCGGACTGACTGAAGCTTGTACTAGCCTTTTGACAGGCTTTGAGGTAAGTAAAGAATGTGTAAATAATAGTACCGCATAGACAGTAGCCCCTGATGCACTGTTTGGCGTTCGAGAAGAAAATCCGAATAGAGGATAAAATAGAATTCGCATGAGTCTAACAAAAATGAGTCAATATGCATATGCAGGCTTCCCTGCTTGCGTCCGCCGCACTGACTGCGGAAGTGGACACGCTAAAGCAGAACCTCGAGCGGTCCGAGCAAGAGCTCGGGCATGCCAAGAAGCAGCTCGGGGACAATGAAGGTAAGAAATACCATGTAAATATATATAAAAAGGTGCAATTGCAAAGAATGACAGGATTATCGTGGCTATTTTAGGGGCCACATCTGAAGTGGCGACCCTTAAGCAGGCGTTGGTCGAGGCCGAGAAGAGGGCAGCCTCGGAGTGCACCGAGCGGGAGAAGTATGAGGCCGAGGTTGGCAAGGTGCGGCAAGAGCTGTAGGCTCTCATGGAAAAACATGAGAGTTTGGAGCTTGACTCAAAGACGCGAGCGTCCGAGCTCACGGTGGCTATTGAAAACGCCAAGTCGGCCAAGGCCGAATCCCAGAAGACCCTCCAGGAGTTGGATGAGGTTAAGAAGATAGCGGCGGGTAAGGCATTCTTTATGCAAAGCAAACACATAAACGTGAGTTACTTGTTACTTACCCGAATCCGGAGCTCTCCAGGAGCGTTCGCAGATCTTCCCTGGAGTGTATCCGATGCCGCCACATTCTACCGAGCCGAGGAGGGCAGCTCGACAGTGAAGGTGTTCTGGTCTCAGTATACTGAGGCCGGACACCCCGTGCCCCTGAGCAACCAGCTGAAGCAACTGGTCGAGCTCCACAAGGCGGCCGAACAGGCCATGAAGGGCCTCATTGTTCGGCTGTGGCCTGGAGGGGCTCTGCCTGGGAGCTATTTCGGGCTGGTGCGGCGGTTGGTGGAGGCCTGTCCAAGGCTCGAAGTCATCAAGCGCTCCGTCTGCATTGAAGGTGCCCGTAGGGCCCTTGCCCGTGCTAAGGTGCACTGGGGCAAGCTGGATGCTGAGAAGCTGGTGAAGGACGGGCCACCGCCGGGGAAAGAGCATCACAAGCCCGAGAATTACTATAAGGATGTTCTGAAGGGTGCCCACCTTGTGGCGGATGAATGTTCTAGGGATGTAATGTTTGAGTGAAACTTGCTCGTTTTGTCCTGTGCACTGAACACTTGTTTATATGCGCTAAGCAATGCTGTTGGAATTTAAAATATTACCTTCTGTGCGGCTGTTTATCAATTCTGAGAGATGGCGAGTCGTCGGCTTCTGCCCCCGTGCCACTAGTGCTAGGGTGTTCGGGGATAAACCTGAGCGCTCTTTTTCCCATGTTTGGGTCCTTCGAGGGAGGCGCTCAGCCCAACGAACAAGGCAATCGGACAATAATGCGTGAACACTCTCACTTAGCCATAGAATTCTATAATTTTAAATTTCGGTGAAGCCCCTGGTATTCAGAAGACCGAGTTCGGGGCGCTATCCACGCCTTGGCCGGACAGAGCCGGCTCCTCGCCCTAAGCGGCATAAGTCTTTAGGGACTCGAAAAACCTCTCGAACAGCGACCGGCTCTCGCTTCATCATGACAGTCAGTTTTAGCTTTCTCCACTGAGGTGCTCGACCCAGCTCAACTGGGGCACAATCGCAGTGGTTCTCCTAGTGCTACCTTAGCCGATATAGCGAAACTTAAGGCACCAAAACATAGGAGCCGGGCAAACCCAACTATTGACCCAAGACATGATTCGGAGCCGATGCATATAATGCTATAAGTTCGGGTGCCGCACTTGTTAAAGTGTTCGGACTTCTCACACCATATTGAGGGGTACTAAAGCCCCTGGCGTATTTTGGCCGTACCAACGTGTACGGGTGCAACATGTCGTTAAGGAACATACATAAAAAAAGAAAAAAGGTAATGCAAAAATAGACGAAAGCTATGCATTGTTTATTAAAAAGGGCTGCGATCAAAGTAGAACGATACAAATAATGCGATAAGTGGAAGGTTGGACTAGTTAACATGTTCGTTCCAGGGGCAAGCTACGGAATAATATGCGGAACAGGTATACTGCTCGTGATAGAGACCACCTGGGAGTTCCGTACTGCGGCGTGGCTTGTCTACTTCCCTGGTTCTTGCATCGTTTGTGCGGCAATTGAACTGCCGAACAGGCCTTCCGAAGGATGGAGTCCTGAAAGTAAGAGAAAAATAAAAAATCAGCAGCCCCTGGTACGGTTTAAGCCGTATTTTTGGGCGTGCCGTGATGGTGCCCCTCCCCCTGTACCCATGGTATCTCTAGGGCGTAGTTATGGACGCGAAGTACTGGCGTCGCCTTTTTGCGAGGGTTGGAGTTGGGGCCGCATTGCTACGCCTACTCAGATCGTGCCAGGCGGTCTTGTTGTAGGTTATGCCGGGTGCGCTTGACGGTGTCCGGTCGTTTAGTGGCCGGACTGGAGAACTGCCTGGAGAGGCTGCTTTGTACTTCCGCTGCAAGGGCCGCCGTGTGCTCCTCCGTTCGGAGGGAGCGTTTGGTGTTTCCATTGACCGTAATTACTCCTCGAGGGCCCGGCATCTTGAGCTTAAGGTATGCGTAGTGCGGTACCGCATTGAACTTAGCGAATGCGGTTTGCCCGAGCAGTGCGTGATAACCACTGCGAAACGGGACTATGTCGAAGATTAACTCCTCGCTTCAGAAATTATCCGGAGATCCGAAGACCACTTCAAGTGTAACTGAGCCTGTACAGTTGGCCTCCACACATGGTATTACGCCTTTAAAGGTCGTTTTGGTGGGTTTAATCCTCGAGGGATCTATGCCCATTTTCCGCACTGTATCCTGGTAAAGCAGGTTCAGGCTGCTGCCGCTGTCCATAAGGACTCTAGTGAGATGAAATCCGTCAATGATTGGGTCTAGGACCAATGCGGTGAATCTGCCATGACGGATGCTAGTGGGATGGTTCATTCGATTAAAGGTGATCGGGCAGGAGGACCATGGGTTGAACTTTGGGGCGACTGGCTCTACCGCATATACGTCCCTTAACGCGCGCTTCCGCTCCCTTTTGGGGACGTGGGTTGCGTATATCATGTCCACCGTCCGCACTTGTGGGGGAAAACCCTTCTGTCCACTGTTGTTCGGTGGCCGGGGCTCCTCGTCATCATCGCTATGCAGCCCCTTGTCTTCATTTTCGGCGTTTTACTTGCCTGTCTGCTTGAACACCCAACAATCCCTGTTAGTGTGATTGGCTGGCTTTTCAGGGGTGCCATGTATCTAGCACAAGCGGTCGAGTATTCGGTCCAAACTGGACGGCCCCCTAGGATTCCTTTTGAATGTCTTTTTCAGTGGACCGGATTTAGAGCCTCTGAATCCGGCATTAGCTGCCGTATCCTCGGCATTGTCACCGTTAATGCGGCGCTTCTACTTGTTGCGACGCGACCTGCCACTACTGTCCCTGGTGTCCGAATTACCAGGGTTTTTGGTCATATTGTTGCTACGAGCAAGCCAGCTGTCTTCTCCAGCGCGAAAACGGGTCATGAGTGTCGTGAGTGCTGCCATAGATTTCGGCTTTTCCTGTCCAAGGTGCCGGGCCAGCCACTCGTCACGGATATTGTGCTTGAAGGCTGCTAGGGCCTCAGCGTCCGGACAGTCGACTATTTGATTTTTCTTTGTTAGGAACCGTGTCCAGAATTGCCTGGTCGATTCCTCTGACTGCTGAATTACGTGACTTAGGTCATCGGCGTCTGAGAGTCGCACATAAGTGCCCTGGAAATTGTCGAGGAATGCGGCTTCCAGGTCCTCCCAACAACTGATTGATCCTGTTGGCAAGCTGTTAAGCCAATGCCGAGCTGGTCCTTTAAGCTTGAGTGGGAGGTATTTGATGGCATGGAAATCATCGCCGCGGGCCATGTGGATATGAAGGAGATAATCCTCGATCCAGACCGCAGGATCTGTTGTGCCATCATATGATTCGATGTTTACGGGTTTGAAACCCTCGGGGATTTGATGATCCATTATTTCGTCTGTAAAGCAGAGTGGGTGTGCGGCGCCTCTGTACTGGGCTATATCATGACGTAGCTCCAATGAGCTTTGTCTACTGTGTTCGGCCCCGCCGAATTTGTGGCCGGCGTGACGATTACCGTCTCGAGCCGTGGGGCGCCCACGTGATCCGTAGATCGATCTTGTTTACCCTGCCTTGTCCTCCAACATGTCTCATAAGTTCGGCGCATATTCTCGTGTCTTGGTACGGGGTGCGGCTTGAGTTGAGGGCCGAGAGGCCTCTCTGTCGCGACCACGAGGTGGCCGATCGGCCGCATCAAGTTCTTCCTCCTCTAATCGGGTAGCAACCTGCGCTTTGGGTAGCTCTTCGAGGGGCGTTCGAGTATATGCTCTTCGGCCACAAGGACTTCAGTCCATCTGTCGACTAGCAAATCTTGATCAGCTCTAAGCTGTTGCTATTTTTTCTTGAGGCTTCTTGCGGTGGCCATAAGCCTGCGTTGAAAACGCTTTTGCTCGACGGGATCCTCTGGCACGACGAATTCATCGTCAACGAGGCTTGCCTCGTCTTCGGAGGGAGGCATATAATTATCTTCCTCGACCTCTCTGTCTGCGGCTCTATCATTAGGGCTGGTTTCTCCATCCTCCTGTGCTAAATCTTGCTGGAGGGGGTTTTCTTCGACGCTTTCCGGAGTATTATTATCTCCCGTGCTGGAATCACCTTGTTTGTTTTGGCGGGATTTTGAGCGGCGCCGCTGACGCCGGCGCTTAGGCTGTTTCTTGGAGGGGTCATCCTCCGTTGTTCCATCGCCATCTCCCTCTTTTGGGTGTCCACCATGTATATGTCATACGATGAGGTGGCTTTCCAGGGCCTAGTAGGCGCTGGTTCTTCATCATCTCCTTCATCGGCGTCCATACCGTCGATGTCTTCGGAGTCAAAGTCGAGCATGTCGGTTAAGTCATCGACAGTGGCTACAAAGTGGGTGGTGGGTGGGCTTTGAATTTCTTCATCGTCCGTACCCCAACCTTGCTAACCGTAGTCCGGCCAGGGCTCTCCTGATAAAGAGAAAGACTTCAGTGACTTCAGGATATCGCCAAAAGGCGAGTGCTGAAAGATGTCCGCGGCAGTGAACTCCATGATCGGCGCCCAATCGGATTCGATCGGTAGGCGTGCGGAGAGTTCGGAGTCAGGAGAGGAGTCCAGCTCCTTGGAGTCACGAGTCTCGCAGAGTATGGGGCTGGTGCTTGGCTCAATCGCCGTTGGGGTCGCAGCCCCCGAGGTGGCGTCCAACCGCCCATCCTCGATCGGCGCAGTTGGCTCTGAATTAAGGGTCGGAGCCGATGCGGGTGCGGCCTCCAGGGCACTGTTGGCGGCAGAGCTAGATCGTGCTCGTCATGACAGTGCGGCGCGCTCGGCAGTGGCTCGAATCCATCGAAGATCAAGTCCCCGCGGATGTCAGCCGTGTAGTTTAAACTTCCAAATCTGAACTGACGGCCGGGGGCGTAGCTTTTGATCTGCTCCAGATGGCCAAGCGAATTGGCCCGCGGTGCGAAGCCGCCGAAAACGAAGATCTGTCCGGGGAGGAAGGTCTTACCCTGGACTGCATCGCTATTGATGATCGTAGGAGCCATCGAGCCTGATGGCGACGACACAGAGGAACTCTCAATGAAAGCACCAATGTCGGTGTCAAAACCGGCGGATCTCGGGTAGGGGGTCCGGAACTGTGCATCTAGGCCGGATGGTAACAGGAGGCAAGGGACACGAAGTTTTACCCAGGTTTGGGCCCTCTCGATGGAGGTAAAACCCTACGTCCTGCTTGATTAATATTGATGATATGGGTAGTACAAGAGTAGATCTACCACGAGATCGAGGAGGCTAAACCCTCGAAGCTAGCCTATGGTATGATTGTTGATGTGTACATTGTCCTATGGACTAAAACCCACCGGTTTATATAGACGCCGGAGAGGGTTAGGGTTACACAAAGTCGGTTACAATGGTAGGAGATCTTCATATCCGTATAGCCAAGCTTGCCTTCCACGCCAAGGAAAGTCCCTTCCGGACACGGGACAGAGTCTTCAATCTTGTATCTTCATAGTCCAGGAGTCCGGCTGAAGGTATAGTCCGGCTATCCGAACACCCCCTAATCCAGGACTCCCTCAGTCATGGTGGATAAGTTCACCAAATGGATAGAAGCCAAGCCTGTTAAGACGGCCGAATCCGGACCGGTGATAGACTTTATATCTGGGGTTTTACACCGTTACGGCGTCCCCCACAGCATCATCACTGATAACGGCACGAACTTCATGGCCGACGAGGTAAAACTCTGGTGCAAAAACATGGGCATCAAGCTCGATTATGCTTCCGTCTATCACCCACAAACTAATGGACAGGTCGAACGTGCAAATGGTCTTGTCATGAGCGGCATCAAACCCAGATTAGTGCGGTCCCTCAAGGAATCTAACACGCACTGGGTAGAGGAGCTCGACTCCGTACTCTGGGGGCTGCGGACCATGCCAAATCGCACCATCGGATACACACCATTCTTTATGGTGTACGGCGCAGAGGCAGTTTTGCCTTGCGACATAATTCATGACTCACCTCGAGTGCGCATGTACGAAGAAAGAGAAGCCGAGCTCGATCGGCTGGACAGCTTGGACGCATTTGAGGAGGAGCATGATGTGGCAAAAGCCCGTTCCGCATTCTATCAACAGCAGGCTCGAAGATACCAAAGCAGAGAAGTACGGGCCAAAAATTACAACGTTGGCGAATTAGTTCTACGACTACCGGACAAGAAAAAGGACAAACTCAAGCCCAAGTGGGAAGGTCCCTTCATAATTGACCAAGTCCTGACTGGTGGAGCGTACCGCCTGCGGGATGCATCGGATAACCGACTCGAGCCAAACCCATGGAACGCAGCCCGTCTCCGAAGATTCTATGCCTAGCGCCGGACTCTGTGTTCGTCTCCTTCCTCTGTCCATTTTTTATATTTTCTGTCTTACATTTCTCTTCTTCTTCTTCTCTCTCTCTCTCTTATAGCCTCTAAAGGCTCATAAAGTGACGCGCTATCCGCGCTCATTAAACCTGGGGGCTTCTTTAAACAGAAGCTTATTCATGCGGGCTTCACGCCCAACACATGTGTCACACTTCCACATGTACCTTTTATTCACCATTATATGCATCGATATGACTTAAGTTTTGGCCAAGCCGGGTTGCCTGGCTCCTGTGCTTACCCCTATGTTCCCGATTGTTTGGCTAGGTGGTAAAGGGAGCACCTCTGTGATTGTTACTGCCGGGTCAGCCGGACGTGTACCTCAGACTGGGTGAAGCTGAAAGCTAGCGTTCTTAAGGGAATATTCGGTCGGTGAACTAAAGATGATCTTTTTTTACTTTTATCTATACGCCCCCAGATGTTTTTCCTGCGTTTCCTTTCACAGCATGGACATGCACCTTAGGGCATGCCTCCCAGGGAAAGGAACCCCTAACGAAACTATTCTCCCTGGAAGATGTTTCTTACTAACCATGTAATATAACATACCTAGTCGGGCACTTGTCTGTTCACGCCCTAATGACCCCTACGCCTGGTCTCCATGCATTCCCCGGTTCCTATATAACCGCATGGGAATTCGGACGCACTCCGGACCGTCAGGTCCCGAGGCTGAAGCGAAAAGGTCGGCCATGACAAATGATCTACAATCCGGCTAGAAGGCATTATAAATGTCAATTAAATTACATAGTCATTTTGACTGGTTGTATTCCTCTTCAATACCATCTAACAGGCTGTCTAATTTACAGTCCTGCTGGGAATACTTTGTGGCCAACTCTACTTGGCCGTATACTAAGCTTACAGGGATCTCCTTCCCATCGGGTCCTACAGGACCGACCTCGGCCATGTGGTTGGGGTCAGCCTTTGCGTACCGCGTCTTCAACTTCCCCGCCGAACTTTATTTCAAAAGGTTCGTTCAAGCACTTACTAAATATGCCACGCCAAAGCCGTTGATTCTCCTTCACGGAGTCTGACAGCTGGGCACGAACATCTTTCAGCTCGACGCCCAGCTTGGTGTTGGCATCTTGGAGATCGTTCTTCTCCCCCATCACCTTTATCGGCACCCTCTCACCAGCCTTTAACTGGCGTAGGAGGTGTTGCCTTTCCGGATTCAATCCGGCGCCATCTGCAATTTCATTTGTCAGATTCGCACCAAAGCCGTGCTTCGCAAAATACTTATCTTTTGAAGTGAATATTACCAGAGGGGGTCTCCTTAGGCTCCCCTGCCGCGGCTAGTGCGGCCTCAAGTTGGGCTTTGCACTCTTCCAGCTCCTTGGACAGTAGGGAATTCTTTTCCGTAAGAACCTGCATCACAAATGATCCTTAAATCAGTTATTCTAACTATTTCAAGTCTCGGGGGCTACTGGTATATACATATAATTACCAGAATTTTCTTACCCGTATGTCTTTTACATACTGCTCCGTGGCTCTGGCTAGACCATTTTGAGCGGCACGGAGATACGCATCTCCCGAGTTGAAGGCATCTAACGCCCCTCGGGGGAAACAAGCGTCACGAAGAACTGCCCGGCGACGCCTGTGGTTCATGGCACTCTCCACCTCAGAGTTGGTGGCAGACAACCCGTCCACATCCTCCGTCGGAGGAGCGTCTGGCGCGCGCCTTGTGTTCGCCTCCGCCTCCTGACCAGGCTTTGGAGCCTGGCTGGTGGAGGCGCGATTGGCAGCCTCTCCGGATGTAGTCCGGCGAGGTCTCTTTGTCCTGAAAAGAGTGCGAGTGTCAATATGCCTCTAAGGTATAACACCTGGGATAAGGGGGCGCGCCATACCTTTGCGCTGACGCCTCGGTCCGGACTGCACTTCTTTTCTGCCCGCGGGGCCCTACGGCCCCTCTTTGGCTTGTCACCGCAGGTTCGGCCTTCCGCCTTAAATACCTCCCCTGCAAAGTTCGGTTGCAATCAGGAAACTGAACACGAGTGGGCGGACACCTATTCGGGGTATTGGGACTTTGATCTCAGGTACCTGGGGGGTCAGGATTAGCCCTGGGTAATCGGCCGTAATGGCCACCAAGGCATTGTCCTTGCTCAGTTGATGAAACACTCCATCAATCAGCTCCACAGATATGTCCGGATCCTCTTGGGAGGCCGGGTCGAGGGACTGTCCTGAGTCCTCGGGTTGTAGAGGAGGGCTGCTTATTTCCTTAACAGCCCGGCGCAGTTCCTGCATTGAAGTCATCAGACTGAATATTTAACAATGGGAATACAAAACGGATGGACAAGTAAATACGGCCGCTTACCCAGCTTGGGGGATTGTGCATGGAGAATCTGCCCTGAGGGTTGACGCGGAGAAATTCCTCCTCTTCTCCCTTATATAAAGTGGACAAGATCTTTAGTAGAGCGGCAGCTGAATCTAGCCCCTTACGGCCGTAGCGGGTGGCGTCGTCCTCCCCGTTGAAGTCCCACGTGGGGTGGCTTCTATACTGAAGCGGCTGCACCCCCTGCATAATGCATTCAGCCATAACCCCGATCATGGTTAGTCTGGAATGGGCTAACAATCTTATTCGGCCCATCAGGTAAATGATGTCCCTGTCACCTCCCCTCTGAGGGCTCCGTGGGCGCCAGCTTAGGCGCTTCTTTAAGGGAGCACTGTTGAATTCAGGGAGGCCGATCCGGACAGGATCCGGCAGCGGGACGTCTTCTATATAAAACCACTCCAAGGGCCAGTCTTCGGACGCCTTCTTTGGGGTTCCGGACAGATATCCGGTCCCGACGATGCGCCACACTTCTGCTCCGCCCACTTGATACATTTACCCCTTCTTGGAATGGGGCACGAGGCAAAATAGCTCCTCCCACAGTCCGAAATGAGCTTTGACACCCAAGAACAGCTCGCAGAGGGCTACAAAGCCCGCGATATGCAGTACTGAGGCAGGCATGAGATTATGTAGCTGGAGGCCGTAGAACTCCAGCAACCCCTGGAGAAATGGATGGATTGGAAATCCGAGCCCCCTTATTAAGTAAGGGACGAGGCACACCCGCTCTCCTTTGGAGGGATTAGGGGCATTCTCTGCTTGCTCTCCGCCGTTGTAGACGGCAAGACCGGCTCAAACCGGGACCATATAGGCCGGGGGGATAAATCCCTTGGTCTGGAGTGTCACTAGCTCGCTATGCGGGATGGAACATCTCTCCCAATATCTAGGCTTAGGGCTAGAAGGGCGAGGGGAGGAGTTGCGACGGCTGGCCATGGTGGAATGGACCTTTGTCGGATGCGCTCTGATGAACACTCGCGGAGGGGAGATGGTGTGGATTGGATCTAAATCCTCGTCCCCTTAAATAGGGCAGCTCATTTACGCGGCTAGAGGTGTGAATGTAAAAACATTCAAACTTTTCATATTCGTTTGACACGTGGGGAGCGGCCATTATTGGGTGTAGAAGCCAAGGAGCAACATCTACAAGAAACCGGACTTTATTCAAACAGGTACACCGAATTTGGAGGAGAACCTGCCTTGCAATGCCGAAGACAATCTGCGCGCCGGACTCAACGTCATTGAAGCCTGGTTCGGGGGCTACTGAGGGAGTCCTGGATTAGGGGGGTGTTCGGGTAGCCGGACTATACCTTCAACCGGACTCATGGACTATGAAGATACAAGATTGAAGACTTCGTCCCGTGTCTGGAAGGGACTTTCCTTGGCGTGGAAGGCAAGCTTGGCGATGCGGATATGAAGATCTCCTACCATTGTAACCGACTCTATGTAACCCTAACCCTATCCAGTGTCTATATAAACCGGAGGGTTTTAGTCTGTAGGATAACGTACACATCGACAATCATACCATAGGGTAGCTTCTAGGGTTTAGCCTCCTCGATCTCGTGGTAGATCTACTCTTGTACTACCCATATCATCAATATTAATCAAGCAAGACGTAGGGTTTTACCTCCATCGAGAGGGCCCGAACCTGGGTAAAACTTCGTGTCCCTTGCCTCCTGTTACCATCCGGCCTAGACGCGCAGTTCGGGACCCCCTACCCGAGATCCGCCGGTTTTGACACCGACAGCGACGGTAGAGTATTTTCCTCAATTATGAAAACATGGTATTGAACTAGTAGGAGAACCAAGCAACACAACATAAGCAACACCTGCACACAAATAATAACGCCTCGCAACCCGACGTGTTAAACGGGTTGTCAATCCCTTTCTGGTAACGGCGCCAATGAGTGACGGGAGATAAAGTTGTAAATATTGATAGATCGAACGCCAAATAAAATAAATTGCAGCAAGGTATTTTTGTATTTTTGGTTTAATAGATCTGAAAATAAAAGCAAAAAAAGTAGACCGCAAAGGCAAATATATGAGAAATAAGACTAAGGGGTCATAGGTTTCACCAGTGGCTTCTCTCAAAAAAATAGCAAATGGTGGGTGAACAAATTATTCTTGGGCAATTGATAGAACTTCAAATAATTCTGACGATATCCAGGCAATGATCATTACATAGGCATCACGTCCAAGATTAGTAGACCTACTCCTGCCTGCATCTACTACTATTACTCCACACATCGACCGTTATCCAGCATGCATCTAGTGTATTAAGTGCATGGAAAAACGGAGTAATGCAATAAGAACGTTGACATGATGTAGACAAGATCTTTTTATCTATATGGCGGTAGATATAGATCTCATCTTTTTATCCTTAGTAGCAATGATACATACGTGTCGGTTCCCTTTCTGTCACATCGAACCCACTACCGGGCACCTCTTCCCATTGCAAGATAAATAGATCGAGTTGGCCAGACAAAACCCAAATATCGGAGAATAAATACGAGGCTATAAGAGATCATGCATAAAAGAGATCAAAGAAACTCAAATACTTTCATGGATATAAAAACATTGATCTGATCATAAACTCAAAGTTCATCAATCCCAACAAACACACCGCAAAAGAGTTACATCATATGGATCTCCAAGAGACCATTGTATTGAGGATCAAGAGAAAGAGATGAACCCATCTAGCTCCTAACTACGAACCCGAAGGTCTACAAGGAACTACTCACGCATCATCGGAGAGGCACCAATGGAAGTGGTGAACCCCTCCGTGATGGTGTTTAGATTGGATCGGGTGTTTCTGGACTCTACACTGGCTAGATGAACATTTCGTCGACTCCCCTAGGGTTTTGGGAATATTCGGGTATTTATAGAGCAAAGAGGCGGTCCGGGGGGCACCCGAGGTGGGCACAACCCACCTGGGCGCGACAGGGCCTTCTAGCACACCCTGGTGGGTTGTGCCCCCCTCGGGGCACCCCCAGGTGCAACCAGGGCCCATCTGCTTCCTTTTGGCCCATAAAAAATCATCATAAAGTTTAGTGCCATTTGGACTCCGTTCGATATTGATTTCCTGCGATGTAAAAACATGGAAAAAAATAGGAACTGACACTAGGCACTATGTCAATAGGTTAGTACCAAAAAATGATATAAAATGATTATAAAACATCCAAGATTGATAATAAAACAGCATGGAGCAATCAAAAATTATAGATACATTGGAGACATATCAGCATCCCCAATCTTAACTCCTACTCGTCCTCGAGTAGGTAAGTGATAAAAATAGAATTTTTGATGTGGAGTGATGTTCATGAAGTCATGTCATATTCTTTTCTTTATAGCATGGACATTTGGACTTTTATGTGACTCAAAGCAATAGTCTAGTTTTGACATAATAATTTAGATAATCAAGCATATCAACGAGCAACCATGTCTTTCAAAAGATCAATGCTAAAATAAGTTATCCCTAGCCCATCATGCTCAAACATTGATCCATTCATGAAACACACTCGAATATTAACTACACCCAATACTTGAGCACGATCATATTGCCTCCTAGTTGGTTCTTTTTATGAGAGAAGATAGAGACTCAAATTTAAAAATAAAAATTTCATAAAGTAAAAGAAAGTCCCTTCGTAGAGGGAAGTAGGGATTTGTAGAGGTGCCAGAGCTCAAAGCGAAAAAATTGAGATAAAAACATTTTGGGAGGTGTATCCGTCCCACCAACAAAAATGACTTAGAGTTCTGAATACTTTCCATGCTAGATATGCCATAGGTGGTTCCCAAACAGAAAATAAAGTTTATTCCTTTTTCCACCATAACTTTCACTTTCCATGGTTAGTTGTATCCACGGGTGCCCTCCATACCAACACTTTCCAAGGAATTTATTATTTGACAACATAAAGTAAATTCATTTTTGTTTTTGCATTTTGGGACTGGGCATCCCTAATACCTTTGCCTTACTCTCGTGCAATGACAAGTGAATAAACACTCATCTTGAGAATAACACATCTAGCATGGAAAATATTAGCCACCCCTCACCGTTCCGCGAGCGAAACAAACACACAAAAGAGAAGTTTATTTTGAAAATTAGAGATGGCACATGCAAATTTGCTTAGAGCGGCAAAAGAATACCGCATGTAGGTAGATATAGTGGACTCATGTGGCAAGTACAGGTCATACTTAGTGCAAAATGAAGGCTAGCAAAAGATTGGGAAGCGACCAACCAAGAAACGAATAATCTCACAAGCAAGCATTAAGCATAATTAACACCAAATAGTGCACCACAAGTAGGATATAATTTTCATTGCATGACTACTGACTTTCGTGCATGCATAGGGAATCACAAACCTTAACACCAACATTCCTACTAGAGCACAATTACTCATCAACATAACTCACATATCACATCATCATATCTCAAAACTATTAATAAGAATCAAGTTTATTTTGTCCAATGATCTTCATGACATTTTCTTTTACTTTATCCTTCTTGGATATCTACCACTTTGGGACTAATTTTCATGAGTTGTTTTCATAAGCTCAAACAAATATAAGTGAAGATCATGAGCATAACAAATTTTCTTTCTCTCAAAATAATTTAAGTGAAGCAAGAGAGAATTTCTTAAAAAATTTAGTAACTCTCAAATAAATCTAAGTGAAGCAACAGAGCATTTCTTCAAAAATAACAAAGCACACCGTGCTCAAAAAGATATAAGTGAAGCACTAGAGCAAGTCCTAGCTCATAAAAGATTTAAGTGAAGCATAGAGAGCAATTCTAACAAGTCATGACATAATTTTGGCTCTCTCAAATAGGTGTGTCCAACAAGGATTGATAACTTAAAACACAAAATAAAATAAGCAAAGACACATATCATACAAGACGCTCCAAGAAAAACTCATATCATACAGGACACTCCAAGTAAAACACATATCATGTGGCAAATAAAAATATAGTCTCGAATAAAATACCGATATTTGTTGGAAGAAAGCGGGGATGCCACTCGGGGGCATCCCCAAGCTTAGTTGGTTGCTCATTCTTGGATAATATCTTAGGATGCTGGGGCATCCCCAATCTTAGGCTCCTACATCCTTCCTTCATCCATCGTTAGATAACCCAAAACTTGAAAACTTCAATCACACAAAACTCAACAAAGCCTTCGTAAGATCCGTTAGTATAAGAATAATAAACCACTACTATAAGTGATGTATCAAACCAATGCATATTTTGTTTTTGTATTATATCTACTATATTCCAACTTTTCTATGGCAAAAACTCATCAAAGAAAAACATAGAGCCATCAAAATCAGCACACAACACAAAGA
The DNA here is from genome assembly GCF_002162155.2 of Triticum dicoccoides. Taxonomy (NCBI): domain Eukaryota; kingdom Viridiplantae; phylum Streptophyta; class Magnoliopsida; order Poales; family Poaceae; genus Triticum; species Triticum dicoccoides. The sequence goes on from NC_041382.1 coordinate 50,347,138, forward strand.
AAACAGAATCTGTCAAAACAGAACAGTCTATAGCAATCTGACTATTTTGAATACTTCTGTAACTCCAAAAACTCTGGAAAATTAGGACGACCTGAGAAATTTATATATTGATCTACTACAAGTGGAATTGGTAATTTATCGCTCTCTGGTAAAAAAATGAAAATTAATTTTGTGAGCATAAAAGTTTCAGCAAGATCAAACAACTATTGCCCAAGAAGATCCTAAAGGCTTTACTTGGCACAAACACTAATTAAGACATAAAAACAATTATAATAGTAGCATAATTGTGCTAACACACAAAAACAAAAAGCAAAAGGCAAAAATAAATTTTATTCATTGGGTTGCCTCCCAACAAGCGATATAGTTTTACGCCCTTAGCTAGGCATATAGCAAGGATCTAAGTTTTGTATCTTTGGTTCATGATCCATAAGATGCCCTCATGATTGATTCATAAGGTGGCTTAATTCTAGTTCTAGGAAAGTGTTCCATACCCTTCCTCAAAGGAAATTGGAACTTAATATTGCCTTCTTTCATATCAATCACGGCACCGATAGTGCGTAAAAACGGTCTACCAAGAATAATTGGACAAGACGGATTGCAATCAATATCAAGAACAATAAAATCTATGGGCACATAATTTCTATTTGCAAGAATAAGAACATCATTAATTCTTCCCATAGGCTTTTTAATAGTAGAATTCGTCAAGTGCAAATTCAAGGAACATTCTTCGAGATTGGTAAGACCAAGCACATCACATAATGATTTCGGAATTGTGTAAACACTAGCACCCAAGTCACACAAAGCAAAACATTCATAATTTTTAATCTTGACTATGATAGTAGGTTCCCGCTCATCATACAATTTTCTAGGAATTGAAACTTCTAATTCCAATTTTTCTTCAAAAGCTTTCATCATAGCATCAACAATATATTTAGTAAAAGCTTTATTTTGTTCATAAGCATGGGGTGAATTTATCATGGATTGCGACAAAGAAATACAATCAATCAAAGAGCAACTATCATAATTAAAGTCTTTGTAATCCAAAATAGTGGGTGCATCGCTAGCTAAAGTTTTGACCTCTCCAAACCCACTTTCATCAATTTTCTCAACAAGATATTCACCCTCCAAAATATCGGGACGCCTTCTACCTAAAGTTGACTCTTCTCCAGTCCCTTTTTGGTCATTCTTAACTTTACTAAACAAGGAATCAATAGAAGAAACACCAATCATTTTAAGATCTTCATCACTTTTGCAAGAATAATCACTAGAAAAAGCTTCAATTGATTCATCTACTTTAGGCACAAAAAATTTCATCTTGAGATTTTCCACACCATGAGCAATTCTATCAACACTTCTAGACAAATCATCAATTTTGTTCAACTTTTCTTCTATGGAAGTGTTGAAAACTTTTTGTGTATTGATAAATTCTTTAATATTGTTCTCAAGATCAGAGGTGTTCCTATTATTATTATAAGATTGATTTCCATAGGAATTACCATAATTATTAGAGGAATTACTAGAAGAAGGCCTAGGATTAAAATTACCTCTATAAGCATTGTTGTTGAAATTATTTCTAGCGATAAAATTCACATCAATAGCATCACTATTGTTCTCAATCGAAGTAGACAAAGGCATATCATTTAGATCAATAGGAGCACTTCTACTAGCAACCAATTTCAAAAGGGCATCAACTTTATCACTCAAAGAAGAAATTTCTTCAACCGAATTAACTTTTTTACTAGTAGGAGCTCTTTCGGTATGCCATTGGGAATAATTTGCCATAATATTATCAAGCGATTTGGTGGCTTCACCCAAAGTAATTTCCATAAAAGTACCACCCGCGGAGGAATCTAAAAGATTACGAGAAACAAAATTCAATCCCGCATAAAAATTTTGTATGATCATCCAAAGATTTAACTCATGAGTTGGGCAATTTCTTAGCATCATTTTCATCCTTTCCCAAGATTGCACAACATGCTCACGTTCAAGTTGCTTGAAATTCATGATCTGAGTTCTAAGGGAAATAATTTTTGCGGGAGGAAAATGCTTAGTGATAAAAGCATCTTTGCACTTATTCCAAGAATCGATACTATTGCGAGGCAAAGAAGAGAACCAAATTTTTGCAGAATCACGCAAAGAGAACGGAAATAATTTCATCTTGATCGCATCATTGTCCACATCTTTTTTCTTTTGCATATCGCATAATTCCACTAAGGTATTAAGACGGGACGCGACATCCTCATTAGGAGTACCGAAAAATTGGTCTTTCATAACAAGATTCAGCAAAGTAGTATTAATATCACAAGTCTCTGCACTAGTGGCGGGAGGAGCAAGCGGAGTGCCAATAAAATCATTGTTGTTGGTATTTGAGAAATCACATAACTTGGTGTTCTCTTGAGTCATGATGACCACACAACAAGATTGCACTAAAAAACAGATCCGGCATGAAAACAGCGAATGGAAGAAGAGGGGCGAAGCATGGAAGATATCGAGATCTCTCGGTTGTTATGTTGACAATGAAAGTATACCACTCAAAAAATTATTCATCTCTGTTTCCAAAATCGAGCTCTGGCATCTCTACAAATCCCTGCTTCCCTCTACGAAGGGCCTATCTATTTACTTTTATGTTGATTCATCATCCTCTTATTAAAAAGCACCAGTTGGAGAGCACCGCTGTCATTTGCATGCATTACTATTAGTTTACATTGAGTATGACTATGACTGGATCTCTTTTACCATGAATTACAATGTTTAGTCAGTCCTTGATCTTCAGAGGTGCTCTGCATTTATGTTTTGCGGTCTCTGAAAGGGCTAGCGAGATACCATCTTGTTATATCATATTATGATTGTTTTGAGAAAGTGTTGTCATCCGAGATTTACTATTATTGCTCGCTAGTTGATTATGTCATTGATATGAGTAAACATGACACCTAAATGTTATTGTGAATATGGTTAGTTCATAATCTTTGCTGAAAACTTGAATGCTGGCTTTACATATTTACAACAACAAGAGCAAACAGAGTTTGTAAAAGTTTTTCTTCATCACTTTCAGTTTATCAAATGAATTGCTTGAGGACAAGCAAGGGTTTAAGCTTGGGGGAGTTGATACATCTCCATCGTATCTACTTTTCCAAACACTTTTGCCCTTGTTTTGGACTCTAACTTGCATGATTTGAATGGAACTAACCCGGACAGACGTTGTTTTCAGCAGAACTGCCATGGTGTTATTTTTGTGCAGAAATAAAAGTTCTCAGAATGGCCTGAAAATCAATGGAGAATATTTTTGGAATATATAAAAATTACTGGCGAAAGAATCAAGGCTAGGGGTCCCACACCCTGGGCGCGCACACCCCCCTGGGGGGCGCCCCCTGCCTCGTGGCCCCCTTGGTGCTCCACCGACCTCAACTCCAACTCTATATATTCATGTTCGGAGAGAAAAAAATCAGAGAGAAGAATTCATCGTGTTTTACAATACGGAGCCACCGCCAAGCCCTAATCTCTCTCGGGAGGGCTGATCTGGAGTCCGTTTGGGGCTCCGGGGAGGGGGAATCCGTCGCCATCGTCATCATCAACCTTCCTCCATCACCAATTTCATGATGCTCACCGCCATGCATGAGTAATTCCATCGTAGGCTTGCTAGACGGTGATGAGTTGGATGAGATTGATCATGTAATCGAGTTAGTTTTGTTAGGGTTTGATCCCTAGTATCCATTATGTTCTGAGATTGATGTTGCTATGACTTTGCTATGCTTAATGCTTGTCACTAGGGCCCGAGTGCCATGATTTCTGATCTGAACCTATTATGTTTTCATGACTATATGTGAGTTATTGATCCTATCTTGCAAGTCAATAGTCACCTATTATGTGTTATGACTCGTTAACCCTGAAGTGACAATAATCGGGATACTTACCGGTGATGACCGTAGTTTGAGGAGTTCATGTATTCACTAAGTGTTAATGCTTTGTTCCGGTACTCTATTAAAAGGAGGCCTTAATATCCCTTAGTTTCCAATAGGATCCCGCTGCCACGGGAGGGTAGGACAAAAGATGTCATGCAACTTCTTTTCCATAAGCATGTATGACTATATTCGGAATACATGCCTACATTATATTGATCAACTGGAGCTAGTTCTGTGTCACCCTATGTTATAACTGTTGCATGAGGAATCACATCCGACATAATTATTCATCACTGATCCAATGCCTATGAGCTTTTCACATATTGATCTTTGCTTAGTTGCTTTTCCGTTGCTACTGTTACAATCACTACAAAACCAATACCATTACTTTTTCCACCATTACCGTTACTTCCATATTACTTTGCTACTGAATACTTTGCTGCAGATATTAAGTATTTCAGGTGCGGTTGAATTGACAACTCAACTGTTAATACTTGAGAATATTCTTTGGCTCCCCTTGTGTCGAATCAATAAATTTGGGTTGAATACTCTACCCTCGAAAACTGTTGCGATCCCCTATACTTGTGGGTTATCAAGACTATTTTCTTGCGCCGTTTCCGGGGAGCATAGCTCTATTCTTTGAGTCACTTGGGATTTATATCTGCTGATCACTATGAAGAACTTGAAAGATGAAAGAACCAAGATTTTTCCCTCAACTACGAGGGGAGGTAAGGAACTGCCATCTAGCTCTGCACTTGATTCACCTTCTGTTTTGAGTAAACTTGCGACACCTACTCCTGCTATTCATTATGATATGTCACATGTTATTGATGATGCCACTTCTGCTTTGCATGATACTTATGATGAAACTACTTCTATGCTTGTTAATACTGTGCCACTAGGTGAATTTCTTGATGAACAACTTGCTCGGATTAGAGAGAATGAAATTATTGAAACTGATAATATTGATGAAAGTGACGATGAAGATTCTCCCCCTAGATATGAATTGCCTGCTGTGCCTGAGGGTTATTGTCGATGTCAAAACCGGTGGATCTCGGGTAGGGGGTCCCGAACTGTGCGTCTAAGGCGGATGGTAACAAGAGGCAGGGGACAGGATGTTTACCCAGGTTCGGGCCCTCTTGATGGAGGTAATACCCTACGTCCTGCTTGATTGTTCTTGATGATATGAGTATTACAAGAGTTGATCTACCACGAGATCGTAGAGGCTAAACCCTAGAAGCTAGCCTATGGTATGATTGTGTGTTGTCCTACAGACTAAATCCTCCGGTTTATATAGACACCGGAGGGGGCTAGGGTTACACAGAATCGGTTACAAGGGAGGAGATCTACATATCCGTATTGCCTAGATTGCCTTCCACGCCAAGGAGAGTCCCATCCGGACACGGGACGAAGTCTTCAATCTTGTATCTTCATAGTCCAACAGTCCGGCCAAAGGATATAGTCCGGCTGTCCGCAGACCCCCTAATCCAGGACTCCTTCAGTAGCCCGTGAACCAGGCTTCAATGACAATGAGTCCGGCGCGCAGTATTGTCTTCAGCATTGCAAGGCGGGTTCCTCCTTTGAATACTCCATAGAAGATTTTGAACACCAGAATAGTGTCTGGCTCTGCAAAACAAGTTCCACATACCACCGTAGAGAGAATAATATTTCCACAAATCCAATCTGCTGACATGTTTGACAGCATGACATCACGTCATGGCCCGGTCATTATTCGAACCGTTTTTCTCAACCAGCACCGCACATAACGCGAGGCAGTTTTCTTGACACGTCTTGTCAAAGCAGAGATCGTGTCCCCCTTATTATAGGATTCTCATCAATACGGACGTGGGTAACCCAACCGTGCCATCAATTACGGCATTTGGGGAATAAGCGATTTTACCACGCAAGTGGGGAGGCGCATCGCCTCTTCTGCCCCTTATAAAGGGACAAGGATTCACCCTTTTTTTACCCACGCCTTCTTCCTGCTTGCTTACCCATTCTCGCACACTCGAGCTCCAGCACCCAAGTTAGTGTCTTTCTTCTCAAACCACTCCAAGCATGTCCGAAGCGGGAGCCAAGTGGATGGTCTCCTCTGTCACGGAGGAGAACACCACAAAGTTACGGGAAGCCGGATATCTGGCCGAGGATATCGTGCACCGGCTGCCAGACGCAGGGCAGCTCATCCCTACACCCGAACCCCATGAGAGGGTAGTTTTTCTTACCCACTTCGTCGGCGGACTGGGATTTCCCCTCCACCCGTTTGTCCGCGGGCTCATGTTCTACTATGGGCTGGATTTTCATGATCTGGCCCCCAACTTCATCCTCAACATCTTGGCGTTTATCGTCGTGTGCGAGGCCTTCCTCCGCATCAGGCCCCACATCGGCCTGTGGTTGAAGACCTTCAATGTTAAACCGAAGGTGGTGGTCGGCCAGCAAGCAGAGTGCGGAGGCGCCATGGTGGGCAAAATGCCTAACGTCACCTGGATCGAAGGCTCCTATGTGGAGACCATAAAGGGGTGGCAATCGGGGTGGTTCTACATCACCGAGCCGCGCGACACCAACTAGGTGGCGGCCCCTAAATTTTGATCCGGAATCCCCACGCAGCTCACTTCCTGGAAAGAGAAGGGCCTGACCTGGGGTTCTTTGGTAGTGTTGACCGGACTCCAAACCTTCATCAGGAACATGATGAGCAAGAAAGTCAAGCTCGTTAACATGGTCCAGGTCATGCTCTTCCGCCGGATTCTCCCGTGTCAATGACGGGCATTCAATTTGTGGGAGTTCGACCCGGCCCAGCACCAGACGCTGCGAGAGCTCTACGACACGACGCATAAGGACGTCTGGAGGGTGCTGTTCAAGGGCGCCGAGGTACCTCCTTCCCTCACCGAGGACCGCAGACGCAGTGCAAAGCGCCATGTCAATCCAGTAAGTTTTTGCATCTCACAGGGTATTTATTTGCCCCGGTTGAATGATGTGTGGGATCTAAGCTCCCATGCCATTAACAAGACTGGATAAAGACAGCGGAGCAGCTCGATTGCCCAGCCCCCCAGCCTGAAGATCCCGCAGATGCTCTCCTAACGAAGATGCTGGCTCCGACACCTTACGAGGTGCCGGCAAAGAATACCAAGAATAAGGCCCCGGGGACCCGAAAGGGTCTCCAACGCAAGGTCGTATCGGACTCATCATCCGATGACTCTGACGCTCACTCCTCCCACGAAAACGAGGAGGAGGAGGAGGAAAGTTCTCTCCCCCCAGCTGGGGGAGACAAGAAAAGGAAGTTCGACCCAACCGGGGAGGCCGAAGACTCCAAGAAGGGAAGGACCCTCCCTCCAGACTGCTCCACGATAGCCGTCTACAGTGGCGACGAGTGGCTACCCAGGGTCAAGCCCCTGACAAAGTCGTAAGTATCTGGACATGATAGTAATTCATGGTATGTTTTATTGCACTTATTTTCCTCATGCCTAACACGATTATGCAGTCTCTCCCGAGCACATCTTGACGTATCCTCGTCGAGCGGTTCATTGGACTCGTCGGATATGAACAGTGGTTCTCTTCCGACCGCCTTGCTACGTCTTGAGCCTGCGTTGGTTTTCCCCGAAGAGGAAGGGATGATGCAACAGAGTAGCATAAGTATTTCCCTCAGTTTTTGACAACCAAGGTATCAATCCAGTAGGAGCCCACGCTCAAGTCCCTCGTACCTGCACAAAGCGATAGCTACTCGCAACCAACGCGATTAGGGGTTGTCAAGCCCTTCACGGTCACTTACGAGAGTGAGATCTGATAGATATAATATTTTTGGTATTTTTGGTATAAAGATGCAAAGTAAAAAGTAAAAGCAAAGTAAAAAAGCAAAACAAGATTAAAGTGATGGAGATTGATATGATGAGAATAGACCCGGGGGCCATAGGTTTCACTAGTGGCTTCTCTCAAGAGCATAAGTATTCTACGGTGGGTGAACAAATTACTGTTGAGCAATTGACAGAATTGAGCATAGTTATGAGAATATCTAGGCATGATCATGTATATAGGCATCACGTCCGTGACAAGTAGATCGAAACGATTCTGCATCTACTACTATTACTCCACTCATCGACCGCTATCCAGCATGCATCTAGAGTATTAAGTTAAAAACAGAGTAACGCCTTAAGCAAGATGACATGGTGTAGAGAGATAAATTCATGCAATATGAAATAAACCCCATCTTGTTATCCTCGATGGCAACGATACAATATGTGCCTTGCTGCCCCTTCTGTCACTGGGTAAGGACACCGCAAGATCGAACCCAAAGCTAAGCACTTCTCCCATGGCAAGAACTACCAATCTAGTTGGCCAAACCAAACGGATAATTCGAAGAGACTTGCAAAGATAACCAATCATACATAAAATAATTCAGAGAAGATTCAAATATTATTCATAGATAGACTTGATCATAAACCCACAATTCATCGGTCTCAACAAACACACCGCAAAAAGAAGGTTACGTCGAATAGATCTCCACAAGAGAGGGGAAGAACTTTGTATTGAGATTCAAAGAGAGAGAAGAAGCCATCTAGCTACTAACTATGGACCCGAAGGTCTGAGGTAAACTACTCACACTTCATCGGAGGGGCTAGGATGATGTAGAAGCTCTCTGTGATGACGGCCCTCTTCCGACGGAGCTCCGGAACAGGCCCCAAGATGGGATCTCGTGGATACAGAAAGTTGCGGCGGTGGAATTAGGTTTTTTTGGCTCCCGTTCTGATCGTTTGGGGGTACGTGTGTATATATAGGAGGAAGAAGTATGCCGGAGGAGCAACGAGGGGCCCACAAGGCAGGGGGCCCGCCCTAGGGGGGCGCCCCCCACCCTCATGACCGCCTCTTTTGTTCCTTGGAGCAGAGTCCAAGTCTCCTGGATCACGTTCGGTGAGAAAATCACGTTCCCGAAGATTTTATTCCGTTTGGACTCCGTTTGATATTCCGTTTATCCGAAACACTGGAAAAGGCAAAAAACAGCAATTCTGGGCTGGGCCTCCGGTTAATAGGTTAGTCCCAAAAATAATATAAAAGTGGAAAATAAAGCCCAATATAGTGCAAAACAGTAGATAATATAGCATGGAGCAATAAAAAATTATAGATACGTTGGAGACGTATCAGGCATCCCCAAGCTTAATTCCCGCTCGTCCTCGAGTAGGTAAATGATAAAAAGAGAATTTTTGATGCGGAGTGCTACTTGGCATAATTTCAATGTAAATCTTCTTAATTGTGGTATGAATATTCAGATTAGAAAGATTCAAGACAAAAGTTTATATTGACATGAAAAATAATAATACTTCAAGCATACTAACAAAGCAATTATGTCTTCTCAAAATAACATGGCCAAATAAAGTTATCCCTACAAAATCATATAGTCTGGCTATGCTCCATCTTCACCACACAAAGTATTTAAATCATGCACAACCCCGATGACAAGCCAAGCAATTGTTTCATACTCTAACTTTTTCAAAACTTTTTCAATCTTCACGCAATACATGAGCGTGAGCCATGGATATAGCACTATAGGTGGAATAGAATGGTGGTTGTGGAGAAGACAAAAAGGAGAGGAAGATAGTCTCACATCAACTAGGCGTATCAACGGGCTATGGAGATGCCCATCAATAGATATCAATGTGAGTGAGTAGGGATTGCCATGCAACGGATGCACTAGAGCTATAAATGTATGAAAGCTCAACAAAAGAAACTAGTGGGTGTGCATCCAACTTGCTTGCTCACGAAGACCTAGGGCAATTTGAGGAAGCCCATTATCGGAATATACAAGCCAAGTTCTATAATGTAAAATTCCCACTAGTATATGAAAGTGACAACATATGAGACTCTCTATATATATGAAGAACATGGTGCTACTTTGAAGCACAATATATGAGATTCGCTATATCATGGTGCTACTTTGAAGCACAAGTGTGGAAAAAAGGATAGTAGCATTGCCCCTTTTTATTTATTTTCTTTTTTTGGCCTTCTTTTTTTCTTTGGCCTTTCTCTCTTTTTTATTGGGACAATGCTCTATTTAATGATGATCATCACACTTTTATTTATTTACAACTCAATGATTTCAACTCGATTCTAAAACAAAGTATGACTCTATATGGATGCCTCCGGCGGTGTACCGGGATATGCAATGAATCAAGAGTGATGAGTATGAAGAAATTATGAACGGTGGCTTTTCCACAAATACTTATGTCAACTACATGATCATGCTAAGCAATATGACAATGATGAATGTGTCATGATGAACTAGATGGTGGAAAGTTGCATGGCAATATATCTCGGAATGGCTATGGAAATGCCATAATAGGTAGGTATGGTGGCTGTTTTGAGGAAGGTATATGGTAGGTCTATGATACCGGCAAAAAGTGCGCGGTATTAGAGAGGCTAGCAAAGGTGGAAGGGTGAGAGTGTGTATAATCCATGGACTCAACATTAGTCATAAAGAACTCATATACTTATTGCAAAAATCTATAAGTTATCAAAGCAAAGTATTACGCGCATGCTCCTAGGGGGATAGATTCGTAGGAAAAGACCATCGCTCGTCCCCGACCGCCACTCATAAGGAAGACAATCAATAAACAAATCATGCTCCGACTTTGTTACATAACGGTTCACCATACGTGCATGCTACGGGAATCACAAACCTTAACACAAGTATTCTTTAAATTCGCAACTACTCAACTAGCATGACTTTAATATTATCACCTCCATATCTCAAAACAATTATCATGCTTCAATCTTTTCTTAGTATTCAACACACTCAAAAGAAAGTTTCACAAATCTTGAATACCAAGCATATTATTATTATTAAGAAAATTACCATGCTATTAAGAGACTCTTAAAATAATTTAAGTGAAGCATGAGAGATCAATAGTTTCTTTAAAACAAATCCACCACCGTGCTCTAAAAGATCTAAATGAGGCACATAGAGCAAAATTATAACGCTCAAAAGATATAAGTGAAGCACAAAGAGCAAAATTATCTAGCTCAAAAGATATAAGTGAAGCACATAGAGTATTCTATCAAATTTTAATTCATGTATGGCTCTCTCAAAAGGTGTGTACAGCAAGGATGATTGTGGCATACTAAGACACAAAGACACAAATAATACAAGACGCTCCAAGCAAAACACATATCATGTTGGTGAATAAAAATATAGCTCCAAGTAAATTACCGATGGAAGTGGACGAAAGAGGGGATGCCTTCCGGGGCATCCACAAGCTTTGAATTTTTGGTGTCCCTGGATTATCTTGGGGGTGCCATGGGCATCCCCAAGCTTAGGCTCTTGCAACTCCTTGTTCCATGATCCATCAAGAGAATTCACCCAAAACTTGAAAACTTCACAACACAAAACTCAAAATAGAAAACTCGTGAGCTCCGTTAGCGAAAGAAAACAAAATACCACTTCAAGGTAATGTAATGAACTCATTCTGTTTTTATATTGGTGTTAAACCTAATGTATTCCAACTTCTCTATGGATTATAAACTATTTTACTAGCCATAGATTCATCAAAATAAGCAAACAACACACGAAAAACAGAATCTGTCAAAAACAGAACAGTCTGTAGTAATCTGTAGCTAGAGCAAGATCTGGAACCCCAAAAATTCTAAAATAAATTGCTGGACGTGAGGAATTTATCTATTAATTATCTTAAAAAATAATTAACTAAATAGAACTCTTCAAATAAAAATGACAGCAGTTCTCGTGAGCGCTAAAGTTTCTGTTTTTACAGCAAGTTCAACAAGACTTTCCCCAAGTCTTCCCAACGGTTCTACTTGGCACAAACACTAATTAAACACAAAAAGCACAACCAAAACAGAGGCTAAATAATTTATTTATTACTAAGCAGGATCAAAAAGCAAGGAATAAAAATAAAATTGGGTTGCCTCCCAACAAGCGCTAGCGTTTAACGCCCCTAGCTAGGCATAAAAGCGAGGATAGATCTAGGTATTGCCATCTTTGGTAGGCAATCCATAAGTGGCTCTCATGATAGTTCATATGGTAATTTTATTTTATTTCTTGGAAAGTGTTCCATGCCCTTTTTTAATGTAAATTTAAATCTAATATTCCCTTCCGTCATATCAATAATCGCACCAACCGTTCTAAGGAAAGGTCTACCAAGAATAATAGGGCAAGAAAGATTGCAATCTATATCAAGAACAATGAAATATACGGGCACATAATTCCTATTTGCAACAATAAGAACATCATTAATCCTTCCCATAGGTTTCTTAATTGTGGAATCCGCAAGATGCAAGTTTAGAGAGCAATCATCAAAGTTACGGAAATCTAGTAAATCACACAAAGTCTTGGGAATAGTAGAGACACTAGCACACAAATCACACAAAGCATAAAACTCATGATATTTAATTTAATTGTAATAGTTGGTTCCCACTCATCATAGAGTTTTCTAGGGATAGAAACTTTCAACTCAAGTTTTTCTTCATAAGATTGCATCAAGGCATCAACAATATGTTCGGTGAAGGCTTTATTTTGACTATAAGCATGTGGAGAATTTAGCACGGATTGCAACAAGGAAATACAATCAATTAAAGAGAAACTTTCATAATTAAATTCCTTGAAATCCAATATAATGGCTTTAGGAACATCTAGATTTTTATTTCTTTCAATCCCACTTTCATCAATTTCATCATTAAGATCTAAACACTCCGAAATTTTAGAACGCCTTCTAGGTAAAGGAAGATCATATTAAGTTTCATCAAGACTAATATTGCAAAATAAAGATTTAATAGGGGACACATCAATAACTTTTAGATCTTCATCTTGATTTTCATAGGAATTGGAGGAACACGCTTTAATAAAGGCATGTTTGGAAGCACGCATCCTAGCGGTTCTTTCCTTACACTCATCAATTGAAATTCTCATGGCTTTTAGAGACTCATTGATATCATGCTTAGGTGGAATAGATCTAAGTTTCAAAGAATCAACATCAAGAGCAATTCTATCGACGTTCCTAGCCAAATCATCAATCTTAAGCAATTTTTCTTCAATCATAGCATTAAAATTCTTTTGCAAAGAAATACATTCTTTAATATTAGATTCAAAATCAGAGGGCATCTTATTATAATTTCCATAAGAGTTATGGTAGGAATTCCCATAATTATTAGAAGGATTACTAGGATATGGCCTAGGATTAAAATTCCCTCTATAAGCGTTGTTACCAAAATTATTCCTACCAACAAAATTCACATCCATAGATTCATTGTTATTCTCAATCAAAGTAGACAAAGGCGTATCATTAGGATCAAAAGAAACACTCTTAGTAGAAAATAATTTCATAAGTTCATCCATCTTTCCACTCAACACATTAATTTCTTCTATCGCATGCACTTTTTTATTAGAAGATCTTTCAGTATGCCATTGAGAATAATTAACCATAATATTATCTAGGAGTTTAGTAGCATCTCCTAAAGTGATTTCCATAAAAGTGCCTCCCGTGGCCGAATCTAAAAGATTTCTAGAAGCAAAATTCAATCTGGCATAAAAATTTTGTATAATCATCCACAAATTCAAACCATGAGTAGGGCAATTACATATCATTCATTTCATTCTCTCCCAAGCTTGTGCAACATGTTCATGATCAAGTTGTGTAAAGTGCATAATCTCGTTTCTAAGAGAGATGATCTTAGCGGGAGGAAAATACTTAGAGATAAAAGCATCTTTGCACTTGTTCCATGAATCAATACTATTCTTAGGCAAAGACGAAAACCAAGCTTTAGCACGATCTCTAAGAGAAAAAGGAAATAGCTTCAATTTAACGACATCATTATTGACATCTTTTTTCTTTTGCATATCACATAAATCAAGGAAGCTATTCAGATGAGTAGCGGCATCTTCACTAGGAAGGTTGGCGAATTGATCTTTCATAAAAAGATTCAACAAAGCAGTATTAATTTCACAAGATTTAGCATCGGTAAGAGGAGCAATTGGAGTGCTAAGGAAATCTTTATTATTGGTATTGGTGAAGTCACACAATTTAGTAGTATCTTGAGCCATCGCGACAAACAAGCAATCTAACACACGAGCAAACAAAAAGCAACGTGAAAAAAGAGGCTAATAGAGAGGGAGGATAGGGAGAGAGAGGGTGAATAAAACAGCAAGGGTGAATTGCGGGGAGAGGAAAACGAGAGGCAAATGGTAAATAATGTAATGCAAGAGATAGGGATTGCGATTGGTACTTGGTATGTTGACTTTTTGTGTAGACTCCCCGACAACGGCGCCAGAAATCCTTCTTGCTACGTCTTGAGCTTGCGTTGGTTTTCCCCGAAGAGGAAGGGATGATGCAGCAGAGTAGCGTAAGTATTTCCCTCAGTTTTTGAGAACCAAGGTATCAATCCAGTAGGAGCCCACGCTCAAGTCCCTCGTACCTACACAAAGCGATAGCTACTCGCAATCAACGCGATTAGGGGTTGTCAAGCCCTTCACAGTCACTTACGAGAGTGAGATCTGATAGATATAATATTTTTGGTATTTTTGGTATAAAGATGCAAAGTAAAAAGTAAAAGCAAAGTAAAAAAGAAAAACAAGATTAAAGTGATGGAGATTGATATGATGAGAATAGACCCGGGGGCCATAGGTTTCACTAGTGGATTCTCTCAAGAGCATAAGTATTCTATGGTGGATGAACAAATTATTGTTGAGCAATTGACAGAATTGAGCATAGTTATGAGAATATCTAGGCATGATCATGTATATAGGCATCACGTCCGTGACAAGTAGATCGAAACGATTCTGCATCTACTACTATTACTCCACTCATCGACCGCTGTCCATCATGCATCTAGAGTATTAAGTTAAAAACAGAGTAATGCCTTAAGCAAGATGACATGATGTAGAGAGACAAATTCATGCAATATGAAATAAACCCCATCTTGATATCCTCAATGGTAACGATACAATACGTGCCTTGCTGCCCCTTCTATCACTGGGTAAGGACACCGCAAGATCGAACCCAAAGCTAAGCACTTCTCCCATGGCAAGAACTACCAATCTAGTTGGCCAAACCAAATGGATAATTCGAAGAGACTTGCAAAGATAACCAATCATATATAAAAGAATTTAGAGAACATTCAAATATTACTCATAGATAGACTTGATCATAAACCCACAATTCATCGGTCTCAACAAACACACCGCAAAAAGAAGGTTACATCGAATAGATCTCCACGAGAGAGGGGGAGAACTTTGTATTGAGATTCAAAGAGAGAGAAGAAGCCATCTAGCTACTAACTATGGACCCGAAGGTCTGAGGTAAACTACTCACACTTCATCGGAGGGGATAGGATGATGTAGAAGCCCTCCGTGATGACGGCCCTCTTCCGGCGGAGCTCCGGAATAGGCCCCAAGATGGGATATCGTGGATACAGAAAGTTGCGGCGGTAGAATTAGGTTTTTTTGGCTCCTGTTCTGATTGGTTGGGGGTACGTGTGTGTATATATAGGAGCAAGAAGTATGTCGGAGGGGCAACGAGGGGCCCATGAGGCAGGGGGCGCGCCCTAGGGGGGGCGCCCCCCACCCTCATGACCGCCTCTTTTGTTCCTTGGAGCAGTGTCCAAGTCTCCTGGATCACGTTTGGTGAGAAAATCACGTTTCCGAAGATTTTATTCCGTTTGGACTCCGTTTGATATTCCATTTATTCGAAACACTGAAATAGGCAAAAAACTACAATTCTGGGCTGGGCCTCCGGTTAATAGGTTAGTCCCAAAAATAATATAAAAGTGGAAAATAAAGCCCAATATAGTCCAAAACAGTAGATAATATAGCATGGAGCAATCAAAAATTATAGATACGTTGAAGATGTATCACGCCTCCACCCCTCGCCCTACGGATAACGTCGAGGTGTTGTCTCGAAAGGCACCAAGCCGAGGGGAGGTGGTCCCAGGGGCGCCTCGAGGCAACCTCTCGGACCCTGGGTACAAAGGGAGCGAAACTCCCATGGGCTCCGAGTTCGGCCCCCAGCCGAACACCGCGCCGGAACCTTCGATGGTTCCGGACTCCGGCAGGCGATCCCCCGTTAAGGGGGGCCACCCGCCTGTGCCGGTGTCCTCTGTCCATCCAGAGGCACCGGACAATTTGCTGGAAGCGCTTCGCAGCGCCTCCATCAATGAAGAGCACCGCACTATCATGAGTGCGGTGATCGAGAAGGTTCAGTCTGCCAAAAACGGACTGACCGAAGCTTGCGCCAGCCTCCTAACAGGCTTTGAGGTAAGCAATCAAAATATAAGAAAATATTTCCGCATAGATAGTAGCCCCTGATGCTCTGTTCGGCGTTCGAGAAGAAAGGCCGAATAGAGGATCAAATGATGACTCAGGAGTCTAATAAGAATATATCTATGTGTATGTGCAGGCTTCACTACTGGCCGCTACCGCACATACTGCGGAGGTCTCTGTACTAAAGCAGGACCTGGAGCGGTTCGAGAACAAGCTCAGCCTTACCAAGAGGCAGCTCGAGGAGAACAAAGGTAAGCAATACCTTGTCTACTCTTTTAAAAAGAAGTTCGGTTGTAAAATAATAGGATCATCATGAATTTGTCAGGGGCCACGACCGAGGTGGTGACCCTGAAGAAGGCGTTGTCCGAGGCCGAAAACAAAGCGGCCAAGGAGCGCCGTGAGCGGGAAAAGCAAGAAGCCCGAGCAGGCGAGGTGCAGCAAGAGCTCGAGGCTCTCGCCAAGAAACATGAGTCCTTGGAGCTTGACTCTAAGACGCGAGAGTCCGAGCTCGCGCAGGCGCTGGAAAGCGCCCGGAGCGCCAAGGCTGAAGCCCACAAGGCCCTCCAGGAGATTGATGCCGTGAAGAAGATAGCAGCGGGTCAGGCATTCATTATGCAAAGCAAGCATGTGAAGGAAACTTTCCTTTTTCTTACCCGAGTTCGGAGCTCTCCAGGAGCGTTCGCAGATCTTCCCCGCAGTGTACTAGACGCCTCGGAGTTTTACCAAGCTCAGGAGGGGAGATCGACGGAAAAGTTGTTCTGGTCTTAGTATACTGGGACCGAACACCCAATGCCCTTGAGCAACCAGCTGAAGCAACTGGTCGAGCTTCACAAGGCGGCCGAACAGACCATGAGGGGCCTTATAGTCTGGATGTGGCCTGGCGAGCCCCTGTCCGGCAGCTACTTCGGTCTGGTGCGGTGGCTTGTGAATGCCTGCCCACGGCTTGAAGTTATAAAACGGTTCGTCTGCATCGAGGGTGCGCGCAGGGCTTTTGCCCGGGCGAAGGTGCACTGGGCGAAGCTGGACGCCGTGAAGCTGGTGAAGGAGGGGCCGCCGGAGGGCAAGGAGCATCGCTGCCCCGAGATGTATTATGAGAGTGTCCTGAAGGGTTCCCGCCTTGTGGCGGATGAATGCGCTAAGGATGTAATTTTTGAATGAACATGTTCATGTGATCCTGTAATGTGAAACGGGTTTATCTGCGCTATGCAACGCTTTTTTAATTTAAAATATTACCTTCTGTGCGACCGTTTATAAAATCTGAGAGTTGGCCAGTCGTCGGCTTCTGCCCCCATGTAACTAGCACTGGGGTGTTCTGGATAAACCTGAGCACTCTTTACCCCAATTTTGGGTCCTTCAAAGGAGGTGTTCAGCGCAACGAACCAGGCAATCGGACTATAAGACTTCATCACTCTCACTTAGCCATAGAAGTCTACAATTTTAAATTTTCATGAAGCCCCTAATATTCGGAAGACCGAATTTGGGGCGCTATACACGCCTAAGCCGGACAAGGCCGACTCCTCGCCCAAAGCGGAAAAGTCTTTAAGGACTTGAGACCTCTCGAACAGCTACCAGTCTCTCGCCTTATCATGGCAGTCAGTTTTCGGCTTTCTCTTCTGAGGTGCTCGTCCGGAAGAACCAGGACACAATCGCAGTAGTTCTCCCACGGCTACCTTAGCCGATATAGCGGAACATAAGGTACCAAAGCATGGGAGCCAGGAAACCCAACTATTGACCCAAGACATGATTCGGAGCTGATGCATATAGTGTTATAAGTTCGGGGTGCCGCACTGTCGAAAGTGTTCGGACTTCTCGCGTCGTATTATGGGGTAAAAAAAAGCCCCTGGCGTACTGACCGTACCCAAATATACGGGTGCAGATTGTCGTAAATGGACATATAAGAGAAAAAGGATAACTAATGCAATAATAGACTAATGCTATGCATTATTATTTAAATAATACGTCGAAGCGTACTGGTACAAGTAGTGCAATAAGCAGAAAGTGGGACTATTTGACATGTCCTATCCAAAGGCAAGCTGTGTATGGATAGTAGAAAGTGGGTATATCGATTAATATTACAGACCACCTGAGGGTTCCCGTGTACATCTTAGCTTCTTGCCGCCTTGGTTGTTCCTTCCCGTAATGTGTCCGGCAATCATACTGCCGGAAAGGGCTTCCAGAGAGTTAGGCCGTGAAAGAGAAAAGAAATGATAAAGGTATATAGCCCCTAGAGCGGTTAAGCCACATTGTGGGACGTGCCCTGATCGTGCCCCCGCTTATGTCCATGGTATTTTCAGTGTGTAATTATGTACGCGCGGCACGGATTTCGTTGCTTGGCTGGGACTGGGACGGGGGCCGAATTGCTAGGCGACCGCTGAACGTGCCAGGCGATCCTGTTGCAGTTTACTCCGGACTTGCTTGAAGGTGTCCGGGGGCTGGAACACCGAATTAGTGGTTTGCCTTAAAAGGCTGCTTTGTGCTTCTGCTGCGAGGGCCGCAGTGTGCTCTTCTGTGCGGAGCAAGCATTCTGTGTTTCCATTTACTGTTATGCCCCCCTAGGTCCTGGCATCTTGAGCTTGAGGTATGCGTAATGCGGTGCTGCATTAAATTTTGCAAATGTTGTTCGTCCGAGCAGTGCGTGATAGCCACTTCGAAACGGACGAGGATCCAGTGCCTTGCTATGGCCAAGGCACAGCATACCTTGCCCCCTCCCATCCACCGTTGGAATTGATCCAGCGGCCAGCAGCAGTTCACAGCCAATCGACAAAATCAGGGGGAAAATCTCGAGCGGGACAGGGGAAACGGCGCGCGGGCTGGGAGAAAACTGTGCGGCGCCCGCCGCCATCGCTCGCTCGCCCCGCCGCCGTCGCATCTCGCCCGCCCTGTCGCTGCCCACATCTCGTCCGCCCCGTCGCCGCCGCGTCTCGCCCGCCCTGCCACTCGCCAGGTGCCGCAGCATCTCGCCCGCGCCGCCGCCGCGGCCGTTCGCCCGCCCCACCGCTGGAAAGGGAGTGGATCGAGCTCCGGCGGCATCCACTGAAGAAAATGGCGGCGGCAGGCTCCTCCGCCGCCACTACGGGCTACTCCACCCCACCCCCTCCCATGGCTCCCTCCACCCCCTACGACCCCTCGTCGAGCAGTGTCCATTAAGCAAGCTCCAGGACCGGCTCCTACAGGTAGCCACTTTGCCATTTAGCATTTTTCTTCAATGTGCTCTGTCAAATTGACTGACATATGCACTGTCCTATTTGACAGAATTGTTGCTGATTGGGCTTGCGGTGTGTGCAATTTGGCAAGATTGGAGTACTGTGAGTGTTGTGCATTTGCAAGTGTTGTGCAATGGGAGAAATTGGCAAAGGAATACCTGAAGTTGGTATGAGGTTCAGAAATGCAGATGAAGCTTGGATGTTTTGGGTTGCATATGGGGGCCGTGCAGGGTTTGATGTGAGGAAGAGAAACAAAAAAGTAAGCAAGTGTGATGGTGAAGTGACTTCATGCAGATTTGTTTGTTCAAATGGGGGTATTCGAAAGAAAGGGATAACATTGGATCATGTGCCAAAGCGTATTAGAGCTGAAACAAGAACAAATTGCAAAGCTCGGATGACTATAACATTGGATCGAGTGGCAAAAAATTATGAAGTCACAGATGTTGTGCTAGAACACAATCATTACCTTCAATTGCCACAAACTTGTCGCTTGATGGCATCACAAAGGAAGATTTCCGAAGTACAAGCTTTTGAAATAGAAGCCGCTGATGATTCTCGAATCATGCCAAAAGCTACACATGAGCTTGCTTGTCATCGAGTTGGTGGACCACTTAACCTCGGCTACACTTGTGTTGACCAAAAGAATCATTTGAGAAGCAAGCGGCAGAGAGAGTTGGCTTTTGGATAGGCTGGAAGTATGTTGAAGTACTTCCATGACAAAATCATTGAGAACCCATCTTTCCAATATGCTTTGCAGTTGGACTGTGAGGAGCATATAACCAACATATTCTGGGCTGATGCTAAAATGGTTCTTGACTATGCACACTTTGGCGATGTTGTCACATTCGATACTACTTTTGGCACAAACAAAGAATATAGGCCATTTGGTGTTTTCCTTGGACTCAATCAGTTTAGAGAAACCACCATTTTTGGTGCTGCATTGCTATTTGATGAAACATGTGACTCATTTACATGGCTTTTTGAGACCTTTCTAGCTGCACATAATGGGAGGCAACCTAGAACTATTTATACGGATCAAGATGTAGCAATGGGGAAAGCTATAGGGAAAGTCTTCACAGAATCCTACCATGGATTGTGTTGGGGAACGTAGCATAAATTCAAAATTTTCCTACGTGTCACCAAGATCTATCTATGGAGTCATCTAGCAACGAGGGAGGAGTGGATCTACATACCCTTGTAGATCGCGCGCGGAAGCGTTCAAGAGAACGGGGTTGATGGAGTCGTACTCGTCGTGATCCATATCACCGATGATCCTAGCGCCGAACGGACGGCACCTCCGCGTTCAACACACGTACGGAGCAGCGACGTCTCCTCCTTCTTGATCCAGCAAGGGGGAGGAGAGGTTGATGGAGATCCAGCAGCCCGACGGCGTGGTGGTGGAAGTAGCGAGATTCCAACAGGGCTTCGCCAAGAGCTGCAGGCGGAGGGAGATGTGTCATGGGAGGGAGAGGGAGGCGCCAGGGCTTAGGTTAGGTTGCCCTCCCTTCCCCCCACTATATATAGGGCCAAGAGAGAGGGGGGAGGCACAGCCTTGGCCCTTCCTCCAAGGAAGGGTGCGGCCAGGGAGGAGTCCCTCCTCCCCAAGGCACCTCGGAGGTGCCTTCCCCCTTTAGGACTCTTCCTTTCCTTATCTCTTGGCGCATGGGCCTCTTGGGGCTGGTGCACTTGGCCCATACAGGCCAAGGCGCACCCCCTACAGCCCATGTGGCCCCCCGGGGCAAGTGGCCCCACCCGGTGGACCCCCGGGACCCTTCCGGTGGTCCCGGTACAATACCGGTGACCCCGAAAACTAGTCCCGATGGCCGAAATAGCACTTCCTATATATAATTCTTTACCTCCGGACCATTCCGGAACTCCTCGTGACGTCCGGGATCTCATCCGGGACTCCGAACAACTTTCGGGTTACCGCATACTTATATCTCTATAACCCTAGCGGCACCGAACCTTAAGTGTGTAGACCCTACGGGTTCGGGAACCATGCAGACATGACCGAGACGTTCTCCGGTCAATAACCAACAGCGGGATCTGGATATCCATGTTGGTTCCCACATGTTCCACGATGATCTCATCGGATGAACCACGATGTCAAGGACTTAATCAATCCCGCATACAATTCCCTTTGTCTAGCGGTACGATACTTGCCCGAGATTCAATCGTCGGTATCCCGATACCTTGTTCAATATCGTTACCGGCAAGTCTCTTTACTCGTTTCGTAACACATCATCCCGTGATCAACTCCTTGATCACATTGTGCACATTATGATGATGTCCTATCGAGTGGGCCCAGAGATACATCTCCGTTTACACGGAGTGACAAATCCCAGTCTCGATTCGTGCCAACCCAACAGACACTTTCGGAGATACCTGTAGTGTACCTTTATAGCCACCCAGTTACGTTGTGACGTTTGGCACACCCAAAGCACTCCTACGGTATCCGGGAGTTGCACAATCTCATGGTCTAAGGAAATGATACTTGACATTAGAAAAGCTTTAGCATACGAACTACATGATCTTGTGCTAGGCTTAGGATTGGGTCTTGTCCATCACATCATTCTCCTAATGATGTGATCCCGTTATCAACGACATCCAATGTCCATGGTCAGGAAACCGTAACCATCTATTGATCAACGAGCTAGTCAACTAGAGGCTTACTAGGGACATGGTGTTGTCTATGTATCCACTCATGTATCTGAGTTTCATATCAATACAATTCTAGCATGGATAATAAACGATTATCATGAACAAGGAAATATAATAATAATCAATTTATTATTGCCTCTAGGGCATATTTCCAACAGTCTCCCACTTGCACTAGAGTCAATAATCCAGTTCACATCGCTATGTGATTAACACTCAAGGTCACATCCCCATGTGACTAACACCCAAAGAGTCTACTAGAGTCAATAATCTAGTTCACATTACCATGTGATTAACACTCAATGAGTTCTGGGTTTGATCATGTTATGCTTGTGAGAGATGTTATAGTCAACGGGTCTGAATCTTTCAGATCTGTATGTACTTTGCAAATCTCTATGTCATCTTGTAGATGCAGCTAGCTATATTTGGAGCCATTTCAAATAACTGTTCTACTGTACGAATCCAGTTTACTACTCAGAATAATCTGGATTAGTGTCAAAGTTTGCATCGGCGTAACCCTTTATGACGAACTCTTTTACCACCTCCATAATCGAGAAAATTCCTTAGTCCACTAGTTACTAAGGATAACTTTGACCGCTGTCCTGTGATCCATTCTTAGATCACTCTTGTACCCCTTGACTGACTCATGGCAAGGCACATTTCAGGTGCGGTACACAGCATAGCATACTGTAGAGCCTATGTCTTAAGCATAGGGGACGACCTTCGTCCTTTCTCTCTATTCTGCCGTGGTCGAGCTTTAAGTCTTAACTTCATACCTTACAACTCAGGCAAGAACTCCTTCTTTGACTGATCCATCTTGAACACCTTCAAGATCATGTCAAGGTATGTGCTCATTTGAAAGTACCATTAAGCGTTTTGATCTATCCTTATAGATCTTGATGCTCAATGTTCAAGTAGCTTAATCCAGGCTTTCCATTGAAAAACACTTTCCAAATAACCTATATGCTTTCCAAAAATTCTACGTCATTTCTGATCAACAATATGTCAACAACATACACTCATCAGAAATTCTATAGTGCTCCCACTCACCCTTTTTGGAAATACAAGTTTCTCATAAACTTTGTATACACCCAAAATCTTTGATCATCTCATCAAAGCGTACATTCCAACTCCGAGATGCTTACTCCAGTCCTTAGAAGGATTGCTGGAGCTTTGCATACTTATTAGCATCTTTCAGGATTGACAAAACCTTCCGGTTGTATCACATACAACCTTTCCTCAAGAAAATCGTCGAGGAAACAATGTTTTGACATCCTATCTGCAAGATTTCATAAATAATGGAGTAATCGCTAATATAATTCCAATAGACTCTTAGCATCGCTACGAGTGAGAAAGTCTCATCGTAGTCAACTCCTTGAACTTGTCAGAAAACATCTTAACGACAAGTCGAGCTTTCTTAATGGTGATACTTACCATCATTGTCCGTCTTCCTTTTAAAATCCATATGTACCTAACAGCCTTACGACCATCAAGTAGTTCTTCCAAAGTCTACACTTTGTTTTCATACATGGATCCTATCTCGGATTTTATGGCCTCGAGCCATTTATCGGAATCCGAGCCCACCATTGCTTCTCCATGGCTCGTAGGTTCATTGTTGTCTAGCAACATGACTTCCAAGACAGGATTACATACCACTCTGAAGTAGCACGCATCCTTGTCATCCCACGAGGTTTGGTAGTGACTTGATCTGAAGTTTCATGATCTCTATCACAAGCTTCCACTTCAATTGGTGTAGGTGCCACAGGAACAACTTCCTGTGCCCTGCCACACACTAGTTGAAGAGACGGTTTAATAACCTCATCAAGTCTCCACCATCCTCCCACTCAATTCTTTCGAGAGAAACTTTTCCTCGAGAAAGGACCCGATTCCAGAAACAATCCCTTATTGCTTTTGGATCTGAGACAGGAGGTATACCCAACTATTTTGGGTGTCCTATGAAGATGCATTTATCCTCTTTGGGTTCGAGCTTATCAGCCTGAAACTTTTTCACATAAGCGTCGCAGCCCCAAACTTTTAAGAAATGACAACTTAGGTTTCCCTAAACCATAGTTCATACGGTGTCATCTCATCGGAATTACGTGGTGCCCCTTTTAAAGTGAATGTGGTTGTCTCTAATGCCTAACCCATAAACTATTGTGGTAATTCGATAAGAGACATCATGGTATGCATCATATCCGATGGGGTGCAGTTATGATGTTCGGACACACCATCACACTATGGTGTTCCAGGCTGTATTAGTTGTGAAACAATTTCCACAATGTCTTAATTTTGTGCCAAACTCGTAATTCAGATATTCATCTCTATGTTCATATCATAGATATTTTATCCTCTTGTCACGACGATCTTTCAACTTCACCCTGAAATTACTTGAACCTTTCAATAATTCAGACTCGTGATTCATCAAGTAAATATACTCAACATCTACTCAAATCATCTGTGAAGTAAGAACATAACGATATCCACTACATGCCTCAGCACTCATTGGATTGCACACATCAAAATGTATTACTTCCAACAAGTTGCTTTCTAGTTCCATTTTACTGAAAACGAGGCTTTCAGTCATCTTGCCCATGTGGTATGATTTGCATGTCTCAAGTGATTCAAAATCAAGTGAGTCCAAACGATCCCTTTGCATGGAGTTTCTTCATGCATATACACCAATAGACATGGTTCACATGTCTCAAACTTTTCAAAAACGAGTGAGTCCAAAGATCCATCAACATGGAGCTTCTTCATGCGTTTTATACCGATATGACTTACATGGCAGTGCCACAAGTAGGTGGTACTATCATTACTATCTTTTGGCATGAACATGTGTATCACTACGATCGAGATTCAATAAACCATTCATTTTAGGTGTAAGACCATTGAAGGTATTATTCAAATAAACAGAGTAACCATTATTCTCTTTAAATGAATAACCGTATTGCGATAGACATAATCCAATCATGTCTATGCTCAACGCAAACACCAATCTCGATGGTAGAGGGAGCGTACGATATTTGATCATATCGACATTGGAAACACTTCCAACACATGTCGTCAGCTCACCTTTAGCTAGTCTTCGTTTTTCCGTAGCTTTTATTTCCAGTTACTAACACTTAGCAACCGAACCGGTATCTAATACCCTGGTGCTACTAGGAGTACTAGTAAAGTACATATTAACATAATGTATATCCAATATACTTCTATCGACAGCCTTCTCATCTACCAAGTATCTAGGGTAATTCTGCTCTAGTGGTTGTTCCCCTTATTACAGAAGCACTTAGTCTCGGGTTTGGGTTCAACTTTGGGTTTCTCCACTAGAGCAGCAGCTGAATTGCCATTTCATGAAGTATCCCTTCTTGCCCTTGCCCATCTTGAAACTAGCGGTTTCACCAACCATCAACAATTGATGCTCCTTCTTGATTTCTACTTTCGTGGTGTCAAACATCGCGAATATCTCAACGATCATCATATATGTCCCTGATACATTATAGTTCATCACGAAGCTCTAGCAGCTTGGTGGTAATGACTTCGGAGAAACATCACTATCTCATTTGGAAGATCAACTCCCACTTGATTCAAATGATTGTTGTACTCAGACAATCTGAGCACAAGCTCAACAATTGAGCTTTTCTCCCTTAGTTTGCAGGCTAAGAAAAAAACGTCGGAGGTCTTATACCTCTTGACGTGGGCATGAGCCTGAAATCCCAATTTCAGCCCTCGAAACATCTCATATGTTTCGCGATGTTTCAAAAACGTCTTCGGTGCCTCAACTCTAAACCATTTAGCATTACGCACTGAACTATCATGTAGTCATCAAAACATGTATGTCAGATGTTCGCAACATCCACAGACGACGTTCGAGGTTCAGCATACTGAGCGGTGCATTAAGGACATAAGCCTTCTATGAAGCAATGAGGACAATCCTCAGTCTACAGACCTAGTCCGCATAATTGCTACTATCAACTTTCAACTAAATTTTCTCTAGGAAGATATCTAAACAGTAGAACTGAAGCGCGAGCTACGACATAATTTGCGAAGACCTTTTGACTATGTTCAGGATAATTAAGTTCATCTTATGAACTCCCACTCAGATAGACATCCCTCTAGTCATCTAAGTGATTACATGATCCGAGTCAACTAGGCCGTGTCCGATCATCACGTGAGACGGACTAGTCATCATCGGTGAACATCTTCATGTTGATCGTATCTACCATACGACTCATGCTCGACCTTTCGGTCTCTTGTGTTCCGAGGCCATGTCTGTACATGCTAGGCTCGTCAAGTTAACCTAAGTGTTTCGCATGTGTTCCGAGGCCATGTCTGTACATGCTAGGCTCGTCAACACCCGTTGTATTCGAACGTTAGAATCTAACACCCGATCATCACATGGTGCTTCAAAACAACAAACTGTCGCAACGGTGCACAGTTAGGGGGGACACTTTCTTGAAATTATTATGAGGGATCATCTTATTTACTACCGTCGTTCTAAGTAAAGAAGATGCATAAACATGATAAACATCACATGCAATCAAATAGTGACATGATATGGCCATCATCACTGTGCTCCTCTTGATCTCCATCTTCGGGGCTCCATGATCATCATTGTCACCGGCATGACACCATGATCTCCATCATCGTGTCTCCATGAAGTTGCCTCGCCAATTATTACTTCTACTACTACAACTAATGGTTAGCAATAAAGTAAAGTAATTACATGACGTTTATGTTGACACGCAGGTCATAAATAAATTAAGACAACTCCTATGGCTCCTGCCGGTTGTCATACTCATCGACATGCAAGTCGTGATCCCTATTATAACATGATCATCTCATACATCACATATATCATTCATCACATCCTTTGGCCATATCACATCACATAGCATACCCTGCAAAAACAAGTTAGACGTCCTCTAATTGTTGTTTGCATGTTTTACGTGGCTGCTATGGGTTTCTAGCAAGAACGTTTCTTACCTACGCAAAAACCAGAACGTGATATGCCAATTGCTATTTACCCTTCATAAGGACCCTTTTCATCGAATCCGATCCGACTAAAGTGGGAGAGACAGACACCCGCTAGCCACCTTATGCAACTAGTGCATGTCAGTCAGTGGAACCAGTCTCACGTAAGAGTACGTGTAAGGTCGGTCTGGGCCGCTTCATCCCACGATGCCGCCGAATCAAGATAAGACTAGTAACGGCAAGCATATTGAACAAAATCAATGCCCACAACTACTTTGTGTTCTACTCGTGCATAGAAACTACGCATAGACCTAGCTCATGATGCCACTGTTGGGGAACGTAGCATAAATTCAAAATTTTCCTACGTGTCACCAAGATCTATCTATGGAGTCATCTAGCAACGAGGGAGGAGCGGATCTACATACCCTTGTAGATCACGCGCGGAAGCGTTCAAGAGAACGGGGTTGATGGAGTCGTACTCGTCGTGATCCATATCACCGATGATCCTAGCGCCGAACGGACGGCACCTCCGCGTTCAACACACGTACGGAGCAGCAACGTCTCCTCCTTCTTGATCCAGAAAGGGGGGAGGAGAGGTTGATGGAGATCCAGCAGCCCGACGGCGTGGTGGTGGAAGAAGCGGGATTCCAACAGGGCTTCGCCAAGCGCTGCGGGAGGAGGGAGATGTGTCATGGGAGGGAGAGGGAGGCGTCGGGGCTTAGGTTAGGTTGCCCTCCCTTCCCCCCACTATATATAGGGCCAAGAGAGAGAGGGGAGGCGCAGCCTTGGCCCTTCCTCCAAGGAAGGGTGCGGCCAGGGAGGAGTCCCTCCTCCCCAAGGCACCTCGGAGGTGCCTTCCCCCTTTAGGACTCTTCCTTTCCTTATCTCTTGGCGCATGGGCCTCTTGGGGCTGGTGCCCTTGGCCCATACAGGCCAAGGCGCACCCCCTACAGCCCATGTGGCCCCCCGGGGCAGGTGGCCCCACACGGTGGACCCCCAGGACCCTTCCGGTGGTCCCAGTACAATACCGGTGACCCCAAAAACTTGTCCCGATGGCCAAAATAGCACTTCCTATATATAATTCTTTACCTCCGGACCATTCCGGAACTCCTCATGACGTCTGGGATCTCATCCGGGACTCCGAACAACTTTCGGGTTACCGCATACTTATATCTCTATAACCCTAGCGTCATCGAACCTTAAGTGTGTAGACCCTACGGGTTCGGGAACCATGCAGACATGACCGAGACGTTCTCCGGTCAATAACCAACAGCGGGATCTGGATACCCATGTTGGTTCCCACATGTTCCATGATGATCTCATCGGATGAACCACGATGTCAAGGACTTAATCAATCCCGTATACAATTCCCTTTGTCTAGCGGTACAATACTTGCCCGAGATTCGATCGTCGGTATCCCGATACCTTGTTCAATCTTGTTACCGGCAAGTCTCTTTACTCATTTCGTAACACATCATCCCGTGATCAACTCCTTGATCACATTGTGCACATTATGATGATGTCCTACCGAGTGGGCCCAGAGATACCTCTCCGTTTACACGGAGTGACAAATCCCAGTCTCGATTCGTGCCAACCCAAAAGACACTTTCGGAGATACCTGTAGTGTACCTTTATAGCCACCCAGTTACGTTGTGACGTTTGGCACACCCAAAGCACTCCTACGGTATCCGGGAGTTGCACAATCTCATGGTTTAAGGAAATGATACTTGACATTAGAAAAGCTTTAGCATACGAACTACATGATCTTGTGCTAGGCTTAGGATTGGGTCTTGTCCATCACATCATTCTCCTAATGATGTGATCCCATTATCAACGACATCCAATGTCCATGGTCAGGAAACCGTAACCATCTATTGATCAACGAGCTGGTCAACTAGAGGCTTACTAGGGACATGGTGTTGTCTATGTATCCACACATGTATCTGAGTTTCCTATCAATACAATTCTAGCATGGATAATAAACGATTATCATGAACAAGGAAATATAATAATAATCAATTTATTATTGCCTCTAGGGCATATTTCCAACAGATTGTGCACTTTTCATATAATGCAAAATGCTGTGAAGCATTTATCTCCATTGAAGAGTGAAGGGAAAGATGAAGGGAAAGAGAAAGATGAAGGGGCAGAAAAAGATGATGGGAAAGATGAAGATGAAGATGAGGAGTCTCATATTCTCACTGATTTTAGTGAATGTATGTATGGCTATGAGGACAAAACATAATTTCAAGAAGCATTTGACAATTTGAGGCACAAAGTGCATAAGCAAACTTGGTTAGATAGTATCTACAAGTTGAAAGAAAAATGGGCTGAATGTTATATGAGAGATGTGTTTAGTTTGGGAGTGACAAGTACACAACTTAGTGAGAGCTTCAACAATTCATTGAAAAACCATTTGAAATCAGATTTTCATATTGTTCGATTCTTGATGCATTTTGAGAGGACAGTGGAAGTAAAACGAAGAAAGGAATTGCAATCTGAATTTGATGCAAGGAAGAAGTTGCCAAGAATCAAGATGCACACACCTATGTTGGTACTAGCAAGCAAAGAGTACACTCCAATTATTTTTGAAGCTTTCCAAAGTGAATATGAAAGATCGATGGCTGCATGCACTAGAGCATTGGATGGACATAACAAGTTCGCAGTTGCTATTGGGAGTTTGCATGGTGATTTAAAATTCGAGGAGGAGCGCATAGTGATTGATGATCCTCTAACCCAAACAGTTTCATGTAGTTGTGGAATGTTCAATAGGACGGGAATATTGTGTGGACATGGTCTCAAAGTGCTTGATTTGATGAATATAAAAGTATTGCCAACACATTATATCTTAAAGAGATGGACTAGAGAAGCACGCAATGGAAGCATACAAGATAGACAAGGAAGGAACGTGATAGAAAATCCAAAGTTGGAAGCCCAACTTCGATACAAGGATTTGTCTCACAAATTTCACACTTTGGCATACAAAATAGCCTACTCTCTAGAATGTTGTTTGATGTTAGAAAATGCACTTGATTGGATTGGTCCACAACTAGAAGATAAACTCAATGTAACTACCAATGCGCCGAATAAGGCATGCAATGACAAAGAAAATGTTGACCCAAATATGCAACAAACAAATGAGGTGCTTAGTGCTGCAAAGCTCAAGAAAAAAGAGGTTCAATCAAAAAGATTGAGGAGAAGACAAACTTGGCTTGATAAGTTACTCAAAAGGAAGCGCAAGCCAACTAAAGTTGCTCCATCCAAAAACGAAAGAGCAAAGGTATGTAGCAATATGTACATGATGTGTTGTTACTGTTCATTCCTAAACTTACTAGAATTTTTATTGCAGCAACACAATAAACATGATGGTGTAGAGCCTCAAGTAGGAGTGGAGAAGGATGGGCATGATAAAGGAGCAAATATGGAGTTTCAAGAGTGCAACAAGATAATGAGTTACATGCAGCTCTTGACAACTACCAGTTATGATGAAAATCTGTTCTAGCATGTACAAGCTTGTTAGATAGTATTTTGGGCGGTGTCGATCGTATTTTGGGCAGGGTTGACTATAGTATTTTGGACTTATGGGCTAACTGTGGTCTTTTGTGGCCTATGTGTACTGGTAAAAGGGCCAACTCTATGTACTTGAATGATTATGTAAGAACAAATTTCAATGTCAAGTGCTTTAAAAAATAGTTTGTTCAGACCTGCAAAAGAATCTGTATTGTGTTCAACTTTCTGCTGTTGTTGTGTGCTAAAACTTCTAGTAAGTTTAGAAAGTTGTATTTGTATTGAAGTGTTGGGATGTACTCCTTTTTTGTATTGATGTGTTGAGACGTACTTCTTTTTTGTTGAAGTTTGCTAAACTAAATTGTACTGTATTGTGTTAACTGAGCCAATTCTCTGCTCTCTTCTCTGTTTGAAGAAAGTGCACTCTGTTTTCTGTTGTTTTGTCCACTCATTCATTTTCTTTTGGCTGTGAACTGCTGCTGGCCGCTGGATCAATTCCAATGGTGGATGGAAGGGGGCAAGGTACGTTGTGCCTTGGCCATAGCAAGGCACTGGATCCTCGTCCCTTCGAAACGGGACGATATCGAAGATTAACTCCTCACTTCGGAAGTTGTCCGGTGATCCGAAGACCACTTCCAATGTGATTGAGCCCGTGCAATGGGCCTCTACACTTGGGATGACGCCCTTAAAGGTGATTTTGGTGGGTTTGATCCTCGAGGGATCGATACCCATTTTTTGCATTGTATCCTGATAGAGCAGGTTCAGGCTGCTGCCGCCGTCCATAAGGACTCGGGTGAGGTGAAATCCGTCGATGATGGGGTCTAGGACCAGTGCGGCGGATCCTCCATGACGGATACTAGTGGGGTGGTCCCTGCGATCAAAGGTGATCGGATAAGCGGACCATGGGTTGAACTTCGGGGCGACGGGCTCCATCTCATAGACGTCCCTTAGTGCATGCTTCCGCTCCCTCTTGGGAATGTGGGTTGCGTATATCATGTTCACTGTCTTCACCTGTGGGGGGAACCCCTTCTGTCCTCCCGTGTTCGGTGGCCGGGGCTCCTCCTCGTTATCAGTATGCAGCCCTTTGTCCTTGTTTTCGGCATTTAACTTGCCGACCTGCTTGAACACCCAGCATTCTCTGTTGGTGTGATTGGCTGGCTTGTCGGGGGTGTCGTGGATTTTACACGAGCGATCCAGTATGCGATCCAAACTGGACGGAGCCGGAGTACTTCTTTTAAATGGCTTTTTCCGCTGACCAGATCTAGAGCCTCTGAATCCGAAATTGACTGTCGTATCATCGTTGTTATCGCCGTTGTTACGGCGCTTTGGTCTGTTACGACGTGGTCTGCCGTTGGCATCTTTGGTATCCAAAGTGCCCGGATTCCTTGATGTGTTGTTGCTGCGAGCCAGCCAGCTATCCTCGCCCACGCAAAAGCGGGTCATGAGTGTCGTGAGGGCTGCCATAGACTTCGGCTTCTCCTGGCCAAGGTGGTGGGCAAGCCACTCGTCGCGGATGTTATACTTGAATGCCGCTAGGGCCTCTGCATCCGGGCAGTCAACAATTTTGTTTTTCTTGGTCAGGAACTGTGTCCAGAATTGCCTGGCTGATTCCCCTGGCTGCTGGGTTATATGGCTCAAGTCATCAGCATCCGGTGGTCGCACATAAGTGCCCTGGAAGTTGTCAAGGAATGCATCTTCCAAATCCTCCCAGCTGCCGATGAAGTCTGCTGGCAAGCTATTCAGCCAATGCCGAGCTGGTCCTTTGAGTTCTAGTGGGAGGTACTTGATGGCATGTAGATCGTCACCGCGAGCCATGTGGATGTGAAGGAGGAAATCCTCGATCCATACAGCGGGATCTGTTGTACCATCATATGATTCGATATTAATGGGTTTAAAACCCTCCGGGAATTCGTGATCCATAACTTCATCAGTGAAGCATAGGGGGTGTGCGGCGCCTCTGTGCCGGGCTATATCACGACACAGTTCATGTGAGTCTTGTCTGCTGTATTTGGCCCGGCTGGATTTATCTTTGGTGTATCCGGCGCGACGATCATCATCCCGTGTTGGCGCGTGCGC
This sequence comes from Triticum dicoccoides, assembly GCF_002162155.2. NCBI lineage: Eukaryota > Viridiplantae > Streptophyta > Magnoliopsida > Poales > Poaceae > Triticum > Triticum dicoccoides. The sequence goes on from NC_041382.1 coordinate 50,379,702, forward strand.
CCGTGACCCGTATATTGACCTTGTGAGTTTTGCCCTACTGTCCAATACGTCTCGCAGGTCCCGTGTGTTGCCCCGGGCCTTGGTATTTTTGATTGAGTGGCGGCGGGGTGCAGGCTGAACTTCAGGCTGAAACGCCTTTCTGTCTTGGCCACGCGGTGGCCGGTAGCCGCATCGTATACTGGTGATGGAGGTTTCAATGCTTCCTCCTCTAGGTGAGGTAGCAACCTGCGTTTTGGGTAACTCTTGGAGGGGCGCTCGAGTTCGTATTCGTCGGCCTCAAGGACTTCGGTCCATCTATCTGCTAGCAAGTCTTGATCAGCTTGAAGTTGTTGTTGATTTTTCTTCAGGCTATTTGCTATGGCCATAAGCCGGTTCTTGAAGCGCTCCTGCTCGACGGGATCCTCAGGCACGATAAATTCCTCGTCGCCGAGGCTCACCTCGTCTTCGGAGAGAGGCATATAATTGTCCTCCTCCGGTTCTCCATCTACCGCCTGCTCTGGAGGGCTAGCTTGTTCATCCTCCCGCTCTACATCGTACTGGAGGGGGTTGTGGTTGTCTTCGGCACTATCTGGAGTTTTATTATCTCCTGTGCCGGTATCACTACTTTTTCTGTGGCGGGACTTAGAGCGGTGCCGCTGACATCGGCGCTTGGGTTGCTTCTTGGAGGGGTCATCCTCCGTTGTCTCGTCGTCGTTGCCTTCTTTGGGAGTGTCCACCATGTATATATCATATGATGAGGTGGCGGTCCAGCGCCCTGTGGGCGGTGGTTCCTGTTCGTCTCCTGCATCGCCGTCCATACCGTCGATGTCTTTGGAGTTGAAGTCGAGCATGTCGGTTAAATCGTCGACAGTGGCTACTAAGTGGGTGGTGGGTGGGCAGCGAATTTCTTTGTCGTCCGCATCCCATTCTAGCCGGACATAGTTCGGCCAAGACTCTCCCGACAAGGAGAGAGACCTTAACGAATTTAGCACATCGCCGAAAGGCGAGTGCCGAAAGATATCCGCAGAGGTGAACTCCATGATCGGCGCCTAGTCGGATTCGATGGGCACGGATGCAGGCGGCTCGGAGTCCGTGGCCGGAGACGAGTCTAGTGGTTCGGCGACACGGCTCTCGTAAGGGGTGAAATCAGTATCTGGCTCCATCGCCGCTGAGAGTGCAGCCTCCATGGCGGGGTCTATCCCTCCATCCTTGGATGGCGCGATTTGCTCCGGATTGAAAGCCGGAGTAGTTGCAGATGGGATCTCTTGAACACTGTCTGATGGCAGAGTTACGTCGTGCTCGTCGCAACTGTGCGGCGCACCTGACACAGGCTCGAATCCGTCGAAGATCAAGTCTCTGCGGATATCGGTGGTGTAGTTTAAGTTTCCAAATCTGACCTGATGGCCAGGGGCGTAGCTCTCGATCTGCTCCAGATGGCCAAGCGAATTAGCCCGCAGTGCGAAGCCACCGAATACAAAGATCTGTCCGGGGAGGAAAGCCTCACCCTGGACCGCATCGCTACCGATGATCGAAAGAGCCATCAAGCCTTACGTTGACGACACAGTGGAACTCTCAATGAAAGTACCAATGTCGGTGTCAAAACCGGCGGATCTCGGGTAGGGGGTCCTGAACTGTGCGTCTAAGGCGGATGGTAATAGGAGGCAGGGGACACGATGTTTACCCAGGTTCGGGCCCTCTTGATGGAGGTAATACCCTACGTCCTTCTTGATTGTTCTTGATGATATGAGTATTACAAGAGTTGATCTACCAGGAGATCGTAGAGGCTAAACCCTAGAATCTAGCCTATGGTATGATTGTGTGTTGTCCTACGGACTAAATCCTCCAGTTTATATAGACATCGGAGGGGGCTAGGGTTACACAGAGTCGGTTACAAGGGAGGAGATCTACATATCCGTATTGCCTAGCTTGCCTTCGACGCCAAGGAGAGTCCCATCCGGACACGGGACGAAGTCTTCAATCTTGTATCTTCATAGTCCAACAGTCCGGCCAAAGGATATAGTTCGGCTGTCCAGAGACCCCCTAATCCAGGACTCCCTCAGTTATGTTATGGATGACGAAACTGCTAGAGACTTTTTAGCTTTCAATGATAGATATGATCTTAAGAAATTATTAGCTAAGCTTAAAGAAAAATCTTTGAATGCTAGAATGAAATATGACCCTGCTTTTGCTACTTCACCTATCTGTATTTTCGATAAGGATTATGATTTCTCTGTAGATCCTGAGATAATTACTTTGGTTGAATCTGATCCTTTCTATGGCTATGAATCTGAAACTGTTGTGGCACATCTTACTAAATTAAATGATATAGCCACCCTATTCACTAATGATGAGAAACTCGCTACTATTATATCCTTAAGTTATTTCCGTTCTCATTAAAGGGTGATGCTAAAACATGGTTTAATTCTCTTGATCCTAGGTTGTGTGCATAGTCCCCAGGATATGATTTCTTACTTCTCTCCTAAATATTTCCCCACTCATAAGAAACAAGCTGCCTTAAGGCAAATATATATTTTTGTGCAAATTGAAGAAGAGAGTCTCCCACAAGCTTGGGGGAGGCTTCTCCAATTACTTAATGCTTTGCCTGATCATCCTCTTAAGAAAAATGAAATACTTGATATCTTTTATAATGGACTAACCGATGCTTCCAGAGACCACCTAGATAGTTGTGCTGGTTGTGTTTTCAGGGAAAGAACTGTTGATCAATCTGAATTGCTATTGAATAATATGTTGAGTAATGAAAATGATCGGACACTTCCTGAACCAACTCCTAAGCCAACTCCGAAGAAAATGAGTATTCTATTTCTCAGTCCTAAAGATATGCAAGAGGCAAAGAAATCTATGAAAGAAAAAGGTATTAAAGCTGAAGATGCTAAGAATTTACCACCTATTGAAGAAATACATGGTCTTGATAACCCGACACAGGTAGTAAAGGTAAATTCTCTCTATAGATTTGATGAAGGTGATATTCCTCGTAATAAGTCTGCTAGCCCATGCTTGGATGAGTTTGATATTTTTATTGTTAAACAAGAAGACTTCAATGCTTATGTTGGTAGACAATTGAAACGTAATGCTTATATGATTGAACACTTGAGTGATTATATGTCTAGAGTTAAAGGTGAACTTAACCTTATTAGTAAACATGCTTCTATGGTTACCACTCAAGTAGAACAAGTGCTTAAAGCTCAAAATGATTTACTCAATGAATTAAATAATAAGAAATGATAATGTTGATAGAGTTGTGACTAGAGGTGGTAAAATGACTCAGGAACCTTTGTGTCCTGAGGGCTACCCCAAGAGAATTGAGCAAGATTCTCATAGAATTAATGTTGATGCACCTAGTTCTTCTAATAAAAAGAAAAAGAAAAATGATAGGACTTTGCATGCTTCTAGTGAACCTGTTGTTGACACACCTGAGAATCCCAATGACATTTCTATTTCTGATGTCGAAACACAATCTGGTAATGAACATGAAACTGGCGATAATGTTAATGATGATGTTCATGTTGAAGCTCAACCTAGTAATAACAATGATGTAGAGATTGAACCTGCTGTTGATCTTGATAACCCACAATCAAAGAATCAACGTTATGATAAGAGAAATTTTGTTGCTAGGAAGCACGGTAAAGAAAGAGAACCATGGGTTCAGAAACCCATGCCTTTTCCTCCTAAACCATCCAAGAAAAAGGATGATGAGGATTTTGAGTGCTTTGCTGATATGATTAGACCTATCTTTTTGCGTATGTGTTTGACTGATATGCTTAAAATGAATCCTTATGCTAAGTACATGAAAGATATTGTTACAAATAAAAAAAGATACTGAAAGCTGAAATTTCCACCATGCTTGCTAATTATACTTTTAAGGGTGGAATACCAAAGAAACTTGGACATCCAGGAGTACCAACTATACCATGCTCCATTAAAAGAAACTATGTTAAAACTACTTTATGTGATCTTGGAGCTGGTGTTAGTGTTATGCCTCTCACTTTATATCGTAGACTTGAATTGAATAAGTTGATGCCTACTGAAATATCTTTGCAAATGGCCGATAAATCAACTGCTATACCTGTCGGTATTTGTGAGGATGTGCCTGTTGTGGTTGCAAACATTACTATTTTAACGGACTTTGTTATTCTTGATATTCCCGAGGACGATAGTATGTCGATTATCCTTGGTAGACCCTTTTTGAATACTGCAGGGGCTGTTATTTATTGCAACAAAGGCAATGTCACTTTTCATGTTAATGGTAATGAGCATACAGTACACTTTCCAAGGAAACAACCTCAAGTCCACAGTATCAATTCTATTGGAAAAACTTCAACAATTATTATTGGAGGTTTTGAATTTCCTCTTCCTACTGTCAAGAAGAAATATGATATTCTTATTGTTGGGGACATGCATATCCCCGTTGAGGTAACCTAGTGCTATTCGAAAATTCTCCGGTTTCACGTTATTCGAAAAGACTTTGTTAAGACTTGATCAACCTTGTTAGTGGATTCCTTTTGATGAGCATGAGATGGATGAAGTTAGAAAACACAACTCACTGTACCCTCTTTTACTTTCTGTTATTTAGATTAAATAAAGCAAAATAGTATTTTTTTTGTCTGTTTCTGAATTTTCCTTGCAATAAAAAATACCCCGAAAATAAAAGTTCTCCAAATGTCCTAAAAATTTAATATGATTTTTTCTAGAATATTTAAGAATATTTGGCACTCGGAACACACCTGGGGGCCACACCACCTGGACACGAGGGTCCAGGGCGCGCCCCCCTGCCTCGTGGATCCCACATGGGCCCCTCCACTTCTTCTTACACCCACACACTTCTCTTTCCTCCAAAAAAAATCATCCACCAGCTCAAACCTGAGTTCTAGCTCATCTTGCTACCATTTTCGATCTCCTAGCTCAAAGCTCCATTCACAAAACTGCTTTGGGAGATTGTTCTTCGGTATGTGACTCCTCCAATGATCCAATTAGTTTTTGTTCTAGTGCCTTATTTATTGCAAATTTTTGCTTCTTAGGTGACCCTGTTCTTGAGCTTGCATGTCAAATTTATGTGGTCAAAAGTAGTTTTAATGCATGATATGGCCTCTAGGCACTTGTAGGAGTAGTTGCTATCAATCTTGTTGAGTTTGGTTCACTTTTATTTTGAGTTACTAAAATTTTCAGAAATTTTTCAGAGGAAGAAATATGTTTAGGAAAATGTACCAAGGTGGTTCCTCAAGGAAGCAAGGCCCAAGGCCCGCCATACGTGAGCCGGACTATGAACTACCAAGAGAAGCTCAAGTGCGGCCTTGTGAATGGCCGTCAGAAGATTTTATGGTCTGGGCAGGCATCAAGGACGAATTTGACGCATATGTGCATAACACTGATCTTGAGAGCTTCGTGTTAGATAAGTGCCTGCAATACCGCTACCTAATTGATTCATTTGTGAGAAGGTTTAAATTTACATCCTCGCGCAATTCTCACACCGTTTTATTCGATCTTTATGATAAATCTTATACCATGGACTTAGAAGATTTTAATACTGCTTGTAAACTCTCGCAGTGGGGTAATGTTAGTGAACCTCGCAAATCTGAATTTAAAGAATTTCTTGCTAGTATCACTATGGGGAATCTAGAGAAATCACACAAGCTATCATAGGGAGCATTCATTTTCCTGCCATACATTATTTTGCTCTCTTTGTGTGTAGATGCATTAACGGTAAAGATGAGGTTTGCCACATGTGCGTTCCAGATCTTAGTGTCCTCAAGAGTGCGGTATTGGGTGATAAACAATATAACTTGGGGGCTATTGTTGCACGTAGGTTGCATCTTAATAGTTTAAGTGGAGACTTGTTTGGTGGAATTTATGCAACTCGTGTAGCTAATTTTCTTGAGATACCCATACATGAGTGTCGGTGTACTAGAGTAGGGGTACCCTATTACCCCGAACTCGTGCACGGGCAGTTGCAGCGCCCCGCGGCAAGGCTTGCCGGGTGACCGCCAGGACCCTCCGTGGTTCCCTTGAAGACCATTCAAGAACAAAGTACTCAAACCAAGGCCCCGGCAAGAGGAGCTTACCGGGAAGGCCAACCAAGGCCCCGGCAAGAGGAGCTTGCCGGGAAGAGACAAGACCCTGGCAAGAGGAGCTTGCCGGGAAGGCCACTCAAGACATACCAAGAAAGCTTGCCGCGACGCGCCCTGCGTCCCGGCAAGAACCGGCGAGCGACAAGCTTCCGGACGCGACAAGACGACAGCCGCGGCAAGGAGCTTGCCGCGGGAAACCCCCACTTCACGCCCGCGCTCCAGCTTACCTGCCAACGTGTCGCTCTGGGACTCTCCCAAGCACACGTGGCGGGAGGCCATGCAGCTAGGGGTACGTGGTGGCAAGCGGAGATGAAGAGAAGCCCATCGTGGCAAATGGTGGCACTCCTAATGGTCACCTTTTGCACTGTTTAGGAGACTCAGACAGGCATTTAATGCCTTTGTCCCCTGCCGTCAGAGTTAGGTAGGGCGCACTGTATCCACAGTAGCGGTAGCTGCACCTACCGCATCCTTTTCCATTTTTACCCTTCTTGTCTATGTTGCCCCCTGTCGGTGACCCCTTGAGAGTATAAAAGGAGGCCCAAGCGCAACGTAGAAAGGGGGTTCGGAAAGTTCAGAGGCTCGGCCAGTTCGGCTCGTTCAACACCAGGAACACTCTCAAGCTCAGTCTGGCAGCGTCCATCGCTCCTGAGCAAGAATCCAATATATACAAACAAGCAGCAGTAGGGTTTTACGCATCCGTGCGGCCCGAAGCTGGGTAAAATCGCCCGCGTGCACTGCCTCGATCCGCTCTTTGTGCGCTCTCCGCCCCCCACCGAACCGAAAAGGGGCCCTATCCCCATAGGTGTTGGCGGGAATCAGCGTCGCCCCCCGACATCTCTGGCGCGCCAGGTAGGGGGCGTCGTGATCGTGCGAACCCGATCCGGCGTGCACGCAAGCTAGATCTTCATCGTCTTCATCGACATGCCACCGAAGAAGAAGAATTCGGAGGCAGCTGTTCCGTCCGTGTCGCTTCCACCGCCTCCGGAGCAAACGGGTGGTGGAGTGGACGCCGGCGGAGGAACGGGCATCGACGAGGGTGCCCACAGCGCTGCCAAGTCCAAGGACAAGGCAGCACAGACCTCGGCGTCCATGCGCGCACCGCGTCCCTCTCAAGAGGCGCGGGACCAGCAGCGTCATAGCGTTCGCAGCGCCATACGTCCGCTGACCCAAGATCAAGCTGGTGGTTCGCGCGACGTTCAAGACCAGCATGCACGCCAGCATGCTGGCCCCAGCGAGGTACGGTCGCCGGGACGGGACGCTGCTCCTTCTAACTTGGTTAGGAGTCCAAGCACGCCCCTCTCCTCGCACCGTTCACCTCTGCCGCCCACCACCCCAGCAGAAGCCTTGGCGCGGGCCCAGCTGCTCCTGGACTATCCTCCGACGGCGGACAAGACCGACGAATGGAGGGCCACTATCCAGAGCCTCATCGGCTTCGCTAACGGCGACACTACGCGGCGACCAAGCACCTCGCTGCCGCGGCAGGACAACCAGACGCGAGCCGATGGCAACAAGACTGAGGGAGGTGCGACTTCCATGCACTCTCCACTACGAAGGCCAAAATCGCCGACTCGCCGGGTCCACCCCAACAGCGGCTCCACCGCGTCGTCGGACCCACGAGCTCGTCGCGACCAGCGCCAAGTTCTCCATGAACGACAAAAAGAAGACGCTCGAACCCGCATCGAGCGCCGAAGAGAAGCGCGACATCAATCCGACAAGCGCGTTGGGCTCTCTGTTGACATGCATGCGCTAGGGGAACCAGGCGATCTACCGTACGCGGTAGGTTGTCCTGCGTTCACCCGTGAGCTGCGGCAAGTTCAGTGGCCCAGCACAAAGAATTTCAAGCCAGACGTGCTGGAGAAGTACGACGGCAAGACGCATCCGTCGGAGTTCCTCAGCATCTACACCATTGCAGTGCAAGCTGCCGGGGGACGAGATGACAAGATCCTTGCCAACTACTTCCCGCTGGTGCTCAAGCCCAATGCCAGATCCTGGCTCATGCACTTGCCGGACAACTCCATATCTTCCTGGGCTGATCTGTGCCATCAGTTTGTCGGCGCCTTTACAAGCGGCCACAAGCCACATGGCCAAGAGAGCGATCTTCATCTGCTCGCCCAGAAGGAAGGAGAGCCACTACGCAAGTACATTCAAAGATTCAGCCGTGTACAGCACAATATCCCAGACGTCCACCCCGCCGCGATCATTAGCGCGTTCCATTAGAACGTGCGAAATCGAAGGATGAGGGAGGAGATGGCGATGTGTAAGATCAGAGACGTCAGCGAGCTTTACGCCCTGGCTGACAAGTGTGCACGCGCTAAAGAGGGGAGGAGGTTCCCTGGAGAGAGTACAGGAGCAGGAGGATCTGACAGTGAGGATGCCGCCCCGGCAAGGAAAGGCCGGCAGCGGAACTACAGAAGGAATAAGGGTAAGGAAGTGCTAGCTGTTGAGCAGACCGGCAACGGAGGTGGCGCCAAGGAAGCTAAGGCTGGTGGCTCCGACAAGGAGGCCCATCCTGTGGCAGCCGCCGACAAGCAGGACAGCTCCGACAGGCAGTATTGCAAGATTCACCGCACCAAGGGTCACGATCTCCAGAACTGCAAGAAGGTCGAACAGCTTGCTGAGCAGCATCTCCCATGAGGCAATAGCCGCTGCATCTCAGTACGACCCCAGTTACAACTTCGGATATCTCCCAGGCCAGTTGTGGCCATAGACCAACTTAGGCCAAAAGCCTAAACTTGGGGGAGTACGTATTCCTCACCGACATTACATTCATGTTCACACACTCATTCTATTTGTCGATGCTCATACTTTTTCAATGTATCATCCATGCTAGTTTATTTTCTGTTTTAAGCTCTCTTCTTGTGTGTTTGAAAAACCTTAAGAAAAATCAGAAACAAAATTAGTTGAAGCTTTTAGCTAGTTTACTTTCCATGCATGTAGTAGTAATAATTAAAAGAAACCCCAAAAATATTTTTCGTTCTTCTTTTTCTTGTTGGGAGCTTTCCCATGTAAATAGTTTTATTTCTTTTCTTGTTCTTTGGGGGTCGAGAGGAGAAGACCATGATGAAAATGTTGAGTGGTTCTCATATGCATTATTGTTGATCTAACAAAGAGCCCATATTACCTTGTCTTCTCCCTTGAATTGAATGCTTGCAGATTCCAGCTTAGTCCAATGCATGCGCACTATTATTATTATCCACACCGTTCGGTTGTGCAAGTGAAAGGCAATAATGAAGATATATGATGGCCTGATTGAGATGAGAGAAGCTGGTATGAACTCGGCCTCTCTTGTTTTTGTAAATATGATTAGTTCATCATTCCTGATTCAGCATATTATGGATGAAACATGTTTGCAATGACAATTAGAGATTATAGTTGCTCATACCATGCTTAATTTGCTAGGAGTTTATAATATTTTACCTTGCGTTCCAACATGCTATTAAAATGGTTGTGATGTGGTATGATAGGGTGGTATCCTCCTTTAAACGATTCAAGTGGCTTGACTTGGCACATGTTCACGCATGTAGTTGAAACAAAATCAACATAGCCTCCACGATATTTATGTTCATGGTGAATTATATCCTACTCATGCTTGCATTCAGTGTTGATTAATTTTAATGCATGTTCATGACTGATGTCGCTCTCTAGCTGGTCGCTTCCCAGTCTCTTTCTAGCCTTCACTTGTACTAAGCGGGAATACTGCTTGTTCATCCACTTCCATAAACCCCAAAATTTATTCCATATGAGTCCACCATACCTTCCTATATGCGGTATCTACCTATTGTTCCAAGTAAATTTGTATGTGCCGAACTCTAAACCTTCAAATGAAATTCTGTTTTGTATGCTCGAATAGCTCATGTGTCAACTAGGGTTGTCTATATCTTCCATGCTAGGCGGGTTATTCTCAAGAGGAGTGGACTCTGCTCCTTGATACGTCTCCAACGTATCTATAATTTTTGATTGCTCCATGATATATTATCTACTGTTTTGGACTATATTGGGCTTTATTTTCCACTTTTATATTATTTTTGGGACTAACCTATTAACCGAAGGCCTAGCCCAGAATTGTTGTTTTTTGCCTATTTCAGTGTTTCGGATAAATGGAATATCAAACGGAGTCCAAACGGAATAAAATCTTCGGGGACGTGATTTTCTCACCGAACGTGATCCAGGAGACTTGGGCCCTGCTCCAAGGAACAAAAGAGGCGGTCACGAGGGTGGGGGGCGCCCCCCCCTAGGGCGCGCCCCCTACCTCGTGGGCCCCTCGTTGCTCCTCCGGCGTACTTCTTCCTCCTATATATACACACGTACCCCCAAACGATCAGAACAGGAGCAAAAAATCTAATTCCACCGCCACAACTTTCTGTATCCACGAGATCCCATCTTGGGGCCTGTTCCGGAGCTCCGCCGGAAGAGGGCCGTCATCACGGAGGGCTTCTACATCATCCTAGCCCCTCCGATGAAGTGTGAGTAGTTTACCTCAGACCTTCGGGTCCATAGTTAGTAGCTAGATGGCTTCTTCTCTCTCTTTGAATCTCAATACAAAGTTCTCCCCCTCTCTTGTGGAGATCTATTCGATGTAATCTTCTTTTTGCGGTGTGTTTGTTGAGACCGATGAATTGTGGGTTTATGATCAAGTCTATCTATGAATAATATTTGAATCTTCTCTGAATTCTTTTATGTATGATTGGTTATCTTTGCAAGTCTCTTCAAATTATCCGTTTGGTTTGGCCAACTAGATTGGTAGTTCTTGCCATGGGAGAAGTGCTTAGCTTTGGGTTCGATCTTGCGGTGTCCTTACCCAGTGACAGAAGGGGCAGCAAGGCACGTATTGTATCGTTGCCATCGAGGATAACAAGATGGGGTTTATTTCATATTGCATGAATTTATCTCTCTACATCATGTCATCTTGCTTAAGGCGTTACTCTGTTTTTAACTTAATACTCTAGATGCATACTGGATAGCGGTCGATGAGTGGAGTAATAGTAGTAGATGCAGAATCATTTCGATCTACTTGTCACGGACGTGATGCCTATATACATGATCATGCCTAGATATTCTCATAACTATGCTCAATTCTGTCAATTGCTCAACAGTAATTTGTTCACCCACCGTAGAATACTTAGCTCTTGAGAGAAGCCACTAGTGAAACCTATGGCCCCCGGGTCTATTCTCATTATATCAATCTCCATCACTTTAATCTTGTTTTGCTTTTTTACCTTGCTTTTACTTTTTACTTTGCATCTTTATACCAAAAATATTATATCTATCAGATCTCACTCTCGTAAGTGACTGTGAAGGGCTTGACAACCCCTAATCGCGTTGGTTGCGAGTAGCTATCGCTTTGTGCAGGTACGAGGGACTTGAGTGTGGGCTCCTACTAGATTGATACCTTGGTTCTCAAAAACTGAGGGAAATACTTACGCTACTCTGCTGCATCATCCCTTCCTCTTCGGGGAAAACCAACGCAAGCTCAAGACGTAGCACTCCTCACTCACGAGAAAATGGCTAGTAACCGGGATGCTCAGTCCCATGCTCAAATCAAATCAAAATAATTGCAAACGAAACTCCCCCGGGATTTGTTGTTAGTTAGAGGCACCGTTGTTTCAGACAAGACATGGATTGATGTTTGTTGGTGGTAGGGGGAGTGTAAACTTTACCATTCTGCTTGGGAACCGCCTATAATGTGTGTAGCATGGAAGATATCGAGATCTCTCGGTTGTTATGTTGACAATGGAAGTATACCACTCAAAATATTATTCATCTCTGTTTCCGAAATCGAGCTCTGGCACCTCTACAAATCCCTGCTTCCCTCTGCGAAGGGCCTGTCTATTTACTTTTATGTTGAGTCATCATCCTCTTATTCAAAAGCACCAGTTGGAGAGCACCGCTGTCATTTGCATGCATTACTATTAGTTTACATTGAGTATGACTATGACTGGATCTCTTTTACCATGAATTACAATGTTTAGTCGGTCCTTGATCTTTAGAGGTGCTCTGCATTTATGTTTTGCGGTCTCAGAAAGGGCTAGCGAGATACCATCTTGTTATATCATATTATGATTGTTTTGAGAAAGTGTTGTCATCCGAGATTTACTATTATTGCTCGCTAGTTGCTTATGTCATTGATATGAGTAAACATGACATCTAAATGTTATTGTGAATATGGTTAGTTCATAATCTTTGATGAAAACTTGAATGCTGGCTTTACATATTTACAACAACAAGAGCAAACAGAGTTTGTAAAAGTTTTTCTTTATCACTTTCAGTTTATCAACTGAATTGCTTGAGGACAAGCAAGGGTTTAAGCTTGGGGGAGTTGATACGTCTCCATCGTATCTACTTTTCCAAACACTTTTTCCCTTGTTTTGGACTCTAACTTGCATGATTTGAATGGAACTAACCCGGACTGACGCTGTTTTCAGCAGAATTGCCATGGTGTTATTTTTGTGCAGAAATAAAAGTTCTCGGAATGACCTGGAAATCAACAGAGAATATTTTTGGAACATATAAAAAATACTGGCGAAAGAATCAAGGCCAGGGGGGCCACACCCTGTCCACGAGGGTGGGGGCGCGCCCCCCTGCCTCGTGGGCCCCCTGGTGCTCCACCGACCTCAACTCCAACTCTATATATTCACGTTCGGGGAGAAAAAATCAGAGAGAAGGATTCATTGCGTTTTGCGATACAGAGCCGCCGCCAAGCCCTAATCTCTCTCGGGATCGAGGGCTGATCTGGAGTCCGTTCGGGGCTCCGGAGAGGGGAATCCGTCGCCATTGTCATCATCAACCTTCCTCCATCACCAATTTCATGATGCTCACCGCCGTGCGTGAGTAATTCCATCGTAGGCTTGCTGGACGGTGATGGGTTGGATGAGGTTTATCATGTATTCGAGTTAGTTTTGTTAGGGTTTGATCCCTAGTATCCATTATGTTCTGAGACTGATGTTGATATGACTTTGCTATGCTTAATGCTTGTCACTAGGGTCCGAGTGCCATGATTTCAGATCTGAACCTATTATGTTTTCATGAATATAGGTGAGTTCTTGATCCTATCTTGCAAGTCAATAGTCACATATTATGTGTTATGATTCGTTAACCCTGAAGTGATAATAATCGGGATACTTACCGGTGATGACCGTAGTTTGAGGAGTTAATGCTTTGGTCCGGTACTCTATTAAAAGGAGGCTTAATATCCCTTAGTTTCCAATAGGACCCTGCTGCCATGGGAGGGTAGGACAAAAGATGTCATGCAGGTTCTTTTCCATAAGCACGTATGACTACATTCAAAATACATGCCTGCATTACATTGATGAACTGGAGCTAGTTCTGTGTCATCCTATGTTATAATTGTTGCATAAGGAATTACATCTGACATAATTATCCATCACTAATCCAATGCCTATGAGCTTTTCACATATATCTTTGCTTAGTTATTTTTTCATTGCTACTGTTACAATCACTACAAAACCAATACCATTACTTTTGCCACCGTTACCGTTACTTCCATATTACTTTGCTACTAAATACTTTGCTGCAGATATTAAGTCTTTCAGGTGCGGTTGAATTGACAGCTCAACTGTTAATACTTGAGAAAATTCTTTGGCTCCCCTTGTGTCGAATCAATAAATTTGGGTTGAATACTCTACCCTCGAAAACTGTTGTGATCCCCTATATTTGTGGGTTATCACTATCCAGCATGCATCTAGTGTATCAAGTTCATGGAAAAACATAGTAATGCAATAAGAACGATGACATGATGTAGACAATATACGTTTATCTATATGGAGGTAGATATAGATCTCATCTTTTTATCCTTAGTAGCAACGATACATACGTGTTGGTTCCCTTTTTGTCACTGGGATCAAGCACCGTAAGATCGAACCCACTACCGGGCACCTCTTCCCATTCCAAGATAAATAAATCGAGTTGGCCAGACAAAACCCAAATATCGAAGAAGAAATACGAGGATATAAGAGATCACACATAAAAGAGATCAAAGAAACGCAAATACTTTCATGGATATAAAAACATAGATCTGATCATAAACTCGAAGTTCATCGATCCCAACAAACACACCGCAAAAGAGTTACATCATATGGATCTCTAAGAGACCATCATATGGATCTCAAAGTTCATCGATCCCAACAAACACACCACAGCCTTGCCAATGATTTTCCGCAGGAAACCGAGGCGTTCTGAGGGCGACAAGGCAAGTGTCACTGACTCGGCGGGCCCGCAGCTCTTTCGTGCCAAAATAGCTCGCCCCCGGGCGCCCCCCAGCGTGCGTCGGGTTCGGCCTGGGTCCGCCGGTGCTAGTTTCGGCCCAAACCGGTGAAAACGGGTTCTTGGGGCGCGACTGGGCCGATTTTTGGGCGCCGGCGCGAAAAAATCGCATGGGAGGGTCTGTTGGGGATGCGGCTGGAGATGCTCTAAGGTTAGTACTGTATCTATGATCAACATTTTTAAACATGACAATTAGTTATTGATCTACTAATTCTGTTTGCTCAACTCATCATGCTAGAACAATCTACGCGGGAAAAAATGATGTACTATCTGCGCTGAGAAAACAATTTATACTTTTGAAACAAATGCACACGTTGTGTTCTTACAATAATGCAGTTACCATATTGCCGTACATTTTTTTGCGGTTTGTCGTGCATTTTTTCCGTGACATACTTGGTGGCAAATAGCATGAAAATTCTCAAGGCCCCTAGATACGATGGTGTGCAAGATCGTTATTGCACTGTGGTTAAATCATTGTAAATTGGTTTCCTCATCTACATATAAACATGTACTCTTTGCCCAGTCACCATGTGAAAAGAAATTAGTTTCGAATAAGAATGGAGGCACTATGCTGAAACGTCGCCAATTCCCTCAAAAACTGATCTGAGTCATGTATATATACAATCAAATTGTTAACGATCGCAGAGAAGTACTAGGGGGCAGCAAGGAGAAGCGCAACCCAAGATTAGGAGACAGATTCATCTGCATGCTCCAGTATGATGAATCAGGAGAGCTATACATGTTCTATGCTATTCTACCTGAGAGGGAGCAGCAGGAGTAGCTACTAGTTCATGCTCTTAATTAGTACTTGTCTCATGTCCGTGTCCTGAACTTCGATGTTGGTGATGATTATGTTGAACTCGATGATATCTTTGCTTCTGTCACAAAGTGAATGTTTCCTCATTAAGCTAGCCAGTGTTGGTGATGATTAGATAGCTAGCGGTATTGACTATGATGATTAAATAGTGGTAATTAGACGACTACGATGATTTTTATCTAGCTAGAGTTTATTTATTTATTAATATGCGATGATGATGATGATGATGACGACGACTACAACTCATTATAATGTAAAACAATCCTAAATTAAATTGATACACAAATTTAATTGAAAAATAAAAAATAAAACAAAAACCCACAAACATTTAGTACCTGTTGGTGTTACCAACCGGTACTAAAGGGATCCCGGCCCCCGGAGCTGGCTCGTGTCACGTGGTTTCCCTTTAGCACCGGCTCGTGCTGAACCGGTACTAAAGGGGGGCCTTTAGTGCCCACACTTTAGTGCCGGTTACTAAACCGGCACTAAAGGGCCTTACGAACTGGTGCTATTGCCCGGTTCTACACTAGTGGGGGAAGAATAACATCCGCCTCTGTGAAGCCTAGATCGGCAGTTGGTTTTAGAACGTGGAAGACGATGACAGTGGACTACGCCTCCGCAAACTGGGCAAGTCACCGGCTGTGAGGCCTGACGCAACGGTGGTGGTGGACTTCCTGGGACCCGAGCGGCGGTGTCCTCCTTTGGTCTACTCATCCTCGCTGCCAGTGGCACCCACGGTCGTGCCGACTTCGCCATCATGGCAGCGGGGCACGACCGATCTGGAGCTAGCCGCATCATCCATGCCATCGTAAACTTGCGTCAGCCGGTAGGACAGGAGCAAAGCCTCCTGCTCATGCACGTCCACGTCCACCCTGATGAGTGTGCCATCGACTTGCTCCTCTGTGTGCCACTGCTTGTCCACCACGGTGCCCTTATCGTCCTCTCGCGCCTCGCCCATGGTGATGCCGGCCTGAACTAGTGATGGGGGTGGCGTCGGCTTGTCCTCCATTGGCTTGTCAGTGTCGCAGCCATCCGAAGAGCTTGCTGGAGAGCCACCATGTATCCGGCTAGCTCGATGGGCCAGCCATCCGGCGGCAATACCGGAGAGCTCCTTTTTTTGCTCACCTGTGATGTCATCTCATGGGGCTTCAGAGCTCGAGGCCATGGCGGATTTGGTGCATAGAGGAGATGGAGAGCGGAGGTGTAGTGCAGCTTTTGCCCAAAGCATGTCCATGTTTAAATAGCAGGCAGATGCCATGCTGCTTGGGGCGTTGGAATAGGTTTCTCGGCTGACGCGCCGGTTTAATGGAGGAAGGCAGGGAGGGCAAATGTCGCTTCAATGTGGAGAGAAGGCGCATGTAGTGGGCGGCGCTCTCGGTCGGCACGCCGCTTCAATGCCGGCTCCAGAGAGGTCGTGTCCTCTTTGGGCAGGCATGAATGCGGCGCCGACATTTTGGAGCAGTGCTGACTGCTATGGGCAAGGGAGAGTGTTTTGGGTGGGCCAAGTTTATCGGAGGCATGGATGGCAGCGGTCTGGATTCCCTCAAACCCCTCATCCCTCCGGTTTATGGAAAAAATGACGTCTACACTGGCCAACGGATGGATATATGACCTCATTGGATGGCAAAACACGTGTAGACCGTGCGATCCAGACGTGTGCGGTCCGAGGTCCTTGTTGAAGATGTCCTGATGTTGCAAATTTGCAAGTGTGTTTGTCGTCACTCTTACTATCTCCGTTGATTTTTACTGTGATTTTTCTTTATTTGCAGGAGATTTTTACTGTGATAAGTAGAGCCTAGTTTAGCAGTGGCGAGTGGGCAGTGGGCAACAAGGAAGAAAGCTAGGAGGTAAATATGTAATGTTCATTGAAACGTAGCCAAAGAGCCACAGGCATATCATACTTTGACACATGTATTCACAAATAGAATGAATTATTGACAGATGTTGCTATCCATTGGGTGTAGTGGCGCTAAAACACCGTCTACTTCATTTCACTAGAGTAGCAAAATCTCTAATATTTTGATTTCCCTTTCAAGATAAAATGATCCATTCTTGTATCCAGAAATGTTGTCAAAATTTGTGTCATGATTTTCAGTGTTGGCGAAAAAACATAATAGCTAATTAGTGTTAATATATCATTTAAAATATTGTTGACTTTTCTAAATCTTCTCGAACCAACAGTCTTATGGTGTCAATATGTTCTCATCAAGACGTTCCTGAAAATATCATAATTTCCTTTTTGTTCGTTGTTAGCTATTATCAGTGTGGCAAATAGTGCGTAAAGTGTCAACGTCCTTACCAAACAGTGAGTAAGGTTAAGCAGCGTCTTCAAAAGTGGACCCGTAAACCTCCCGCAATAGTTCGGACCGGATTATCCAGACCACGGAAGTCATTCAACATTAACCTGTATCGGTCCGTGGAGCGGTCCGGATGCGATTTCTCCCGCATACCGGAGACAAAAGTGAGGGAGGTTTGCGGGAGGCTGGACCGCTCCCAAGCCCGCTTCTGACCGCCTTGGCCCACCAAAAAAACCCTCCCCCTCTCATGCACGCTCCCGCCTGATACCCGCATTCATGCTGCTGTAGAGTGTGCTGCTCCGCATTAAAGACGGCTCAGGGCAGACGCGACCTCTCACTGCCTCCGCCACCAAAGCGGCGTGTCGGCCGATGGCGCTGCCCGCTGCACGCCTGGCTGAACACGCCTCCTCGCCGCATTTATACGCCCCCACAACCCTGCGTGTAAGCTAAAAAATCTACTCCGGCCACACGTCCGTTCATGAGCGGACCGACACTATGCAATGCTAGCCGAGCTCCTCCCATCCGCGCCCCATTTAAACGATGGTAGGCATCGGGCAAAAAGCACACCCCTCCGTCGTTCCCCCTATCTTCTCCTTCACCATTTTCTTCAATATTTTGATGGCATCCGACGGGCAGGAAGAGCAGTTCTCTGGCATACAAGCCAGCATGCTGACCCGCCGAGCCCGGCGGATACGAGCGAGGCAGCTCGCTGCTCCACCTTCCCCCTAGGCTGACGGAGCAATTTGCCGCCCAAATCCGGTGCGTGGTTCAGCAACTCGCTGCTCCAAGCCAGCTCGCGGAGGAGTGGCGAGTTTCTCCAGGACGGCAAGGAGTGGAGCACGGCGGCACGGCCATGGACGACGCCGTGTCGTACCGCCCCTCCAGTGTGTACGACCGCGCCATCTACCGCCCATGCGCGTGTAGCCGCGCCATGCAGACAGAGAAAGAAGGCGGGTGCGCGAAGGAGATCGACGAGTCGGTGGCCAGCACATCTGCGCCATGTCCGCTGGTAACTTCGAGGGAAAGTAGAACACGGAAGGCCGCTGCCGCTTGGGTCCCAGGAAGGCCACTGCCGGCGCGTCTCCGGCTTGTACAGCCGGTGACATGACTGGTTTCTACTTTACCTTAGACCACCTTGGCTTGGGCATCCACGGAAGCACCCTTCCCCTTCGGCTGAAGCACCCTCTTCGCCACACTCCGATGAGCGGCGCAACCAGACATAGGGGATACGGGGGAAGAATATGCCTCAGGGACTCTCGGCAGTCTGGTGACGAAGGGATCCGCCGCGGCTGACCATAGACTAGTGTAGTGTATCCGTGTCGTGGCTTGGGCATCCACGGAAGCACCCTCTTCGCCACACTCCGATGAGCGGCGCAACCAGACATAGGATCGATACGGGGGAAGAATATGCCTCAGGGACTCCCGGCAGTCCGGTGACGAAGGGATCCGCCGCAGCTGACCATAGACTAGTGTAGTGTATCCGTGTCGTGGGAGTGTAGCTCCGTGCGACCGTACGTACACATAGTTTTAGTTTTTTAATTTAAATATTTCCAAAATATAACCGTTTGCATCTAATTTGTATTAAATTCGGTCGAGTTTGTATGAAATCCGGCTATATTTGCACGAATTTTGCCCCTCAAGAACTGATCTGAATCATGTATGTATACATCTTCTGGCATTCGAAATATATATTTAGAAAAAAGCTTAGGCACTCCATGACGGAGTGCTATTTAGCAGGTCAAGCAGTTTTGTGCGATCAGGGTTGATGAGGCCCGAGAGCAGCTGGGCTGCCTAAACCTATTCTATCGGGCTCATCATACCCTGAGAACTGCCAGCAAGCTTACAGATACGCCAATTATCCATGATGCTTTTTTAATAGCTTACCAGGCTTGCTGCCTGGTGAACACCAAGTCACGAGCTGTGCATATAAACACCTTCCGTCAGCTCTCGCTAAGCGATGTGGCACTAAACCACGTCTTTCCTTTTTGAGCGGTGGCACTAACAAAGTACTAAAACGGTACGTTTCTCTTTAGCGCTGTGCACCTTTGGTACGGCAAAATCGAAAAGCCCAACACTGGGACGTTTAATTTGGGCTCGATGGGAGATCCTATTTCGCTGGCGTGCTTTTGGCCGGCCCATAAGTGGGGTGCGGCGCCCCTGTTTTCTTTTTTATTTTCTGTTTTCTCTTCTATACAGCATTGTTCGGGGTCTAAAAACAGTTCTGCATTTCAAATAATGGTCGAGCTTTTGAAACAAAAATAAAATTTAAAAATAATATAAATGAGTTTGAAAATTTGTTCTTGAATTAAAAAAATTATAATTTAAAAAGTTCTCGGAAATAAGAAATGATCATGATTTCCAAAAAAATCACGAAGTCATAATTTTTTTCATGATTTTGAATTAAAATACAGTATTAAAAAATGTTCATAAATTTCATAAACAATTTTCACGAACATTGAAAATGTTCATCAATTACGAAAAAAGATCATCGATTCAAAAAATGTATGTGAATTAGAAAATATGATCAACCATCAGAAAAAAGTTCATTAAACAAAAGAATTCATGAATTTAGAAAACTGTTCCCCAAAAAAATCTTGACTTAAAAATGTTAACTAATTCTAACAAATGTTCATGACTTCCGAAACATTGATCATATAATTTATAAAACATTGATAATTTAATAAAACATATTCGCAAATTCAAAATATGTTAACAATTCTAAAAATTGTTCATGAATTTGTATAAAATGTCGTCAAATTTAAAATATGTTCACGGGTACATAAAAATGTTCATGAATTTGAAAAGTTCATTATTTAAGATAAGTGTTAACAAAATTGGGCAAATTATGTTTGAAAAACTAAAAAATTAAAAGAATAAAATAAAAAATAAAGCGAAAATAAAACAACGCACATTATGGTTTGAACGTGTGCGGTCTGAGGGTCTGCGTTGGAGATGTCCTAATGTTGCATATTTGCAAGTGTGTTTGTCGTCATTTTCATGATCTCTATTGCTTTTTACTGTGATTTTTCTTTTCTTTTTTGCAGGAGATTTTTACTATGATAAGTAGAGCCTAGTTCTAGCAGTAGGCAGCAAGGAAGAAAGCTAGAAGGTAAATGTGTGATGTTCGTTGAGACGTAGCCAAAGAGCTACAAGGATATCATATTTTGACACATGTATTCACAAACACAATGAATCGTTGACAGATGTTGCTATCCATCGGGTTGAGTGGAGCTGAATCACCGTCTAGTTCATTTCACTACAGTAGCAAAATCTCTAATATTTTGATTTCCCTTTTAAGATAAAATGATCTACTCTTGTATCTGAAAATGTTGTTGGCTCACGCGTCCCATCCCCCTCCCCCTACCTCCCCCGCGCCACCTCTTCTGAGGCGACTCGGGGGCAAACCCTAATCGCCCCGACCCGCTCCTCCCTGTGCGTCCCCCCTCTCCGCTGCCGCCCGAGGTACTCAACGGCACCGCCGTGTGGTACTGGCGAAGGTGGCGGCGGGATCCAGGTGTCTCCTCCTCGGCGGGGAGCCTCGGATCCATGGCGGCGGCCCTGGCTGGTGGCACACGACGCAGCTTGGCGGTGGGCGGCGCCGGCGTGGACAGGTGGGCCACTTCCCTGGCCATGTGGATGGCGGGGAGGTGGTGGGCTTTGGCTGCGGCGACGGTTCCTCGCTGGATGTTGGTGGCCATGGTGATATCCGGTGGCTGGAAGGGTTCCGGGGGAATCTCTTGGCCGGCGTGGCGGCCACTCCGATGGCAGTGCCTTTGGGTGTTGCTTCCCTCGTTGGAGGCTTCGGAGAGGACCTCCTTCCTTCCACCCCTCCCAGGAGCTCAGGTGAAAACCTCAGACCCCCTGTTCCAAGCGACGACGACACCACGGTGGCGTGCTCCTTCCTGAAGGCGTTGCTCGGGGGCTGTTCAAGCGACGGTGGAAGTGGTGGCGGTTCGGTGTCGACACATGCATTCTGGTCAGCTTCATCTTGGAGGCTACGGCGACGTAGGCGACGCTCGTCTGGTGGAGCTACTACCGATGGTCGAGGCATCGTCGGCAGTCTGCGCCATCAGGCTCGGGGTGCTCAGGAGGAAACCCCAGATCTGGGTCTTCCGGATCGGATGATGATGGCGTTCTATTGCTTTCCCTTCTGGGGGCATCGTTTTGGAGCAAGTGCTGGCTGGAGGCATGGTGGAGCGGTGCTTCATCTCACACATTGATGGCGGTGAAGATCGATGGCATGGCGCTGTGGAGACTCGGCGTCCGATGCGCGGAGATGGGCTCGCGCAGGAGGAGGTTGCTGTCAGGCGTGATGGTGACGTCGATGGCAGAGTGACCAGACAAGGTAGAAGCCTCAATATGATCTGAAGACTTGTGGAAGATGGCGGCGACGACACACGAGTGCGTCTGACCGGATTGTGCCCCAGACCCGGTATGTAGCTCGGCTGGGGCTTCCGAATGAGTTTCGGCTTCCGGCTTTTGATGTTAGGCTTAGGTGAGTGGTTTGGGTAGTGGCCCAGCTAGCATGTCTTCATCATATTGGATAGGAGTAGCGGCATATGTTGCCAAGATGGTGGATTCAGACATATTGTTGTAATACTTTATACGGTCCTCGAGAATAATCAATAAAGTCGCCGTATGCATTTCCCAGATGCAGAGGTCGGGGATCATCCTCCTTTTCTAAAAAAAATCTAAAAATGTTGTCATAATTTGTGTCATGATTTTCAATGTTGGCCCAAAAAACTTAACAGCTAATTAGTGTTAATATATTATTTAAAATATTTTTGACTTTCCTAAATCTTCTCACACCAACAATCTTATGGTGTCTATGTTTTCATCAGGATGTTCATGAAATTATCACCATTTTCTCTTTGTTCGTTGTTAGCCATAGTCACTGGCAATTAGTGCGTAAGGTGGCAACGTCCTTACACAACAGTGAGCACGGTTAACCACCTAAGGTTAGTACTGTGTCTATGTTCAACATTTTTAAACACGGCAATTAGTTATTGATCTACTAATTCTGTTTGCTCAACTCATCACGCTAAAACAATCTACAATTTTTTCGCCGGAAGAAATAATGTACTATCTATGGTAAAAAACAATTTATACTTTTGAAACAAATGCACACGTTGTGTTCTTACAATAAAGCAGTTACCATATTGCCGTACTTTTTTTTGGCGGTTTGTTGTACTTTTTTTTCCGTGACATACTTTGTGGCAAATAGCATGAAAACTCTCAAGGCCCCTAGATACGGTGGTGTGCATGATCGGTATTGTACCGTTGTTAAATCATTGTATATTGGTTTCCTCGTCTACATATAAACATTGATACATTCGTATTTAGACAAATCTAAAACAAGAATTTTAAAATGGAGGGAGTATTCTTTGCCCAGTCACCATGCGAAAAGAAATTAGTTTCTAACAAGAATGGAGGCACTATGCTGAAACGTCGTCAATTCCCTCAAAAACTGATCTGAGTCCTGTATATATACATCTTCTAGAACTCGAAATATATATAAGAAAAAGCTTAGGCAATCCTGTATAAATACATCTTCTAGCATTCGAAATATATATTTAAAAAAAAAAAGCTTAGGCACCATGACGGAGTGCTATTTAGCAGGTCAAGCTGTTTTGTGCGATCAGAGTTGATGAGGCCCGAGAGCAGCTGGGCTGCCTAAACCTATTCTATCGGGCTCATCATACCCTGAGAACTGCCAGCAAGCTTACAGATACGCCAATTATCCATGATGCTTTTTTAATAGCTTACCAGGCTTGCTGCCTGGTGAACACCAAGTCACGAGCTGTGCATATAAACACCTTCCGTCAGCTCTCGCTAAGCGATGTGGCACTAAACCACGTCTTTCCTTTTTGAGCGGTGGCACTAACAAAGTACTAAAACGGTACGTTTCTCTTTAGCGCTGTGCACCTTTGGTACGGCCCAATCGAAAAGCCCAACACTGGGACGTTTAATTTGGGCTCGATGGGAGATCCTATTTCGCTGGCGTGCTTTTGGCCGGCCCATAAGTGGGGTGCGGCGCCCCTGTTTTCTTTTTTATTTTCTGTTTTCTCTTCTATACAGCATTGTTCGGGGTCTAAAAACAGTTCTGCATTTCAAATAATGGTCGAGCTTTTGAAACAAAAATAAAATTTAAAAATAATATAAATGAGTTTGAAAATTTGTTCTTGAATTAAAAAAATTATAATTTAAAAAGTTCTCGGAAATAAGAAATGATCATGATTTCCAAAAAAATCACGAAGTCATAATTTTTTTCATGATTTTGAATTAAAATACAGTATTAAAAAATGTTCATAAATTTCATAAACAATTTTCACGAACATTGAAAATGTTCATCAATTACGAAAAAAGATCATCGATTCAAAAAATGTATGTGAATTAGAAAATATGATCAACCATCAGAAAAAAGTTCATTAAACAAAAGAATTCATGAATTTAGAAAACTGTTCCCCAAAAAAATCTTGACATAAAAATGTTAACTAATTCTAACAAATGTTCATGACTTCTGAAACATTGATCATATAATTTGTAAAAAATTGATAATTTAATAAAACATATTCGCAAATTCAAAATATGTTAACAATTCTAAAAATTGTTCACGAATTTGTATAAAATGTCGTCAAATTTAAAATATGTTCACGGGTACATAAAAATGTTCATGAATTTGAAAAGTTCATTATTTAAGATAAATGTTAACAAAATTGGGCAAATTATGTTTGAAAAACTAAAAAATTAAAAGAATAAAATAAAAAATAAAGCGAAAATAAAACAACGCACAAAAAAAGAGAAAACACGCCATTGGGTGCAGGGAGCTAGTGGTGCGCGTGTGGTCGCTAACCAGTGACCCGCGCGCCAAATATGATTGGTCCAAGCATGAAACGGAGCAGCAAAAAAATATGCAACGGAGCACAGATTCCTCAATACAGAAAAATATTGATAAGATACAATCGTTCATGGCCAGTTCAGCAATCGTCCCATGACGACCATAATTCACTAAGCAACGTGCAACTCGATTTTGTTCACGAGAAATCTTAAAAGGATTAAATACCCTACTCTCCAACAAGTCCTTCATCTCAGCAATAACTAGATGATAAACCGTGCGTTGCTTCAGAAAATATTACCCAAAGTTGATGTTTTGCTCATCAACTGACTCTCCTAAAAGGATCCATAAAACAAACAATAAATGATTCTTATTTGAGCATACTTATTTGGCAAACTGATTGTGGACTGGTGATCCCCCGTAGCCCTCACGTCGTCCCCACTAGGGCGACTCGGGCGTCACCCTAAACCGCAGGGGGACACCGCCGGTCTAAGCCCGGGGCCGACCGAGGTAGCGGAGGACATCTCCTCTTCCCCGCGGCTCTGGGGTTGTGCGGGGCCCCGAATCGTGTGGAGGCGCGTTCGATCCGATCGACACAACGGCAATGGCTATGGCGCGGCGGCGTTGGAGGCGGCGTGGGTTGCGGGCGCGTCGGCCAGCCCTATTCGGGCGGTGGCGCGCCATCTGCCTTTGGATCAGCGGTGGCGACATGGAGGGCCTGGTGGTTGCGCTGGCGGCACCTCCGGTCAGATCTGTTCTGACCGTTGCAGCCGGGGTGGTGGTCATCTCTTCTGTCAGAGGTGGTCGGCCTGCGGCTGGGTGGTTGGATCTTGAGATTCATCATCTAGTCCTGGCTACGAGTCGGGAAGACATAGTTGCCGGTGAAAACCGAGCTGTTGGCGGGCGATGGTGGTGTTTTGCGTCGTTACCTAGATGAAGGCATCGCCGTGTAACTGTTGTCAACCCACTCGTGCTGCTTGGGGGGAAACCCTAGAATCTGGTCTTCCAGATCGAACGATGGTGGTACTACGGTGTCGTTTCTCTCTTGGGAGCATCGTTTGTGGAGCAGCTCTGGAAGACATAGGCAGGAGGTGGAGCGGCTTCGTCTTGCACGGAGCTTCGGTGGAGCTGTCAAAGTCATGCCCTGGCCGACAAGTACTATGCTGAGTCATGCCTGGTTGGCAGGTGCTAAGCACGGCAAATCTTCCAGAATCTTCGCTTCTGGACGAACGAGCTCAAAGCGGTGGCGCTGTTGGACGCCGTGGTGGCGTCGATGGATGTCCGGACTGGCAAGGATGATGCGAATCTCTCTCCTGAAGACGGGTTAGTGGTCCGATGATGATGGCGGCTTTTAAAACGTGTGCATGTGGTGTGCTCTTTAGGTAGGCTGTAGCGGCTGTTGGGCCCGATGAGTTATGTGGATGGATCGACGACGACACCGATTTTATATATGGGGAGTGAGAGCACTCCATATTATCGAGTTTGTAGGTGTGAGTGATGGCTTCGGGTGGATTGATGTATGTTCTTGTCAGACCTTTGTGGAATAACTAATAAAGATGGCTGCATGCATCGATTGATGCAGAAGCCGGGAGTTTAACCTCCTTCAAAAAAAATACTTTAGGATGATACATAAGTAACTAAGATCAAACCTCCAACTTATACCATCGAAAGCTCGGGCGGGGGAGGCTAGTATAGGATCTCACATTAGGTGAGATCAATGAGATCAACTATAAAAATTATATTTAGACATTTCAAAATTTTCTGAAATTATTTGACAACATATCTGTGGGGTGTGTCCGCAACCCTGAAAAAAACAGCTCAAAAATCTATGCACAGTTAGAGAATCGAAAAAGGAATTCAAATGTGAATAGTGACATCTTTGGGTGAACAGTATTTTAAAACTAATCAAATCCGATTTCTCCTTTTGTTTTTGTTAGTGTAGGATGAATTAGGAGCAATGACTTAATCACAGAGGCAGAGGAAATGTGCAAAGTCATTCGAGATAACCTCAAAGCAGCCCAATCCCGCCAGAAGAGCTACTATGATAGTAAGCACCGTGATTTGGCTTTCGAGATCGGAGATCATGTTTACCTCCGCGTCTCTCCAATGAAAGGTACTCGTCGCTTCGGTATCAAAGGGAAGCTTGCCCCCAGATACGTGGGACCTTTCAAGATCGTCAGCAAGAGAGGCGATCTCGCCTATCAACTCGAGCTTCCTTCAAACTTTGCAAATATGCATGACGTGTTCCATGTCTCTCAGCTCCGAAAGTGCTTCAAGACTCCTGACCGCACCGTCAACTTCGAAGACATTGAGCTCCAAGAAGATCTCTCTTATCGTGAGCACCCCGTTGCTATTCTTGAAGAGACTGAACGCAAGACTCGCAACAAGTCAATCAAATTCCTCAAAGTCAAGTGGTCACACCATTCCGACCTTGAAGCCACCTGGGAACGCGAGGATCACCTCCGTTCTGAGTATCCGGCGTTCTTTCAGTCCTAGATATCGGGACGAGATCCTTTCGTAGTGGTGGAGTGTTGTAACACCCCGGATATGATTTACCTAATATGTAATCCAACTCTTGCCGTTTCCGGCGTTAAGTTATTTTATTTTCTCGGGTTTGGGTTTTTGTCTCCGTGTGTTGTTGTTGTTGTTGTTGTTGTTGTTGTTGTTGTTGTTGTTGTCATGCATCTCATATCATGTCATCATGTGCATTGCATTTGCATACGTGTTCGTCTCATGCATCCGAGCATTTTCCCCGTTGTCCGTTTTGCATTCCGGCGCTCCGTTCTCCTCCATTGGTCTTTTCTACCTTTCTTTCATGTGTGGGGATTAAACATTTCTGGATTGGACCGAGACTTGCCAAGAGGCCTTGGTTTACTACCGGTAGACCGCCTGTCAAGTTTCCTACCATTTGGACTTCGTTTGATGCTCCAACAGTTAACCGAGGGACCGAGAAGGCCTCGTGTGTGTTGCAGCCCAACACCACTCCAAAGTGGCCCAAAACCCATCAAAACCCTCTTCATCATCTAGAGCGTTTGATCACAATCGCGTGGCCAAAAACCGCACCTCATTTGGACTCTCCTAGCTCCCTCTATGCCTATTTAAAGACCCCCTCCGAAAATTCTCGTTCTCCTCTCCCCGAAACCCTAGATCCACCACCTCGTGCCGCACCGGACACGTCCGGTCCGGCCGGACAAAACGCGCCGCCGCCGCCCGACGAATGGCAGGCCGCCACATGGGCAGCCGCGCCCACTTCGCCGCCGGCCCGCCCGGGCCCAGGCGGGGCCTCCCCGGCCCGAGCCGCTGCCTCCCGCGGACCACTTCCCCGTCGCCGCGCCCGATTGCGCCGCCGCCCGCGTCGGCCACCACCTCGCCGCGCCGACATCGCCGCCCGGCGCCCTGGCCGGCGACCGCCGACCCCACCGTCCTCCTCAAGGCAGCCGCCCCAGATCCGTAGCTCCGGCACGCCCCCGCGGCACTCCGGCCGTCCCCGCACCAAAACCACCTTGTCGGAGCTACAGTGCCCGCCGGCGTTCCTCGGTTCACGCGCCGCCCAGCAAACCCTAGATCTGTGATTCGGTTGACTTCTCCCCCTCTCCTCTTTATTTTTTTGCATACTTTGAGCTGTGATATCTCCGCATCCGTAGATCCGTTTTGGGCATATAGCATCAAAATGTTTGTCTCAGAGAGCACATCATTTCATCTCATTGCATCATTTTCATTTGAGTTCATCTTGATGCCCGAAATGATGTTGGAAGAATGCCATTTGAGATAATTGTCAGATCTGCTGCTCCAATTAGATATTTGTCATTTTTGCCATGATTAATGTGTGCATGATATGCCCCTGAGCTCTACATATGTTTTGTTATATGCCTTGCCATCTTTCTAGAGGTGCAACCCATGTATTTTTGTGATGTGTGTGGTGACTAGCACAAGCTTGCAAAGTGGTGCATTCGTTAATGTTGATTTCAGGGACTTAGCAATTCCACTAAGTCCTTGATATGTTTATTTCAATATGCCATATGTTCGTGTTGTTTCCTAGTGATCCGTGTCTCTTTTGAGGATGATCAGTAAGGATGATTTGTTAATTTTATAGTGGTCTATCCATCCATGTCTTTGTTTGCAATTTTGGAGCACCCTAGCTTGAGTCAATCGAGCTCTACTTTTGCTATTTTGTGAATCTGGGCAGATTGTCTACTTGTTAGCGATTTTGCCAAGGATGTTGTAGTTGATCTATGCATGCTATGTTATTGTTCTTGCCATGTCTAGCTTGTATAATGTGTATTCTTGATGAGTGTATGCTTAGATTGTCATGACATGCTCTGTAGTGAGTGCATCGAGCTCATAAACATGCCTACTTGATATCTATTTTTGCATGCTCCAGTTTTCACTAAGTCTGAGAACTGATTATGTTTTTGCCATGTTCACATGCTTGCAAATGTATTTTCTGATCTCTTTTGGCTCAATATCACTAAGGGACTTTTGTTAACATCTTTGAGTAGATCCATGCCATGTTTTACTTGGCCATGTTCAAGCCCTATAGCATATAGTTTTCATGCTCCTAAGTGTGCTACCTGATCTGAAATTCCAGACAAGTGTTAATTTCACTAAGTCTGAAATCTGTTTACCAAATGCATTTTTGCCATGCTTGTTTGAACCTGTTAAGGGATGAATTGGCCGTAGTCCAGTGTTCATCTTTTGTTAAGCATCATGAATGGATCCCTGCCATGTATTTTGTTGCCATGTTTGAGTGTTGTAGCATGTTCATCTTGTTGCATTTAGATGGCTACTTGTTGTTTATCGCAGACCGGTGCCATATTTGAATTGCTTGCCATTTCCAAACCGTGACTCCGATTCCGGCGTTCTTTATATCGTTTTCAAGCGATTTCACCTCTGCTTTCCAGTGGCACACTTGGATTTCCAAGTTGAGGCCAGGTTCATTCATTCCTTGTCAAATCTTGCATATGCATCACTTATCGCATTCCGCATAGCATACCATGTTTGCATCATGTTGTTTGAGTTTGCACGTGGTTGATTGTGTTCCGTTTTGCTTGTTTGTCTTGTTTGGGTAGAGCCGGGAGACAAGTTCGCTAACGAGGAGCCCGTTGAGTTTGCTTTTGAGGATCCGGTCAACTCTGACAACTTTGCAGGCAAGATGATCATACCCTCGAAATCACTTCTATCTTTGCTTTGCTAGATGCTCGCTCTTTTGCTATGCCTATGCTATGATGCCTACCACTTGCTTATCATGCCTCCCAAATTGCCACGTCAAACCTCTAACCAACCATGTCCTAGCAAACCGTTGATTGGCTATGTTACCGCTTTGCTCAGCCCCTC
Source organism: Triticum dicoccoides (assembly GCF_002162155.2). Classification (NCBI taxonomy): domain Eukaryota; kingdom Viridiplantae; phylum Streptophyta; class Magnoliopsida; order Poales; family Poaceae; genus Triticum; species Triticum dicoccoides. The sequence goes on from NC_041382.1 coordinate 50,409,327, forward strand.
TTATAGCGTTGCTAGTTGCAGGTGAAGATTGGAGACCGTTCCTTGTTGGAACATTATTTACTTGTTGGGATATTATTATATTATCTTGTTATCTTAATGCATCTATATACTTGGTAAAGGGTGGAAGGCTCGACCTCTCGCCTAGTGTTTTGTTCCACTATTGCCGCCCTAGTTTCCGTCATATCGGTGTTATGTTCCCAGATTTTGCGTTCCTTATGCGGTTGGGTGATAATGGGAACCCCTTGATAGTTCGCCTTGAATAAAGCTTCTCCAGCAATGCCCAACCTTGGTTTTACCATTTTCCTCCTAGCCTCTTTTTCCCTTGGGTTTCCGGAGCCCGAGGGTCATCTTATTTAACCCCCCCGGGCCAGTGCTCCTCTGAGTGTTGGTCCGAACCGGGCAGCCTGCGGGGCCACCTCGGGGAAACTCGACGGTTGGTTTTACTCGTAGCTTGACCTATCTGAGTGTGCCCTGAGAACGAGATATGTGCAGCTCCTATCGGGATTTGTCGGCACATTCGGGCGGTGTTGCTGGATTTGTTTTAACTTGTCGAAGTGTCTTGTAGAACCGGGATACCAAGTCTGATCGGAATGTCTTCGGAGAAGGTCTATTCCTTCGTTGACTGTGAGAGCTTGTCATGGGCTAAGTTGGGACTCCCCTGTTGGAAATATGCCCTAGAGGCAATAATAAAAGCATTATTATTATATTTCCTTTTTCATGATAATTGTCTTTATTCATGCTATAATTGTGTTATCCGGAAATCATAATACATGTGTGAATAATAGACACCAACATGTCCCTAGTAAACCTCTAGTTGACTAGCTCGTTGATCAACAGATAGTCATGGTTTCCTGACTATGGACATTAGATGTCATTGATAACGAGATCACATCATTAGGAGAATGATGTGATGGACAAGACCCAATCCTAAACATAGCATAAGATCGTATAGTTCGTTTGCTAGAGTTTTTCCTATGTCAAGTATCTTTTCCTTAGACCATGAGATCGTGTAACTCCCGGATACCGTAGGAGTGCTTTGGGTGTACCAAACGTCACAACGTAACTGGGTGACTATAAAGGTATACTACGGGTATCTCCGAAAGTGACTGTTGGGTTGACACAGATCAAGACTGGGATTTGTCACTCCATATGACGGAGAGGTATCACTGGGCCCACTCGGTAATGCATCATCATAATGAGCTCAAAGTGACCAAGTGTCTGGTCACGGGATCATGCATTATGGTACGAGTAAAGTGACTTGCCAGTAACGAGATTGAACGAGGTATTGGGATACCGACGATCGGATCTCGGGCTAGTAACATACCGATTGACGAAGGGAATTGTATGCGGGATTGATTGAATCCTCGACATCGTGGTTCATCCGATGAGATCATCGAGGAGCATGTGGGAGCCAACATGGGTATCCAGATCCCGCTGTTGGTTATTGGCCGGAGAGTCGTCTCGGTCATGTCTACATGTCTCCCGAACCCGTAGGGTCTACACACTTAAGGTTCGGTGACACTAGGGTTGTAGGGATATGTATATGCAGTAGCCCGAATGTTGCTCAGAGTCCGGATGAGATCCCGGACGTCACGAGGAGTTCCGGAATGGTCCGGAGGTAAAGAATTATATATAGGAAGTGCTATTTCGGGCATCGGGACAAGTTTTGGGGTCACCGGTATTGTACCGGGACCACCGGAAGGGTCCCGGGGGTCCACCTGGTGGGGCCACCTGCCCCGGGGGGGGGCACATGGGCTGCAGGGGTGTGCGTCTTGGCCTGTATGGGCCAAGGGCACCAGCCCCAAGAGGCCCATGCGCCAAGAGATCAAGAAAGGAAGAGTCCTAAAGGGGGAAGGCACCTCCTAGGTGCCTTGGGGAGGAGGGATTCCTCCCTTGGCCGCCGCCCCCCCTAGGAGATTGGATCTCCTAGGGCCGGCGCCCCCCTAGGCTCCTTATATATAGTGGGGGAAGGAGGGCCTCTCACCCCACGCCTTTGGTGCCTCCCTCTCCCTCTCCAACACATCCTCCTCCTCCATAGTGCTTGGCGAAGCCCTGCCGGAGTACTGCAGCTCCATCACCACCATGCCGTCGTGCTGCTGCTGGAGCCATCTTCCTCAACCTCTCCTTCCCCCATGCTGGATCAAGAAGGAGGAGACGTCACGCTGACCGTACGTGTGTTGAACGCGGAGGTGCCGTCCGTTCGGCGCTAGGATCTCCGGTGATTTGGATCACGTCGAGTACGCCTTCCTCATCCCCGTTCTTTGAACGCTTCCGCGCGTGATCTACAAAGGTATGTAGATGCAATCTGATCACTCGTTGCTAGATGAACTCCTAGATGGATCTTGGTGAAACCGTAGGAAAATTTTTGTTTTCTGCAACGTTCCCCAACAGTGGCATCATGAGCTAGGTCTATGCGTAGTTCTCTTGCACGAGTAGAACACAATTTGTTGTGGGCGTTGATGTTGTCAACTTTCTTGCCGCTACTAGTCTTATCTTGCTTCAGCGGTATTGTGGGATGAAGCGGTCCGGACCAACCTTACACGTACGCTTACGTGAGACCGGTTCCACCGACTAACATGCACAAGTTGCATAAGGTGGCTGGCGGGTGTCTGTCTCTCCCACTTTAGTTGGAGCGGATTCGATGAAAAGGGTCATTATGAAGGGTAAATAGAAGTTGACAAATCACGTTGTGGCTTTCACGTAGGTAAGAAAACGTTCTTGCTAGAACCCTTTTTCACCCACGTAAAACTTGCAACAACAATTAGAGGACGTCTAACTTGTTTTTGCAGCAAGTGCTTTGTGATATGATATGGCCAAAGTTGTGATGAATGATGAATTATATATATATATATGTGATGAATGAGATGTTCATGCTATTGTAATAGGAATCACGACTTGCATGTCGATGAGTATGACAACCGGCAGGAGCCATAGGAGTTGTCTTTATTTTTCGTATGACCTGCGTGTCATTGAGAAACGCCATGTAAATTACTTTACTTTATTGCCAAACGCGTTAGCCATAGTAGTAGAAGTAATAGTTGGCGAGCAACTTCATGGAGACACGATGATGGGGATCATGATGATGGAGATCATGGTGTCATGCCGGTGACAAGATGATCATGGAGCCCTAAGATGGAGATCAAAGGAGCTATGTGATATTGGCCATATCATGTCACTATTATTGTTTGATTGCATGTGATGTTTATCATGTTTTGTACATCTTGTTTGCTTAGAACGACGGTAGTAAATAAGATGATCCCTCATAATAATTTCGAGGAAGTGTTCCCCCTAATTGTGCACCGTTGCGACAGTTCGTTGTTTCGAAGCACCACGTGATGATCGGGTGTGATAGATTCCAACGTTCACATACAACGGGTGTAAGACAGATTTACACATGTAAACACTTAGGTTGACTTGACGAGCCTAGCATGTACAGACATGGCCTCGGAACACAGAAGACCGAAAGGACGAGCATGAGTCGTATAGAAGATACGATCAACATGAAGATGTTCACCGATGTTGACTAGTCCGTCTCACGTGATGATCGGACACAGCCTAGTTAACTCGGATCATGTTATACTTAGATGACTGGAGGGATGTCTATCTGAGTGGGAGTTCATTGTATAATTTGATTAGATGAACTTAATTATCATGAACTTAGTCTAAAATCTTTACAATATGTCTTGTAGATCAAATGGCCAACGTTGTCCTCAACTTCAACGCGTTCCTAGAGAAAACCAAGCTGAAAGACGATGGCAGCAACTATACGGACAGGGTCCGGAACCTGAGGATCATCCTCATAGCTGCCAAGAAAGATTATGTCCTACAAGCACCGCTAGGTGACGCACCCGTCCCACAGAACCAAGACGTTATGAACGCTTGGCAGACACGTGCTGATGATTACTCCCTCGTTCAGTGCGGCATGCTTTACAGCTTAGAACCGGGGCTCCAAAAATGTTTTGAGAGACACGGAGCATATGAGATGTTCGAAGAGCTGAAAATGGTTTTTCAAGCTCATGCCCGGGTCGAGAGATATGAAGTCTTCGACAAATTCTTCAGCTGTAAGATGGAGGAAAATAGTTCTGTCAGTGAGCACATACTCACAATGTCAGGGTTACATAACCGCTTGACTCAGCTGGGAGTTAATCTCCCGGATGACACAGTCATTGACAGAATCCTTCAGTCGCTTCCACCAAGCTACAAGAGCTTTGTGATGAACTTCAATATGCAGGGGATGGAAAAGACCATTCCCGAATTATTTGCAATGCTGAAATCAGCAGAGGTAGAAGTCAAAAAGGAACATCAAGTGTTGATGGTGAATAAAACCACTAAGTTCAAGAAGGGCAAGGGTAAAAAGAACTTCAAGAAGGACGGCAAGGGAGTTGCCGCGCCCGGCAAGCAAGCTGCCGGGAAGAAGCCAAAGAATGGACCCAAGCCCGAGACTGAGTGCTTTTATTGCAAGGGAAGTGGTCACTGGAAATGGAACTGCCCCAAATACTTAGCAGACAAGAAGGCCGGCAAAACAAAAGGTATATGTGATATACATGTAATTGATGTGTACCTTACCAGTACTCGTAGTAGCTCCTGGGTATTTGATACCGGTGCAATTGCTCACATTTATAACTCAAAGCAGGAGCTGCGGAATAAGCGGAGACTGGCGAAGGACGAGGTGACGATGCGCGTCGGGAATGGTTCCAGGGTCGATGTGATCGCCGTCAGCATGCTACCTCTGCATTTACCTACGGGATTAGTTTTAAACCTCAATAATTGTTATTTAGTGCCAGCTTTGAGCATGAACATTGTATCAGGATCTCGTTTAATTCGAGATGGCTACTCATTTAAATCCGAGAATAATGGTTGTTCTATTTATATGAGAGATATGTTCTATGGTCATGCTCCGATGGTGAATGGTTTATTCTTAATGAATCTCGAGCGTAATGCTACACATATTCATAGTGTGAGTACCAAAAGATGTAAGGTTGACAATGATAGTCCCACATACTTGTGGCACTGCCGCCTTGGTCACATAGGTGTCAAACGCATGAAGAAGCTCCATGCAGATGGACTTTTAGAGTCTCTTGATTATGAATCATTTGACACGTGCGAACCATGCCTCATGGGTAAAATGACCAAGACTCCGTTCTCGGGAACAATGGAGCGAGCAACCAACTTATTGGAAATCATACATACTGATGTGTGCGGTCCAATGAGCATTGAGGCTCGCGGTGGCTATCGTTATGTTCTCACCCTCACTGATGACTTGAGTAGATATGGGTATGTCTACTTAATGAAACACAAGTCTGAGACCTTTGAAAAGTTCAAGGAATTTTAGAGTGAGGTTGAGAATCAATGTGACAGGAAAATCAAGTACCTACGATCAGATCGTGGAGGAGAATACTTGAGTCACGAGTTTGGCACACACTTAAGAAAATGTGGAATAGTTTCACAACTCACGCCGCCTGGAACACCTCAGCGTAATGGTGTGTCCCAACGTCGTAATCGCACTCTATTAGATATGGTGCGATCTATGATGTCTCTTACCGATTTACCGTTATCTTTTTGGGGCTATGCTTTAGAGACCGCCGCATTCACTTTAAATAGGGCTCCGTCGAAATCCGTTGAGACGACACCGTATGAATTATGGTTTGGGAAGAAACCTAAGCTGTCGTTTCTAAAAGTTTGGGGATGCGATGCTTATGTCAAGAAACTTCAACCTGAAAAGCTCAAACCCAAGTCGGAAAAATGCGTCTTCATAGGATACCCTAAAGAAACTATTGGGTATACCTTCTACCTCAGATCCGAAGGCAAGATCTTTGTTGCCAAGAATGGATCCTTTCTAGAGAAGGAGTTTCTCTCGAAAGAAGTAAGTGGGAGGAAAGTAGAACTTGATGAAGTATTACCTCTTGAACCGGAAAATGGCGCAACTCAAGAAAATGTTCCTGAGGTGCCTGCACTGACTAGAGAGGAAGTTAATGATGATGATCATGAAACTTCAGATCAAGTTGCTACTGAACTTCGTAGGTCCACAAGGACACATTCCACACCAGAGTGGTACGTCAACCCTGTCTTGGAAATTATGTTGTTAGACAACGGTGAACCTTCGAACTATGAAGAAGCGATGGCGGGCCCGAATTCCGACAAATGGCTAGAAGCCATGAAATCCGAGATAGGATCCATGTATGAAAACGAAGTATGGACTTTGACTGACTTGCCCGTTGAGCGGCGAGCCATAGAAAATAAATGGATCTTTAAGAAGAAGACAGACGCGGATGGTAATGTGACCATCTATAAAGCTCGCCTTGTCGCTAAGGGTTATCGACAAGTTCAAGGGGTTGACTACGATGAGACTTTCTCATCGGTAGCGAAGCTAAAGTCCGTCCGAATCATGTTAGCAATTGCCGCATTCTATGATTATGAGATATGGCAAATGGACGTCAAAACGGCATTCCTTAATGGTTTCCTTAAGGAAGAATTGTATATGATGCAGCCGGAAGGTTTTGTTGATCCTAAGAATGCTAACAAGGTGTGCAAGCTCCAATGCTCGATTTATGGGCTGGTGCAAGCATCTCGGAGTTGGAACATTCGCTTTGATGAGATGATCAAAGCGTTTGGGTTTACACAGACTTATGGAGAAGCCTGCGTTTACAAGAAAGTGAGTGGGAGCTCTGTAGCATTTCTCATATTATATGTAGATGACATACTTTTGATGGGAAATGATATAGAACTCTTGGACAGCATTAAGGCCTACTTGAATAAGAGTTTTTCAATGAAGGACCTTGGAGAAGCTGCTTATATATTAGGCATCAAGATCTATAGAGACAGATCAAGACGCCTCATAGGACTTTCACAAAGCACATACCTAGATAAGATATTGAAGAAGTTCAATATGGATCAGTCTAAGAAGGGGTTCTTGCCTGTGTTGCAAGGTGTGAAATTGAGCTCAGCTCAATGTCCGACCACGGCAAAAGATATAGAAGAGATGAGTGTCATCCCCTATGCCTCAGCCATAGGTTCTATTATGTATGCCATGTTGTGTACCAGACCTGATGTAAACCTTGCTGTAAGTTTGGTAGGTAGGTACCAAAGTAATCCCGGCAAGGAACACTGGACAGCGGTCAAGAATATCCTGAAGTACCTGAAAAGGACTAAGGAAATGTTTCTCGTCTATGGAGGTGATGAAGAGCTCGTCGTAAAGGGTTACGTCGACGCTAGCTTCGACACAGATCTGGATGACTCAAAGTCACAAACCGGATACGTGTATATTTTGAATGGTGGGGCAGTAAGCTGGTGCAGTTGCAAGCAGAGCGTCGTGGCGGGATCTACATGTGAAGCGGAGTACATGGCAGCCTCGGAGGCAGCGCATGAAGCAATTTGGGTGAAGGAGTTCATCACCGACCTAGGAGTCATACCCAATGCGTCGGGGCCAATCAAACTCTTCTGTGACAACACTGGAGCTATTGCACTTGCCAAGGAGCCCAGGTTTCACAAGAAGACAAGGCACATCAAGCGTCGCTTCAACTCCATTCGTGAAAATGTTCAAGATGGAGACATAGATATTTGTAAATTACATACGGACCTGAATGTAGCAGATCCGTTGACTAAACCTCTCCCTAGAGCAAAACATGATCAACACCAGAATTCCATGGGTGTTCGATTCATCACAATGTAACTAGATTATTGACTCTGGTGCAAGTGGGAGACTGTTGGAAATATGCCCTAGAGGCAATAATAAAAGCATTATTATTATATTTCCTTGTTCATGATAATTGTCTTTATTCATGCTATAATTGTGTTATCCGGAAATCGTAATACATGTGTGAAGAATAGACACCAACATGTCCCTAGTAAGCCTCTAGTTGACTAGCTCGTTGATCAACAGATAGTCATGGTTTCCTGACTATGGACATTAGATGTCATTGATAACGAGATCACATCATTAGGAGAATGATGTGATGGACAAGACCCAATCCTAAACATAGCATAAGATCGTATAGTTCGTTTGCTAGAGTTTTTCCAATGTCAAGTATCTTTTCCTTAGACCATGAGATCGTGTAACTCCCGGATACCGTAGGAGTGCTTTGGGTGTACCAAACGTCACAACGTAACTGGGTGACTATAAAGGTATACTACGAGTATCTCCGAAAGTGACTGTTGGGTTGACACGGATCAAGACTGGGATTTGTCACTCCATATGATGGAGAGGTATCACTGGGCCCACTCGGTAATGCATCATCATAATGAGCTCAAAGTGACCAAGTGTCTGGTCGCGGGATCATGCATTACGGTACGAGTAAAGTGACTTGCCGGTAACGAGATTGAACGAGGTATTGGGATACCAACGATCGGATCTCGGGCTAGTAACATACCGGTTGACGAAGGGAATTGTATGCGGGATTGATTGAAGCCTCGACATCGTGCTTCATCTGATGAGATCATCGAGGAGCGTGTGGGAGCCAACATGGGTATCCAGATCCCGCTGTTGGTTATTGGCCGGAGAGTCGTCTCGGTCATGTCTACATGTCTCCCGAACCCGTAGGGTCTACACATTTAAGGTTCGGTGACGCTAGGGTTGTAGGGATATGTATATGCAGTAACCCGAATGTTGTTCGGAGTCCCGGATGAGATCCCGGACGTCACGAGGAGTTCCGGAATGGTCCGGAGGTAAAGAATTATATATAGGAAGTGCTATTTCGGGCATCGGGACAAGTTTCGGGGTCACCGGTATTGTACCGGGACCACCGGAAGGGTCCCGGGGGTCCACCGGGTGGAGCCACCTGCCCCGGGGGGGGGGGGCACATGGGCTGCAGGGGTGTGCGTCTTGGCCTGTATGGGCCAAGGGCACCAGCCCCAAGAGGCCCATGCACCAAGAGATCAAGAAAGGAAGAGTCCTAAAGGGGGAAGGCACCTCCTCGGTGCCTTGAGGAGGAGGGATTCCTCCCTTGGCCGCCGCCCCCCTAGGAGATTGGATCTCCTAGGGCCGGCGCCCCCCCTAGGATCCCTATATATAGTGGGGGAAGGAGGGCCTCTCACCCCACGCCTTTGGTGCCTCCCTCTCCCTCTCCAACACATCCTCCTCCTCCATAGTGCTTGGCGAAGCCCTGCCGGAGTACTGCAGCTCCATCACTACCACGCCGTCGTGCTGCTGCTGGAGCCATCTTCCTCAACCTCTCCTTCCCCCTTGCTGGATCAAGAAGGAGGAGACGTCACGCTGACCGTACGTGTGTTGAACGCGGAGGTGCCGTCCGTTCGGCGCTAGGATCTTCGGTGATTTGGATCACGTCCAGTACGCCTTCCTCATCCCCGTTCTTTAAACGCTTCCACGCGTGATCTACAAAGGTATGTAGATGCAATCCGATCACTCGTTGCTAGATGAACTCCTAGATGGATCTTGGTGAAACCGTAGGAAAATTTTTGTTTTCTGCAACGTTCCCCAACATCCCCTGCAGGGATTTGAACTTTCGAAAGCCGTGCCCGCGGGTATGGGCAGATGGGAATTTGTTAATGTCCGGTTGTAGATAACCTGAACCTAAACTTATTAAAATGAATCAACTGTGTGAGTTACCGTGATGGTCTCTTCTCGGCGGAGTCCGGGAAGTGAACACGGTGTTGGAGTAATGCTTGCCGCAGGTTGTTCTCTAGTTATTCGTTCGCGCTTTGCCTTCTCTTCTCGCTCTCTTTTGCGAACTGGTTAGCCACCATATATGCTAGTCGCTTGCTGCAGTTCCACATATTTTACCTTGCCTTACCTATAAGCTTAAATAGTCTTGATCGCGAGGGTGCGAGATTGCTGAGTCCCTGTGGCTCACAAATTACTTTCAAACCAGATGCAGGGCCTGATGACTCCGTTCCAGATGACGCGCTTGAGCTCAAGTGGGAGTTTGATGAGGACTCACGTCGTTACTATGTCTTTCCCTGATGATCAGTAGTGGTGCCCAGTTGGGGCGATCTGGACCGTGTCGCATGTTGGGTTGATCTTTTATTTTGGCGCCGTAGTCGGGCCATAAGTGATTGGATGATGTAATGCTATTTTATGTACTTTGATTGACGTGGCGAGTGTAAGCCAACTATGTATCTCCCCTTTTTATTATCTATATATTACATGGGATGTTGTGAAGATTACCTAACTTGCGACATTGCTTTCATTGCGGTTATGCCTCTAAGTCGTGCCTCGACACGTAGGAGATATAGCCGCATCGAGGGCGTTACAGGTTGTGTACAAATTTTTTTGCGTGAAATCTTCTGATCTATTCTTCTTCAATTATGGCAGTACAATGAATATTAGAAATAATAAAATTTACATCCAAATACGATAAACCACCTAGCGACGACTAGAAGTACTGAAGCGAGCCGAAGGATGTGATGCCGCATTTGCTCGTGGTCGATTTCACGGGTGGTGTAGTAGGACAGGAGCAGAGCCTCCTGTCGTGATCTTCCACGTCCACCATGATGATCGTGCCGTCGACTTGCCCCTCTCCGCACTGGTGCTTGTCTACCATGATGCCCTTGTCGTCCTCCCACGCCTCTCCCATGGTGATGCCTGCTTGGACCAGCGTTGTGGGTGGTGCTGGTTTTGTCCTCCATTGGCTCGTCAGCGTCATTGCCATCCGGAGAGCTCGCCGGCAAGCCAACATGTATCTGGCTAGCTCGGCGGGCCAGCCATCCGGCATCAATGCCAGAGAGCTCCTTCTTCTACTTACCGGTGATGCCATCCCACGGGGCTTAGAAGCTTGAGGCCATGGAGGGTTTGGTGCATAGAGGAGATGGAGAGCGGAGGTGTGGTGCAGCTTCTCCCCAGAGCTTGGCCACGTTCAAATAATGGGTGGATGCCATGCGCTAAGCCTGCGGGATGTTTAATGCCAGTCGGACATGTGTCGCTCGGGGCGCCAGAGTAGGTTTCTCGGCTAACACGCTGGTTTAATGGAGGAAGGCGAGGATGACAGATGTCGTTTCAATGCGGAGAAAAGGCGCATGCAGCAGGCTTGCAGCGGTCGACGCCCCACTTCAATGCCGGCTTCAGAGAGGCCATGTCCGCTTTGGGTAGGCATGAATGCGGCACTGACTGCTACGGGCGGAAAGCACACGGGCGAGGGAGGGTCTTTTGGGTGGACCAGGGTTGTCGGAGGCGTGCATGACAGCGGTCCTAATTCCCGCAAAGCGCCCCCCCCCCTCCCCCGTTCCGGTTGCGGAAAAATGACGTCCAGACTGGCTAGCGGACGGATATATGATCGTGTTGGATGGCAAAACACGTCCGGACCATGTACGGTCTGAGGGTCTGCATTGGAGTTGACCTAATGTGGCAAACTTTCATGTGTGCTTGTGGTCATTCCTATAATATC
>NC_041382.1:50420673-50531148 GCF_002162155.2 Triticum dicoccoides
CGGTCGACGCCCCACTTCAATGCCGGCTTCAGAGAGGCCATGTCCGCTTTGGGTAGGCATGAATGCGGCACTGACTGCTACGGGCGGAAAGCACACGGGCGAGGGAGGGTCTTTTGGGTGGACCAGGGTTGTCGGAGGCGTGCATGACAGCGGTCCTAATTCCCGCAAAGCGCCCCCCCCCCCCCCCCGTTCCGGTTGCGGAAAAATGACGTCCAGACTGGCTAGCGGACGGATATATGATCGTGTTGGATGGCAAAACACGTCCGGACCATGTACGGTCTGAGGGTCTGCATTGGAGTTGACCTAATGTGGCAAACTTTCATGTGTGCTTGTGGTCATTCCTATAATATCCGTTTATTTTTGTGATTTTTTTTGGCAGGGGATTTTTACTGTGATAAGTAGAGCCTACTTCTAGCAGTGGGCAGCAAGGAAGAAAGCTAAGAGGTAAATATGTGATTATTCGTTGAGACGTAGCCAAAGAGCCACAAGCATATCATACTTTGGCACATGTATTCATAAATAGAATGAATCATTGACAGATGTTGCTAACCATCGGGTGGAGTGGAGCTGAATCATCGTCTAGTTCATTTCACTAGAGTAGCAAAATCTCTTATATATTTTGATTTTCTTTTCAGGATAAAATGATCCATTCTTGTATCTGAAAAGGTTGTCGAAATATGTGTCATGATTTTCATTGTTGGTGCAAAAAACTTCATAGCTAATTAGTGTTAATATATCCTTTAAAATATTTTTGGCTTTTCTAAATCTTCTCGCACCAACAGGCTTATGGTGTCAATATGTTTTCATCAAGATGTTCTTGAAAATATCATCATTTTCTCTTAGTTCATTGTTAGCAATAATCAGCGGCAAATAGTGCGTAAAGTGCCAACGTCTTTACACAACAGTGAGCACGGTTAACCACCTAAGGTTAGTACTTTGTCTATGATCAACATTTTTAAACACGACAGCGAATCAACCTGTGGTTGAGATGGTTAGGTGGACAGTGGTATCCCCAACCCATCAGGATTCAAATCCTGGTGCTCGCATTATTCCTGAATTTATTTCAGGATTTCCGGCGATGCGCTTTCAGTGGGAGGAGACGTTCCCGTCGACGACGAGGCGCCTACGGTGACTTCGTAAATCTCAAGATGATATGCCGGCTCAGTCTCTCGGAGGTGCTCATAGGGGTAGGGTGTGCGTGTGTGCGTTCATAGGGATGAGTGTATGCGCGCGTATATGAGCGTTTGTGTCTGTACTGATGCTCAAAAAAAACATTTTTAAACACGACAATTAGTTTTTGATCTACTAATTCTTTTTGCTCACTCAACTCATCACGCTAAAACAATCTACCATCTTTTTTTGGCAGGGAAAAATACTGTACTATCTACCCGGAAAAAAAAGGTACTATCTATGCTAAAAAAAATACTTTTGAAAGAGATGCACACGTCGTGTTCGTACAATAAAGCACTTACCATATTGCCGTACTTTGTTTTGCTGGTTGCCGTACTTTTTTTCTTTGACATATACTTGGTGGCAAATACCATGAAAACTCTCGGGGCCAGATACGGCGGTGTGCAAGATCGGAATTGCGCCGCTGTTAAATCATTCTTTTTTTCAAAAATCTCAAGGCTCCTACACACGGCGGTGAGCAAGATCGGTATGGCACTGTTTTTTCGGCTGTTAAATAAAGAACTTGAAAAAATAAAAATAAAACTTGTGTGGGTCCATACAAGCGCCATATATAAAAAGAATTACATGAAGATGTACATAGCAACGAAAGTGGATTTTTGAAGCACGGTGGCCACTAAGCACGTTCCTAAAACCAGCACTTAAAAGTTTCAAAAGGAGTTGATTGTTTTCACACAAAAACGTATGCATTTGCTCTAAGTGACTTTCAAATTTTGCTCAAAATTACTTATCTTTTTATCTCTCACATAAAAGCTTAGATTTTGATATAAAAAACATGAATGTGTTACACTTCTATGTGTGCATGTACAAAAAAAATAGAAATATTTTAGCTGTAAAAATCTGTTTCTTTGAACTTTGAAAAAAATGACACAATATGCCCGTGCTCCAAAGTTACTTTTTGCATAGCAATGCAATATAGAGAGTTCGACCTCTTCAATATGAATTGAGCATAGTATGGCACGGTGGACAACCTCTATGTGCAATGCAGTCGGTGATCACGAGGGCTCGGGTTAGATCCTGCATCAGGCATTTTCTCCTACGTGATTAAATAAAATATGAGGGTGTTTTGTACAAAAAAATTCCTGACACTCGGGCCACCCAGCGCCTTCCCAGCTTTGAGCCATTGAAAAGGTGGGCCGCTGCCACGTTGGCATACAACGCTAGTTGGACGTATGTCTTGATACATATGGAGGCACCGGATTTGCACGTCCGAACAAGTTCAGGTGTATCTTCTGCACTCGAAAAAAAAAGCTCAGGTACTCCATGTCGGAGTTGTGTGGCATGTCAAGTTTTTCACTCAGGGCACATTGACACCTGAGAGCCTCTTGCATGGCAAGTTGTACTACAATCATGGCGTCAGACCCTGAGAGCTACTTGCATGCCTATTAACCAATTAGATTGCTGGTTGTTGTTTTTTGAGATAGCTTACCAGGCTTGCTGCCTGGTGAACATGCATATAAACATGTACTCTACGTAATATCATATCAACATCACAACCTTACGTGTGTGGCTTGATACGGCCCAAACGAAACGAAAAGCCCAGTGCCATAAAATCGTGTGACCCACCGGCCGTCAGCCCAGCTCGTGGACTCACATCATCGTTCTCGTGTTGATTTGCTAGGTATCTTCTCGGGGTCTCCGTGGTGGCGTTCGTGTACTCTGCGGCGCAGGAGGAACTTCGCCGGATGTGCCGCGGCACTGCCCATGCCACCTTTCTTGATGTCGCCGGCGCTGCCCATGACCATTTTTGATGCAGCTAGGGAGCTTTGCGGTGACTAGCGCGCTGGCAGCTTAAGTTTACTTAGCCGAGTATGTACGCATGTCGGCATGTGTGTGTGTGCAGTTCTAACTGCCTTCTGATCTGCTTAGCTAGCCAATCCAGCGAGCACAAAAAAGAGAGGGAAAAAGAAAGAACAAAGTTCAGAGTTGCTCGTGGCATCTGCAGATCAGATGTTTGCATGACGACCCAAGTTTTCAAGAGAGCATTTTCATCACCACTTTGTGGGGTTTTGTTTTTGACGAGAATAGCAGGAGCTCTGCCTTTGCATTATAGAAGAGAAGACATACAGAAACGGATGGACCAAACTTTGTGGGGTTTTGGGGTGAGAGAGGCTCAAACTCTTGACCTCAGGATAACTCATGTTTAGCTATGCGACCTACGCGCTAGCCAACTGCGCCACCACCCCAGCGTTGTTTGCTTCCTAATGTCAGCCTTACTAAGGCTTGCTTATTCGATAGTGCACTACTTGAAACCCCAGTTAATTGCATGCAAAGACTGGGTGGGTACTGGTTGATCAATTCAATCTGCAGAAGTGGGCGATGCTATGAAAATTCGTGTTGGAGAAATGGTGCAAGCAAACATATTTTTTTGATGTTTCTTTCTTACTAGGACAAGAATATGGACAGAGATGTACACAAACACAACCCTTGATGGGTTCCTCTGCCTCTTGCCGGCGCCGTCACCGGCCGGCTGGTCTTCGGTCACCTTAGGCTCCGGTGGCGCGATGGATTCCGGTCCTTAACGGCGGGAGGACTTTGTTTTTATATATTTCTTCGTATTTTGTTAGGGTTTATATCCATCTCAGAAAGACAAAACAACGAGGCCTCTCTGGAGATAAAATAATTTCTCCCTGCCTAACACCCCCCCTGGAGCGTTTAGCATCGTTGATGGATATGTGGAGCTGTGTCTCCGACGGATCTGGATTTGCTTGGATCTGGTCATAGTTCGTCTACGTTCGCGTGTCTTCAGGTTGCATCCTTCCAATCTATTCTTCAACGGCGACGGTTGCTATTCTGGTGTGCTGGTCATATGGGAGCTTAGCATGACGACTTCCCGACTGTCTACTACAACAACTATTGTCCAGCTCTGGCGAGGGAGGGGCGATGACAGCAGTACGCTTTAGGCTCGCTTCAATGCTTGTAGTCGTCGCTAGGTGGTTTACGGATCTGGATGTAATTTTTATTATTTTTTATGTTTGTTGTACTGCCATGATTGAAGATGAATATATAAAAAAATCCAAATAAAGATGTACACTACTCTAGGTAAGGGCATCTCCAGCGCAGACCCCCAAACACCGAATTCGTCCGCGGACCGGTGGAGAGGGGGACCAATACATGGACACTGATGTGGGACCAAAGGAGACGAATTGCATGCAAACCAGATGATTTTCATATAAACCGGACGAAAACACTTATATTTCAGACATATTTGAACTAAAATATAGCTGACTAGGCTAGACTATTCTAACATAGTCTATGATCGGCCTTCTCGACGCCCGTTTCCCACCCCATATCTTCCCTATGTCCAGCAACAAGCTCACGGGAACGCTGTGAGCCCTAGAGAATATGCTTCGGCGGGAGGGGGAGAATAACATCCGCCTCCATGAAGCCCAAATCAGTGGTTGGTTTTAGAACGATGGAAGACGGTGATGGTGGCATATGCCTTCACGACTGGGCAAGACGCCGGCTATGAGGCCCGGCGCAACGGCGTGGTGGCCTTTTTGGGACCCAAGCGGCGGTGGCCGCCTTTGGTCTACTCATCCTCGCTGCCAGTGGTGCCCACGGACATGATGGCTTCATCATCATGGCAGCAGGGCGCGACCGACACGGAGCTAGCAGTGTCGTCTGTGCCGTTCTAAACTTGCGTCACCGCCTCGTCAATCTCCGCATAGGAGGCTTCTTTCTCTGCCCCAAGATGCGATGCCGCATTTGCTCGTGGTAGATTTCGCGGGTGGCGCAGTAGGACAGGAGCAAAGCCTCCTGCTCATGCACGTCCACGTCAACCATGATGACTATGTCATTGACTTGCTCCTATGCGTGCCACTGCTTGGCCGCCACGATGCCCTTGTCGTCCTCTCTGCCTCGCCCATGGTGATGCCGGCTGGACCAGCGATGGGGGTGGCGTCGGCATTTCCTCCGTTGGCTCGTGAGCGTCGCAGCCATCCAGAGAGCTCGCTGGAAAGCCAGCATGTATTCGGCTAGCTCAATGGGCCAGCCATCTGGCAGCAATGCCGGAGAGCTCCTTATTCTGCTCGCCAGTGATGTCGTGTCACGGGGCTTCAGAGCTCGAGGCCATGGCGGGTGCATAGAGGAGATGGAGAGCAGAGTTGTGGTGCAGCTTTTGCCCAAAGCCTGGCCACATTTAAATAGCAGGCAGATCCCATGTCGCTCGGGGCGTCGGAGTAGGTTTCTCGGCTGACGCGCCGGTTTAATGGAGGAAGGCAGGGAGGGCAGATGTCGCTTCAATGCGGAGAGAAGGCGCATGCAGCAGGCGGCGATGTCGGTCGGTGCGCCGCTTCACTGCTGGCTCCAGAGAGGTTGTGTCCACTTTGGGCATGTATGAATGCGGCGCTGACTGCTACGGGTGAGAAAGCGCACGGCACGGGAAAAATGAAGTTTGCACTGGCGGACGAATATATGACCCCGTTAGATGGCAAAACATGTTTCGACCGCACGGTCCGGACGTGTGCGGTCTGAGGGTCTATGTTGGAGATATCCTAATGTTGCATATTTGCAAGTGTGTTTGTCATCATTTTTATGATCTCTGTTACTTTTTACTGTGATTTTTCAATTTCTTTTTGCAGGACATTTTTACTGTGATAAGTAGAGCCTACTTCTAACAGTAGGCAGCAAGGAAGAAAGCTAGGAGGTAAATATGTGATGTTCATTGAGACGTAGCCAAAGAGCCGCAAGCATATCATACTTTGACACATGTATTCACAAACACAATGAATCGTTGACAAATGTTGCTATCCATCGGGTTGAGTGGAGCTGAATCACAGTCTAGTTCATTTCACTAGAGTAGCAAAATCTCTAATATTTTGATTTCCCTTTTAAGATAAAATGATATATTCTTGTATTTGAAAATGTTGTCATAATTTGTTTCATGATTTTCACTGTTGGCGCAAAAAACTTAACACCTAATTAGTGTTAATATATCATTTAAAATATTTTTGACTTTCCTAAATCTTCTCGCACCAACAATCTTATGGTGTCTATGTTTTCATCAGGATGTTCTTGAAATTTCATCATTTTCTCGTTGTTCGTTGTTAGCTATAGTCACTCGCAATTAGTGCGTAAAGTGTCAACGTCCTTACACAACAGTGAGCACGGTTAACCACCTAAGAGCATCTCCAGCCGTTGTTCCCGAGGGGTGCGTAAAATCGCCGCCAGGGGCAAGCCGACGCTAAAAATCGGCGTGGGGGCTTTCGTGTTCCCAGCCGCCGGCCCCCAGAAAACAGTTTTCTAAAAAGGAATTCGGCTAAAGTTCGGCAAACTGGACAAATATTCGGGTTCGGAGAACATGACATTATATAACAAAGTTTTTTTAAAAAACGGCCGCAACTACAACTACGGGTCAAAGAATGCGTTGAGCGCGGCGAAGTCGCCGACGTCACCGCGATCCTCGCCGTCGTCCTCGTCGGCCTTCTCCTCCTTGACACGGCCGCCCCTGCTGGACCCCTGCCCGGTGTCACCCTAGCGGGCCGATGGAGGCGGCGCGTCAACAACGGCGATGACGACGCCTCCCTCATCGCGGCCACGGCGCCGAGCGGTGAACTACTCGTAGGCGCGGCACTGCTGCTCCAGCTCTGTCCGCGCCCAGTCTTCACGCGCCCACTTCAAAGCCACCGCATCGTCGAGCTCCTCCTTGACGCCGCCGGTGAGCCCTGGCTCCGCCTTCACGATGGCGAGACCCGGCTCCGTCTTCACGGTGGCGAGCCCCGGCTTCGTCTTCGGTTTGACGTAGCATGGAGGAGCCGAGGAGGAGGCGCGCCCGCCGCCCTCGTTGATGACGATGCCCATGCTGCGGGTGCGTTGGCCGAGCGGTGTCTCCGCTGCGGGCTCAGCCTTGATGCCGAACACCGCCGGCGAGCCGGAGGAGTGGGAAGAGGAGTGGGAGGAGGAGTGGGAGGAGGAAGACGAGGAGGAGCCGAACCTCCTAGGCATCCATTGCCCGACGCTCCAGCGGGGAACCGGGGCGGCGGCCGCGGCAGGGTATGCTAGCGGCGGGTCGTTGCCGCCCTCGAGGTACTAGAGAACCTCGTGGAGTGTGCAGCCAGGGGTGCCCCACCATAGGCGACGCCCCTCACTGTTCTTGACGCCCCCACCACCGGTTCCCCGTTGGTGGATGCCAGCCGCTGAGCTTGCCGACGCTGGAAGTACGCCACCCACGACTCGTGGTTATCGGCGGCGTACTGCGGGAGGGCGCACTATCTCTCCGTCAGCGACGCCCGCACGCGGTCGACCTCGGTGGTGAAGAGGTCGGGGCGCACATCGACGTCGGGCACCGGGGGAATCGGGACGCCACCGACGCTGAGCCTCCACCCTGTTGGCCCTGCGTGCATGTCCGGTGGTGCCGGGATGTTCGCCTCAAAGAACAGATACGCCTCGCGTCGAAGCCGTTAGCCGCCGCCCATCTCTGGGGATGCACTCGGCCATCATTGCGGATGGGCTTGGGGAGAGAGGGGAGGAACGTCAGCGGTGGCTGCGCATGGGGAGAGAGGCAGAGCTCGATGGCGGCTGTGGGGGGGTGATGGCAGCTAGAACTACGTCGGTATTTCCCCGGAGAGGGAGGGATGATGTAGCATAGCGACTGAGGGAGTCCTGGATTAGGGGGGTGTTCGGGTAGCCGGACTATACCTTCAGCCGGACTCCTGGACTATGAAGATACAAGATTGAAGACTCCGTCCCGTGTCTGGAAGGGACTTTCCTTGGCGTGGAAAGCAAGCTTGGCGATGCGGATATGAAGATCTCATACCATTGTAACCGACTCTATGTAACCCTAACCCTATCCAGTGTCTATATAAACCGTAGGGTTTTAGTCCGTAGGACAACGTACACATCAACAATCATACCATAGGCTAGCTTCTAGGGTTTAGCCTCCTCGATCTCATGGTAGATCTACTCTTGTACTACCCATATCATCAATATTAATCAAGCAGGACGTAGGGTTTTACCTCCATCGAGAGGGCCCGAACCTGGGTAAAACTTCGTGTCCCTTGCCTCCTGTTACCACCCGGCCTAGACGCACAGTTCGGGACCCCCTACCCGAGATCCGCCAGTTTTGACACCGACATTGGTGCATTCATTGAGAGTTCCTCTGTGTCATCGCCATCAGGAAGGATGCCTCGCCCCGTCTTTAAAGATGACACCGTTGCTAATGGAGCTTTGGCTGTCGGCCAAACCCTCCGGCTAGGTGGTTTTCTTATGACCGCCTGTTCGGCTTCTGCGCCGACGATAACCTCTCGAGCCATTGAAAACAATCTTCATGTCAGCTCAGAACTTGCCGAGCAGTTAGATCCAATGGAGCTTTCCTCCATAAATGAGCTCTTGGATCGCTTTGCCTCCCTGGGAGTTGCTACGGATTACGACCAGATCGGGCCTAAAACTGATCTGAGAGAGATTAACTCTCCCCAAGTCACCCATCACGTTGCCGTGGTAGAGGGACAGTGCGGCGACCCTTCATCTATCTTAAGGACTCGCTACGTCCGGATTCCCGATCCCTCCAAGCCAGATACCCGCGAAGGGGAGGATATCACTCAAGACCCGAACTTAGAGTCAGGCAACGGGCTGGATTCATTAGACAACATCCAGGAATCCAAATTTTTGAGTTCGGGAATTCCTCGGCCTCTGAGCCTTAAATGGGGTGAGGCTTCGGATTTAATTCCACCCACCCACCCCAATATAAGCGATCTATCCAAAATCAGGCAAGAACCCGATGAAACAGTACATCATTACTGGGCCAGATTCCTCTTAGTTAAGAACAGGCTAAGGGACTGCCGTGAGGAAGACGCAATCTCAATCTTCTGCGATAATTGCACGGACAAGGGAATACTCAACGCCATAAGTCGCCGTGATATTACACGCTTCGCTGACTTGGCGTCCATTGTACGAAAGTACTGTGCGATGGAAAGCGCCTGGAAAACCGAAATAAAATTTTGGGACAATCCGGCCCTGAATACAAACCCAGTCCGAAATAAAAGGGTGCATCATCACCAGTCACCCGGGTCAAGCACTAAAAAGCAAAAACCCTCTACAGGGCATGGAACCGTACTGGAAGGATGGCTTAATGGACCCTATAAAATTCATAGTACAGAGGACGCCACACCAACTCATAGCCTCAGAGCATGTTGGATACTCCGGCTGGTGGCCAAAATTGGCGAAAATCTCCTAATTCCGGAGGCCATAGAAAGCCACCCCAGAGACACCAATACGGTATTAACAGTCTTCGAGACTTTCGCATCAAATAATATGCGAAAAAGGACACTCCGCAGCCTTGCCGAAGTCTACCAAGTAGCAACAATAAACCCATGGAGTGACACGGCTATTACCTTTAACGCCAGTGATGAACCTAAATTCCGAATAGCCCGAGCACCAGCCGCATTGGTCCTCAGTCCAATAGTGGACGACTTTCGTCTTACCAAGGTACTCATGGATGGCGGCAGCGGATTGAACCTCATTTATGAGGAGACCCTTCAAAAAATGGAGCTGATTGCGCTGCGCTCTATGGTGAATAGGGACAATGTGGTACTCGACAAAAGATCCAAGTCCACCTCCTTTAAACCGGCGGACGAAATAGTCAAATTCCAAGTCCATCCAACGGACCCCAATAAAACAGCTTCCATCGGGGCATAGTTAAACCCTGATGTCGACGCCGCATTGCGAGAGTTCCTATAAGAGAACTGGGACATTTTCGCCTGGCACCCTTCAGACATGCCAGGAATCCCACGCAAGCTGGCTGAGCACAGCTTAAATATCCAAACAGGATTCAAACCTGTCAAACAGGCTCTTCGGCGTTTTTCCGAACCTAAGAGACAGGCCATGGGAGAGGAGCTAGCAAAGCTATTGGAGGCCGGATTCATCAGAGATATAAAACATCCGGACTGGCTAGCAAACCTGGTGATGGTACCAAAGAAGGACAAATCCTGGCGCTTGTGTGTCGATTTTAAAGACCTTGACAAGGCTTTCCCAAAGGATCCCCTCTCCCCCACATCGATCAAATTATCGACACTACCGCAGGACACGATTTGTTGTGTTTCCTCGATGTGTATTCTGGCTACCATCAAATCAAGATGGCAGAACCAGACCAAGCCGCAACGGCATTTATCACACCATACGGGCCATTCTGCTTCAACACGATGCCCTTCGGGCTCAAAAACGCCGGCGCAACATATCAGCGCATGATTTAGACATGTCTGGCAAGCCAGATCGGCAAAACAGTGGAGGCATATGTAGATGATGTGGTCGTCAAAACAAGACATGTTGAATCTCTATGTCACATCCCTAGCTTCTGGTGCTGTCTAGTGTTTGCATCTTGCTTGCATCATGTTTAAATTTTTGAAACTTGAACTGAGGAATTTTGGAAGCCTCAAAAACTTAAATAAAAGAGGGGCAAAGAACCCTGGAAAATGCATTCAATGTTTCCAAAATGGCCTTAAATAATGTTGGTTATATTTTGGCAAGGGTTTTGCACCAAACCAAAAATAATGAACATTTTTGAGGAATATTTTGAGCACTGAATTTAAATCATTATTCTAGTTGCATTTGGAATTATATTCATAATATGTATAGAATATACTTTCAAATACCCTGGAACATTTTATGTGCATTTGGATCAGCCCATTCAGCAGCATAAAAATATCCAGAGGATATTTGGTACTGTTTTTGAATCTGTTTTGATTTTTAAATAGTGGTAAAAGATTAAATAAAAGAAAAACAGAACAGATATATAAAAAAAAGAGCAGAAGACCTACCTGGCGCCTACCTGTGCGGCCTGCTGCAGAAGCCGGCCCAGCCCATCTCCACTCCCCCCTGTCGTCTTCCTCGCGCCAGTAGGCAGCGCGCGTGGCCGACGCACGCCGGCACGCGCTCGGCCACCTCCTGCCTCCCTGCTTGCCTCCGCTACTCCCTGGAGACGCCACGCGGCCCCGTCGACCCTCTCTCACTCTCCCGTGTCTCTCCCTCCGTCCCTATCCCCCTCTGCTATCTCTCCCTCCCGCGACCGACCGGAGCCCGTCGCCGCCGACCAGCGCTCGCGTGGCCGCAGCCATCCCGAAGCCTCTCCGACACGCTCTCGAGCTCTGCCGGTCCTCCCTCGTCCTCCTCGTCGTCTCACGCGACCAGAGGAGCCCCGGAGCACCGCCCCCGACGTTTTCCCCCTCCTCGGCCGCCGAAGATCCGCCTCGCCGTCCCGCTCGCTCCGACGCTTCCCCGGCCCCGTCGTCTGCACCGGCCAACTCCCCGTGAGCTCCTCTTCCTTCTCCCCCTAGTCATGTTGCTCGAGCTGCCCCCAAACCCTGTTGGCCATCACAGCCGAGAGCTCGGCTCCGCCGGCCATGTCGCCGTCATGGCCACAGACGCGTAATGCTCGAAAACGAGCATGTCAGCATGCTCAGCGAACCCCCAGGAGCACGTAGCACCCTCCGGTTTCTCCTCTAGTGCACCGTAGCTCCTCCTCCCCTCCCCGCCGAACTCCGGCCGCCGCTGACCTCGTCGCCGCCGTCACTGCAGCCGCTTGAGCTCGATTCGGAGCGTGTCACCGCACTCAGGAAGCCACCAGGAGCCTAACGCATATTCTAACTCGCCCTCCCGTCCACCACAGCGCCAACCCCGCACTCACCCGAACTCCGGCGCCGCCGCGAGCTCACTTCCGGCAAGCTCCGACAACCCCGCGACCTCCCACCTGCTCCGTTCGATGCGCGCGAGTGAGGGCCTTCTCCCTGTGCCCTTCTCTTGCCTAGCCGCCGCCTGTAGCGCAGCCCCGGCGAACTTCCGCCGCCGATCTGGTCGTCGCCGGCCTAAGTCCGGCGATGATGACGTGGGCATCATTAGCGGCTAACCCCCCCCCACACACACTAACCAACCCCCTAGGCCACTGACTAATGGGCCCCACGCCCTAATTAACACAAATTACATCTTCTGCTTAATTTAACTAACCCCGGTGGGCCCACGCGTCAGTGTTGACTACGCTGACGTGGCCGTTGACTTGGTCCCACCTGTCAGTGAGCTAAACAGCCATGTGTCACTGACGTGTGGCCCCCCCACACGTCAGGTTTGGCCTGGACGGCGCCCGTTGACCTGCTGACGTCACTATGAGGTCATGCCGACGCAATAATTCCTTTCTGGAATTTAAATAAATCTTAAATGATTTAATATTTTCAGAAAATAGCTAAAACTTCTAAAAATCATAGTAATTCAACCGTGACTCCAAATCAAACAAATTATATATGAAAAATTATCAGAAAAATTCAAGGAATCCATCTGTACCATTTTCATGCATGTTTGAACAATGTTTGTCCTCTGTTTTGGACAAAACAAATAAATGGCATTTAAACTCTCACATATGGAGTTTGAATTTGAATTTTGTGTTCAAACCAACCCCATTTAACCTGTTGCTAGATGCATTAGCCCAAAACACATTCATATTGCCATGTCATAGCATGCATCATATTGTGCATTGCATTGATCATGTTTCTTCTGTGTTTGCCGGTGTTGTTCCCCCTCGATAGACGTTGTACCGGTGATGTGATCGTTGGCACTGATGAAGACTGAATGTTATCCTCAGAAGTGCCAGGCAAGCAAAACCCCCTTGTTCATTCCGATACAATCCCACTCTCTCGCTCCTGCTCTCTTTTACTGCATTAGGACAACAACGATTCAACTGTTACTTGCTACGGTAGCTGAACCCCTTTATCCTTTGCATGACCTGTCATTCCACAGTAAATAGATGAAACCCACTAGCATGAGTAGGAGCTGTTTGAGCCCTGTTGTGCCTACTCATTCATGTTTGTTTGTCATGCCTGCTATTGCTTAGAGTTGTGTGAGGTCTGATTCATCCGGGATGAATCAGAGGTGTGTGAACATGTCCTACGGTGTGTGAGCTAAGCGTGTGAACACGATTTGGTAAAGGTAGCGGTGAGAGGCCATGTAGGAGTACATGGTGGGTTGTCTCATTGCAGCCGTCCTCAGGAACTGAGTTCTGTGTTTGTGATCCATGATTCAGCTACTACCACGCATTGGGCCCGAAACCAATGGACCCTCTCGGCTTCTTGATCACCCTTGTCCTCTGTCCAGGAGTTGCAAGTAGTTTCTGGTGTTTGTAGTATGCTGGAGGCCGTGGGCAGCGCTGACCGGAGGGGTGGGCTGTGATGCGGTAGGCACGTGGCCGGGTATACCGGGCGCCCGTTTGGTGTCACGGAACCCTGTTCACATCGTTTGGGGCTGTGAGCGAAACCCCGGCCGGATCTCCTCATGGATGGAACCCGAATAGGCGATAAACCTGGACTAGAGACTTGAGTGTTTAGGTAGGCCGTGGCCGACACCCACGTTGGGCTTCCGCTTGAAGGTTGCCGAGTACATGTCGTGTAAACGGCGGTAAGTGGTGAGAGCGTGTGTGAAGAAGTACACCCCTGCAGGGTTAACATCATCTATTCGAATAGCCGTGTCCATGAAAAAGGACTTCTGGGTTGCTTATATCAGTTCATAGACAAGTGAAAGTGGATACTCTAAAATACGCAAGATAAGCGTGAGTGCTATGGATGGCGCTCTCATAGGGAGACGGGAGTGGTTCCATAGTGGTGTATTGATATGGTGAATATGTGGACTCGTGTGCGCCATCTCAAAAGAGTTACTTGCAGTCGTAGTTTAGGATAGCCACCGAGTCAAAGCTGGCTTGCTGCACTTAAACCCCACCATCCCCTTGTTGAAAATGATGCATATGTAGTTAGTTCTGATGTAAGTCTTGCTGGGTACATTTGTACTCACGTTTGCCTATTTTATGTTTTTGCAGAGAGACTTCAGTCTCGCTAGTAGTTCCGCGTGGTCTTCGACATTTAGCTTGATACCTCAGCTACGATCTTGTGCCCTCGGCAGGATCTGGTAGATAGTCAGGCTTCTCAGCCTCTTTCATTTATAGTTGTCTGTACTCAGACATGATAGCTTCCGTTTGTGTTTTGACTTGTATGCTCTGAATGTTGGGTCATGAGACCTATGTTTGTAATATCTCGCTCCCCGGAGCCTATTGAATAAAATACTTGAGTCGTAGAGTCATGTTGTGATGCCATGTTGTATTTGCACTTATCGAGCATATTGTGTGTATGATATTGAAATGCTTGGTATGTGTGGGATCTGACTATCTAGTTGTTTATCTTTAGTAGCCTCTCTTACCGGGAAATGTCTCCTAGTGCTTCCACTGAGCCATGGTAGCTTGCTACTGCTCCGGAACACTTAGGCTGGCCGGCATGTGTCCTTCTTCGTTCCTGTGTCTGTCCCTTCGGGGAAATGTCACGCGGTGAATACCGGAGTCCTATTAGCCCGCTACAGCCCGGTTCACCGGAGTCCTGCTAGCCCAGTGCTATAGCCTGGAATTCACTCGCTGATGACCGACACGTTCGATGCTGGGTCATGGATGCATGTCCCTGTAAGTTTGTGCCACTTTGGGTTTACGACTAGCCATGTCAGCCCGGGCTCCTTATCATATGGATGCTAGCGGCACTATCATATACGTGTGCCAAAAGGCGCAAACGGTCCCGGGCAAAGGTAAGGCGACACCGTGGGAATACCGTGCGTGAGGCCGCAAAGTGATATGAGGTGTTACATGCTAGATCGATGTGGCATTGAGTCGGGGTCCTGACACTCTAGTAGACGACTTGAGGCTCACATTTGATAACCTCCGAACATACGACATCAAGCTCAACCCGGAAAAATGCGTTTTCGGCGTTCCAGCCGGAAAGCTCTTGGGCTTCATTGTATCCGGTAGAGGAATTGAAGCAAATCCAGCTAAGATCCAAGCTCTGTCACAACTGGATATCCCAAAGGACCTCAAACAAATACAAAAGTTAACCGGATGTGTGGCGGCTCTAAGCCGCTTTATCTCCCGCTTTGGAGAAAAGGCCCTACCCCTTTACCGCCTCCTTCGGCGCACCGAACACTTCAAATGGACGGACGCAGCCACGGCCGGACTCGACGAAATAAAAGCCATACTGGCAACAAATCCAGTCCTGGCCGCGCCAAACATCGGCGAACCAATTCTATTATACATTGCGGCAACACATCACGTTGTAAGCGCAGTGCTCGTCATCGAACGAGAAGCGGACGGACACAAATTCCCCCTTCAAAAGTCGGTCTATTATGTGTCCACTGTCCTCACTCCCTGCAAATCACGCTACCCGCATTATCAAAAGATTGCGTACGCGGTATTCATGGCATCCCAGAAGCTACGACACTACTTTCAAGAGTTTTCAATAACAGTAGCCTCGGAAGTACCACTTAACGATATTATAAACAACCGTGACACAACGGGCCGGATTGCAAAATGGGCCATTGAGCTCCTCCCATTCGACATAACTTATAAGCCACGACGAGCCATCAAGTCGCAAGTCTTGGCCGACTTCGTCGCAGAATGGACGGAGGCCGAACTCCCTAAAGAGTACGGCACATATTCAAATTGGATCATGCATTTTGACGGCTCCAAGATGTTGGCCGGACTGGGGGCTGGCGTCATTTTGACGTCCCCCACAGGAGACACAGTTCAATACGTACTACAGATTATGTACACGGACTCCAACAACGCAGCCGAATATGAGGCCCTTTTACATGGTCTCCAGATGGCAGTATCCATGGGCATCCAACGCCTAGAGGTGCGTGGGGACTCGAACCTCGCAATATCCCAAATAAATGGAGACTTCGATGCCAAGGATCCAAAAAGGGCAGCTTACCGCAATGTCGTCCTAAAAATGTCAGCTTGGTTCGAGGGGCTTGAATTTCACCATATAGCCCGGGAAAATAATCAGGCGGCAGATGTCCTGGCACGCATCGGTGCAAAACGCGATGTAGTCCCCCCCCCAACATCTTCTTGGAAAGGTTGTTCAAGCCATCCATAGTATGGGAAGGGGAGCCAAACAATAACAGCCCGGACTCAACCGCACTGCCCGACACCGAACATTCTGACACAATCGGAGGCTCTGCCAATGAAATAACACCTTCAGCCCACATAGTAATGGTCGTTATCGCCTCGTGGACAGAACCATTCCTCGCCTACCTTACTAGGCAGGAACTCCCCGAGGACCAAAATGAGGCACGCTGCATAGTGCGGCGATCCAAAGCCTACAGAGTCCACGAGGGAGAGCTTTATAAGAAAAGCACTACCAGAGTCCTTCAAAGGTGCATCTCCGAATAGGAGGGGCAGAACCTCCTGGCTGAAATTCATGCCGGATTTGGCGGTCATCACGCTGCAGCTCGGTCCCTTGTAAGCAAGGCCTTCCGTACAGGCTTTTATTGGCCGACAGCCCGGGCAGACGCTTAGGACTTAGTGCAACGATGCACCGGTTGCCAGCTCTTTGCAAACCAAAGCCATATGCCACCCACATCCCTCCAAACTATCCCCATTACTTGGCCCTTCGCGGTCTGGGGGCTTGATATGGTTGGACCCCCTTAAAGGCGGAACCCACAAGCAAAAGTACTTACTGGTCATTGTCGGTGTCAAAACCGGCGTATCTCGGGTAGGGGGTCCCGAACTGTGCGTCTAGGCCGGATGGTAACAGGAGGGAAGGGACACGAAGTTTTACCCAGGTTTGGGCCCTCTCGATGGAGGTAAAACCCTACGTCCTGCTTGATTAATATTGATGATATGGGTAGTACAAGAGTAGATCTACCACGAGATCGAGGAGGATAAACCCTAGAAGCTAGCCTATGGTATGATTGTTGATGTGTACATTGTCCTATAGACTAAAACCCTCTGGTTTATATAGACACCAGAGAGGGTTAGGGTTACACAAAGTCGGTTACAATGGTAGGAGATCTTCATATCCGTATCGCCAAGCTTGCCTTCCATGCCAAGGAAAGTCCCTTCCGAACACGGGACGGAGTCTTCAATCTTGTATCTTCATAGTCCAGGAGTCCGGCTGAAGGTATAGTCCGGCTATCCGAACACCCCCTAATCCAGCCCCTGAACCAGGCTTCAATAACGACGAGTCCGGCGCGCAGATTGTCTTCGGCATTGCAAGGCGGGTTCCTCCTCCAAGTACTTCATAGAAGATTTTGAACACGAAGATAGTGTCCGCCTCTGCAAAATAAGTTTCCACATATTGCCATAGAGAGAATAATATTTACACCAATCTAATCTGCTGATGTATTCCGTAGCGTGTCACACCACGGCCAAGCCTTTATCCGAGTCGCTTCATTATCCCACCTCAGCGCGTCATGCGAGGCGGTTTCCTTGGCACGTCGTGTTAAAGCAGAGATCGTGTCCCCTTATCCCAGGATTCTCATCAATACGGGCGTGGGTAACCCAACCGCGCCATTGATTACGGCGCTTGAAGATAAGCAAGTTTTACCAGGCTGGTGGGGACATGTAGTTGCGTCCTATATAAGGGGATAAGGATCCACCTTTCCACCTACGCCTTCTTCCTCCTTCGCCTATCCATTCTTGCGCACTCGAGCTCCAGCGCCCAAGTCCGCACTCCCCGCCTCAACCTTCTCCAGCCATGTCCGGAGCGGGAGGCAAGTGGATGGTCTCCTCCGTCACGAAGGGACATATCAAAAAGTTGAGGAAGGCCGGATATCTATCTAACGACATCGCGTACCGGCTCCCCGAAAAGGGGCAGCTCATCCCCACCCCTAGGCCCCATGAGAGGGTGGTGTTCCTCCCCCATTTCCTCCATGGACTGGGCTTCCCTCTCCACCCATTTGTCCGGGGGCTCATGTTGTACTACGGCCTGGATTTCCACGATCTGGCCCCGAACTTCGTCCTCAACATCTCGGTGTTTATCGTCGTGTGCGAGGCCTTCCTCCGCATCCGCCCCCATTTCGGCCTATGGCTCAAGACTTTCAACGTCAAGCCAAAGGTGGTGCGCGGCAACCAGGCGGAGTGCGGAGGCACCATGGTGGGCAAGATGGCCAACGTCCTATGGCTCGAGGGCTCCTTTGTGGAGACCCTGAAGGGGTGGCAATCGGGGTGGTTTTACATCACCGAGCCATGCTATGCAGAATGGGTCGCACCCCCGAGTTCCGATCTGGACCCCCTATGCGGCTCACCTCCTGGAAGGAGACGGGCCTGTCTTGGGGTAAAAAAGGAGAGCTGACCGGACTCCAAACATGCATCCAAACCCTGGCGGACAAGAAGCTCAAACTTGTCAACGTAGTCCAGGTTATGCTCATCCGCCTGATCCTCCCGTGTCAACAACGGGCTTTCAACCTGTTGGAGTTCGACCCGGCGCGGCACCAAACTCTGAGCAGGCTCTTCGACACGACGTACGAAGATGCCTGGAAGGTGCTTTTCAAAGGCGTCGAGGCTCCCGCATCCACTACCGAGGATCGCGGATTCAGTGCGCAGCGTCACGCCCTCGCGGTAAGCTATTTTTTCCTTTTACAGGGTATCAGTTCTTCATAGTTTGACTCCATGCGGGATCTAAGCTCCCTTACATTTGACAGGATTGGCAGGTGACGTCCGGACAGATCAACTGTCCGGCTCCTTTGCCCGAAGGCCCAGCGGACACTCGCTTGGCGAAGCTGCTGGTTCCGGCACCCTATGTGGTGCCGGAGAAGAATGCCGCGAAAAAGGCCGCGGGGACTCGAAAGAGTGCCCGGCGCCAGGAGGTGTCGGATCCATCATCCGATGGTTCCGAGGCGCATTCCTCCCGTGAAGACGAGGAGGAAGAAGAGGAGAGCTCTCCCCCTCCAGGGGGAGGAGAGAAGAAAAGGAAGGCCGCCCTCTCTGTGGAGGCCGGAGGGTCCAATAAGGGGAAAACCCTTCCTCCGGACTACTCCACCGACGCCGACGGCGGAGAGGAGTGGCAGCCTAGGGCCAAGCCCGTTGCAAAATCGTAAGTATCCGGATACCAGAGTAATTCATAGTATTTGTTTATTGCACAGCTTTCCCTTACGTCGAATATGTTTATGCAGCCCACCCAAAGACCGGCTCGACGCGTCGTCGAGCGGCTCACTGGATTCGTCGGATGTGAACTCGCTTCCGATGGCTTCCTCCCCCCGCCCTACGGACGACACCGAAGTGTTGTCCCAGCAGGTTCCAAGCCGGGAGGAGGTGGTCCTGGAGGCGTCGCAAGGCGACCTCCCGGACTCCAGGAGTAAAGGGGATGAAACCCCTCAGGGCTCCAAGTCCGGCTCTAGGCCGGACACCGCTCCGGAACCTTCAAAGGTTCCAGAGTCCGGCGGGGGACCTCCTTCCGAGAGGAGCAAGTCCACCGTGCCGGCGGCCCCCGTCCAACCGGAGGCGCCGGACAATATGTTGGAGGCGCTCCAAGGCGCCTCCATCGACGAGGAGCACCGCGCTATTATGAGTGCGGTGGTCCAGAAGGTTCAGTCCGCCAAGAGCGGACTGACTGAAGCTTGTACTAGCCTTTTGACAGGCTTTGAGGTAAGTAAAGAATGTGTAAATAATAGTACCGCATAGACACTAGCCCCTGATGCACTGTTTGGCGTTCGGGAAGAAAAGCCGAATAGAGGATAAAATAGAATTCGCATGAGTCTAACAAAAATGAGTCAATATGCATATGCAGGCTTCCCTGCTTGCGTCCGCCGCACTGACTGCGGAAGTGGACACGCTAAAGCAGAACCTCGAGCGGTCCGAGCAAGAGCTCGGGCGTGCCAAGAAGCAGCTCGAGGACAATGAAGGTAAGAAATACCATGTAAATATATATAAAAAGGTGCAATTGCAAAGAATGACAGGATTATCATGGCTATTTTAGGGGCCACATCTGAGTGGCGACCCTTAAGCAGGCGTTGGTCGAGGACGAGAAGAGGGCAGCCTCGGAGCGCACCGAGCGGGAGAAGTATGAGGCCGAGGTTGGCAAGGTGCGGCAAGAGCTCCAGGCTCTCATGGAAAAACATGAGAGTTTGGAGCTTGACTCAAAGACGCGAGCGTCTGAGCTCACGGTGGCTATTGAAAACGCCAAGTCTGCCAAGGCCGAATCCCAGAAGACCCTCCAGGAGTTGGATGAGGTTAAGAAGATAGCGGCGGGTAAGGCATTCTTTATGCAAAGCAAACACATAAACGTGAGTTACTTGTTACTTACCCGAATCCGGAGCTCTCCAGGAGCGTTCGCAGATCTTCCCTGGAGTGTATCCGATGCCGCCGCATTCTACCGAGCCGAGGAGGGCAGCTCGACAGTGAAGGTGTTCTGGTCTCAGTATACTGAGGCTGGACACCCCGTGCCCCTGAGCGACCAGCTGAAGCAACTGGTCGAGCTCCACAAGGCGGCCGAACAGGCCATGAAGGGCCTCATTGTTCGGCTGTGGCCTGGAGGGGCTCTGCCTGGGAGCTATTTCGGGCTGGTGCGGCGGTTGGTGGAGGCCTGTCCAAGGCTCGAAGTCATCAAGCGCTCCGTCTGCATTGAAGGTGCCCGTAGGGCCCTTGCCCGTGCTAAGGTGCACTGGGGCAAGCTGGATGCTGAGAAGCTGGTGAAGGACGGGCCACCGCCGGGGAAAGAGCATCGCAAGCCCGAGAATTACTATAAGGATGTTCTGAAGGGTGCTCACCTTGTGGCGGATGAATGTTCTAGGGATGTAATGTTTGAGTGAAACTTGCTCGTTTTGTCCTGTGCACTGAAAACTTGTTTATATGCGCTAAGCAATGCTGTTGGAATTTAAAATATTACCTTCTGTGCGGCTGTTTATCAATTCTGAGAGATGGCGAGTCGTCGGCTTCTGCCCCCGTGCCACTAGTGCTAGGGTGTTCGGGGATAAACCTGAGCGCTCTTTTTCCCATGTTTGGGTCCTTCGAGGGAGGCGCTCAGCCCAACGAACAAGGCAATCGGACTATAATGCGTGAACACTCTCACTTAGCCATAGAATTCTATAATTTTAAATTTCGGTGAAGCCCCTGGTATTCAGAAGACCGAGTTCGGGGTGCTATCCACGCCTTGGCCGGACAGAGCCGGCTCCTCGCCCTAAGCGGCATAAGTCTTTAGGGACTCGAAAAACCTCTCGAACAGCGACCGACTCTCGCTTCATCATGACAGTTAGTTTTAGCTTTCTCCACTGAGGTGCTCGACCCAGCTCAACTGGGGCACAATCGCAGTGGTTCTCCTAGTGCTACCTTAGCCGATATAGCGGAACTTAAGGCACCAAAACATAGGAGCCGGGCAAACCCAACTATTGACCCAAGACATGATTCGGAGCCGATGCATATAATGCTATAAGTTCGGGTGCCGCACTTGTTAAAGTGTTCGGACTTCTCACACCATATTGAGGGGTACTAAAGCCCCTGGCGTATTTTGGCCGTACCAACGTGTACGGGTGCAACATGTCGTTAAGGAACATACATAAAAAAAGAAAAAAGGTAATGCAAAAATAGACGAAAGCTATGCATTGTTTATTAAAAAGGGCTGCGATCAAAGCAGAACGATACAAATAATGCGATAAGTGGAAGGTTGGACTAGTTAACATGTTCGTTCCAGGGGCAAGCTACGGAATAATATGCGGAACAGGTATACTGCTCGTGATAGAGACCACCTGGGAGTTCCGTACTGCGGCGTGGCTTGTCTACTTCCCTGGTTCTTGCATCGTTTGTGCGGCAATTGAACTGCCGAACAGGCCTTCCGAAGGATGGAGTCCTGAAAGTAAGAGAAAAATAAAAAATCGGCAGCCCCTGGTACGGTTTAAGCCGTATTTTTGGGCGTGCCGTGATGGTGCCCCTCCCCCTGTACCCATGGTATCTCTAGGGCGTAGTTATGGACGCGAAGTACTGGCGTCGCCTTTTTGCGAGGGTTGGAGTTGGGGCCGCATTGCTACGCCTACTCGGATCGTGCCAGGTGGTCTTGTTGTAGGTTATGTCGGGCGCGCTTGACGGTGTCCGGTCGTTTAGTGGCCGGACCGGAGAACTGCCTGGAGAGGCTGCTTTGTACTTCCGCTGCAAGGGCCGCCGTGTGCTCCTCCATTCGGAGGGAGCGTTTGGTGTTTCCATTGACCGTAATTACTCCTCGAGGGCCCGGCATCTTGAGCTTAAGGTATGCGTAGTGCGGTACCGCATTGAACTTAGCGAATGCGGTTTGCCCGAGCAGTGCGTGATAACCACTGCGAAACGGGACTATGTCGAAGATTAACTCCTCGCTTCGGAAATTATCCGGAGATCCGAAGACCACTTCAAGTGTAACTGAGCTTGTACAGTTGGCCTCCACACCTGGTATTACGCCTTTAAAGGTCATTTTGGTGGGTTTAATCCTCGAGGGATCTATGACCATTTTCCGCACTGTATCCTGGTAAAGCAGGTTCAGGCTGCTGCCGCTGTCCATAAGGACTCTAGTGAGATGAAATCCGTCAATGATTGGGTCTAGGACCAATGCGGCGAATCTGCCATGACGGATGCTAGTGGGATGGTTCCTTCGATCAAAGGTGATCGGGCAGGAGGACCATGGGTTGAACTTTGGGGTGACTGGCTCTACCGCGTATACGTCCCTTAACGCGCGCTTCCGCTCCCTTTTGGGGACGTGGGTTGCGTATATCATGTTCACCATCCGCACTTGTGGGGGAAAACCCTTCTGTCCACTGTTGTTCGGTGGCCGGGGCTCCTCGCCATCATCGCTATGCAGCCCCTTGTCTTCATTTTCGGCGTTTTACTTGCCTGTCTGCTTGAACACCCAACAATCCCTGTTAGTGTGATTGGCCGGCTTTTCAGGGGTGCCATGTATCTGGCACAAGCGGTCGAGTATTCGGTCCAAACTGGACGGCCCCCTAGGATTCCTTTTGAATGGCTTTTTCAGTGGACCGGATTTAGAGCCTCTGAATCCGGCATTAGCTGCCGTATCCTCAGCATTGTCACTGTTAATGCGGCGCTTCTGCTTGTTGCGACGCGACCTGCCTCTACTGTCCCTGGTGTCCGAATTACCAGGGTTTTTGGTCATATTGTTGCTACGAGCAAGCCAGCTGTCTTCTCCAGCGCAAAAACGGGTCATGAGTGTCGTGAGTGCTGCCATAGATTTCGGCTTTTCCTGTCCAAGGTGCCGGGCCAGCCACTCATCACGGATATTGTGCTTGAAGGCTGCTAGGGCCTCAGCGTCCGGACAGTCGACTATTTGATTTTTCTTTGTTAGGAACCGTGTCCAGAATTGCCTGGCCGATTCCTCTGACTGCTGAATTACGTGACTTAGGTCATCGGCGTCTGGGAGTCGCACATAAGTGCCCTGGAAATTGTCGAGGAATGCGGCTTCCAGGTCCTCCCAACAACTGATTGATCCTGTTGGCAAGCTATTAAGCCAATGCCGAGCTGGTCCTTTAAGCTTGAGTGGGAGGTATTTGATGGCATGGAAATCATCGCCGCGGGCCATGTGGATATGAAGGAGATAATCCTCGATCCAGACCGCAGGATCTGTTGTGCCATCATATGATTCGATGTTTACGGGTTTGAAACCCTCGGGGATTTGATGATCCATTATTTCGTCTGTAAAGCAGAGTGGGTGTGCGGCGCCTCTGTACTGGGCTATATCATGACGTAGCTCCAATGAGCTTTGTCTACTGTGTTCGGCCCCGCCGAATTTGTGGCCGGCGTGACGGTTACCGTCTCGAGCCGTGGGGCGCCCACGCGATCCGTAGATTGATCTTGTTTGCCCTGCCTTGTCCTCCAACATGTCTCGTAAGTTCGGCGCATATTCCCGTGTCTTGGTACGGGGTGCGGCTTGAGTTGAGGGCCGAGAGGCCTCTCTGTCGCGACCACGAGGTGGCCGATCGGCCGCATCAAGTTCTTCCTCCTCTAATCGGGTAGCAACCTGCGCTTTGGGTAGCTCTTCGAGGGGCGTTCGAGTATATGCTCTTCGGCCGCAAGGACTTCAGTCCATCTGTCGACTAGCAAATCTTGATCAGCTCTAAGCTATTGCTGTTTTTTCTTGAGGCTTCTTGCCGTGGCCATAAGCCTGCGTTGAAAACGCTTTTGCTCGACGGGATCCTCTGGCACGACGAATTCATCGTCATCGAGGCATGCCTCGTCTTCGGAGGGAGGCATATAATTATCTTCCTCGACCTCTCTATCTGCGGCTCTATCATTAGGGCTGGTTTCTCCATCCTCCTGTGCTAAATCTTGCTGGAGCGGGTTTTCTTCGATGCTTTCCGGAGTATTATTATCTCCCGTGCTAGAATCACCTTGTTTGTTTTGGCGGGATTTTGAGCGGCGCCGCTGACGCCGGCGCTTAGGCTGTTTCTTGGAGGGGTCATCCTCCGTTGTTCCATCGCCATCTCCCTCTTTTGGGTTGTCCACCATGTATATGTCATACGATGAGGTGGCTTTCCAGGGCCTAGTAGGCGCTGGTTCATCATCTCCTTCATCGGCGTCCATACCGTCGATGTCTTCGGAGTCAAAGTCGAGCATGTCGGTTAAGTCATCGACAGTGGCTACAAAGTGGGTGGTGGGTGGGCTTTGAATTTCTTCATCGTCCGTACCCCAACCTTGCTAACCTAGTCCGGCCAGGGATCTCCTGATAAAGAGAGAGACTTCAGTGACTTCAGGATATCGCCAAAAGGCGAGTGCTGAAAGATGTCCGCGGCAGTGAACTCCATGATCGGCGCCCAATCGGATTCGATCGGTAGGCGTGCAGAGAGTTCGGAGTCAGGAGAGGAGTCCAGCTCCTTGGAGTCACGAGTCTCGCAGAGTATGGGGCTGGTGCTTGGCTCAATCGCCGTTGGGGTCGCAGCCCCCGAGGTGGCGTCCAACCGCCCATCCTCGATCGGCGCAGTTGGCTCTGAATTAAGGGTCGGAGCCGATGCGGGTGCGGCCTCCAGGGCACTGTTGGCGGCAGAGCTAGATCGTGCTCGTCATGATAGTGCGGCGCGCTCGGCAGTGGCTCGAATCCATCGAAGATCAAGTCCCCGCGGATGTCAGCCGTGTAGTTTAAACTTCCAAATCTGACCTGATGGCCGGGGGCGTAGCTTTTGATCTGCTCCAGACGGCCAAGCGAATTGGCCCGCGGTGCGAAGCCGCCGAAAACGAAGATCTGTCCGGGGAGGAAGGTCTTACCCTGGACTGCATCGCTATTGATGATCGTAGGAGCCATCGAGCCTGATGGCGACGACACAGAGGAACTCTCAATGAAAGCACCAATGTCGGTGTCAAAACCGGCGGATCTCGGGTAGGGGGTCCCGAACTGTGCGTCTAGGCCGGATGGTAACAGGAGGCAAGGGACACAAAGTTTTACCCAGGTTTGGGCCCTCTCGATGGAGGTAAAACCCTACGTCCTGCTTGATTAATATTGATGATATGGGTAGTACAAGAGTAGATCTACCACGAGATCGAGGAGGCTAAACCCTCGAAGCTAGCCTATGGTATGATTGTTGATGTGTACGTTGTCCTACGGACTAAAACCCACCGGTTTATATAGACACCGGAGAGGGTTAGGGTTACACAATGTCGGTTACAATGGTAGGAGATCTTCATATCCGTATAGCCAAGCTTGCCTTCCACGCCAAGGAAAGTCCCTTCCGGACACGGGACGGAGTCTTCAATCTTGTATCTTCATAGTCCAGGAGTCCGGCTGAAGGTATAGTCCGGCTATCCGAACACCCCCTAATCCAGGACTCCCTCAGTCATGGTGGATAAGTTCACCAAATGGATAGAAGCCAAGCCTGTTAAGACGGCCGAATCCGGACCGGTGATAGACTTTATATCTGGGGTTGTACACCGTTACAGCGTCCCCTACAGCATCATCACTGATAATGGCACGAACTTCATGGCCGATGAGGTAAAACTCTGGTGCAAAAACATGGGCATCAAGCTCGATTATGCTTCCGTCTATCACCCACAAACTAATGGACAGGTCGAACGTGCAAATGGTCTTGTCATGAGCGGCATCAAACCCATATTAGTGCGGTCCCTCAAGGAATCTAACACGCACTGGGTAGAGGAGCTCGACTCCGTACTCTGGGGGCTGCGGACCACGCCAAATCGCACCACCGGATACACACCATTCTTTATGGTGTACGGCGCAGAGGCAGTTTTGCCTTGCGACATAATTCATGACTCACCTCGAGTGCGCATGTACGAAGAAAGAGAAGCCGAGCTCGATCGGCTGGACAGCTTGGACGCATTTGAGGGGGAACATGATGTGGCAAAAGCCCGTTCCGCATTCTATCAACAGCAGGCTCGAAGATACCAAAGCAGAGAAGTACGGGCCAAAAATTACAACGTTGGCGAATTAGTTCTACGACTACCGGACAAGAAAAAGGACAAACTCAAGCCCAAGTGGGAAGGTCCCTTCATAATTGACCAAGTCCTGACTGCTGGAGCGTACCGCCTGCGGGATGCATCGGGTAACCGACTCGAGCCAAACCCATGGAACGCAGCCCGTCTCCGAAGATTCTATGCCTAGCGCCGGACTCTGTGTTCGTCTCCTTCCTTTGTCCATTTTTTATATTTTCTGTCTTACATTTCTCTTCTTCTTCTCTC
Organism: Triticum dicoccoides; assembly: GCF_002162155.2. Classification (NCBI taxonomy): domain Eukaryota; kingdom Viridiplantae; phylum Streptophyta; class Magnoliopsida; order Poales; family Poaceae; genus Triticum; species Triticum dicoccoides. The sequence goes on from NC_041382.1 coordinate 50,447,243, forward strand.
TCTCTCTCTTATAGCCTCTAAAGGCTCATAAAGTGGCGCGCTATCCGCGCTCATTAAACCTGGGGGCTTCTTTAAACAGAAGCTTATTCATGCGGGCTTCATGCCCAACACATGTGTCACACTTCCACATGTACCTTTTATTCACCATTATATGCATCGATATGACTTAAGTTTTGGCCAAGCCGGGTTGCCTGGCTCCTGTGCTTACCCCTACGTTCCCGATTGTTCGGCTAGGTGGTAAAGGGAGCACCTCTGTGATTGTTACTGCCGGGTCAGCCGGACGTGTACCTCAGACTGGGTGAAGCCGAAAGCTAGCGTTCTTAAGGGAATATTCGGTCAGTGAACTAAAGATGATCTTTTTTACTTTTATCTATACGCCCCCAGATGTTTTTCCTGCGTATCTTTTCACAGCATGGACATGCACCTTAGGGCATGCCTCCTAGGGAATGGAACCCCTAACGGAACTATTCTCCCTGGAAGATGTTTCTTACTAACCATGTAATATAACATACCTAGTCGGGCACTTGTCTGTTCACGCCCTAATGACCCCTACGCCTGGTCTCCATGCATTCCCCGGTTCCTATATAACTGCATGGGAATTCGGACGCACTCCGGACCGTCAGGTCCCGAGGCTGAAGCGAAAAGGTCGGCCATGACAAATGATCTACAATCCGGCTAGAAGGCATTATAAATGTCAATTAAATTAGATAGTCATTTTGACTGGTTGAATTCCTCTTCAATACCATCTAACAGGCTGTCTAATTTACAGTCCTGCTGGGAATACTTTGCGGCCAACTCTACTTGGCCGTATACTAAGCTTACATGGATCTCCTTCCCATCGGGTCCTACAGGACCGACCTCGGCCATGTGGTTGGGGTCAGCCTTTGCATACCGCGTCTTCAACTTCCCCGCCGAACTTTATTTCAAAAGGTTCGTTCAAGCACTTACTAAATATGCCACGCCAAAGCCGTTGATTCTCCTTCACGGAGTCTGACAGCTGGGCACGAACATCTTTCAGCTCGACGCCCAGCTTGGTGTTGGCATCTTGGAGATCGTTCTTCTCCCCCATCACCTTTATCGGCACCCTCTCACCAGCCTTTAGCTGGCGTAGGAGGTGTTGCCTTTCCGGATTCAATCTGGCGCCATCTGCAATTTCATTTGTCAGATTCGCACCAAAGCCGTGCTTCGCAAAATACTTATCTTTCGAAGTGAATATTACCAGAGGGGGTCTCCTTAGGCTCCCATGCCGCGGCTAGTGCGGCCTCAAGTTGGGATTTGCACTCTTCCAGCTCCTTGGATAGTAGGGAATTCTTTTCCGTAAGAACCTGCATCACAAATGATCCTTAAATCAGTTATTCTAACTATTTCAAGTCTCGGGGGCTACTGGTATATACATATAATTACCAGAATTTTCTTACCCGTATGTCTTTTACATACTGCTCCGTGGCTCTGGCTAGACCATTTTGAGCGGCACGGAGATACGCATCTCCCGAGTTGAAGGCATCTAACGCCCCTCGGGAGAAACAAGCGTCGCGAAGAACTGCCCGGCGACGCCTGTGGTTCATGGCACTCTCCACCTCAGAGTTGGTGGCAGACAACCCGTCCACATCCTCCGTCGGAGGAGCGTCTGGCGCGCGCCTTGCGTTCGCCTCCGCCTCCTGAGCAGGCTTTGGAGCCTGGCTGGTGGAGGCGCGATTGGCAGCCTCTCCGGATGTAGTCCGGCAAGGTCTCTTTGTCCTGAAAAGAGTGCGAGTGTCAATATGCCTCTAAGGTATAACACCTGGGATAAGGGGGCGCGCCATACCTTTGCGCTGACGCCTCGGTCCGGACTGCACTTCTTTTCTGCCCGCGGGGCCCTATGGCCCCTCTTTGGCTTGTCACCGCAGGTTCGGCCTTCCACCTTAAATACCTCCCCTGCAAAGTTCGGTTGCAATCAGGAAACTGAACACGAGTGGGCGGACACCTATTCGGGGTATTGGGACTTTGATCTCAGGTACCTGGGGGTCAGGATTAGCCCTGGGTAATCGGCCGTAATGGCCACCAAGGCATTGTCCTTGCTCAGTTGATGAAACACTCCATCAATCAGCTCCACAGATATGTCCGGATCCTCTTGGGAGGCCGGGTCAAGGGACTGTCCTGAGTCCTCGGGTTGTAGAGGAGGGCTGCTTATTTCCTTAACAGCCCGACGCAGTTCCTGCATTGAAGTCGTCAGACTGAATATTTAACAATGGGAATACAAAACGGATGGACAAGTAAATACGGCCGCTTACCCAGCTTGGGGGATTGTGCATGGAGAATCTGCCCTGAGGGTTGACGCAGAGAAATTCCTCCTCTTCTCCCTTATATAAAGTGGACAAGATCTTTAGTAGAGCAGCAGCTGAATCTGGCCCCTTACGGCCGTAGCGGGTGGCGTCGTCCTCCCCGTTGAAGTCCCACGTGGGGTGGCTTCTATACTGAAGCGGCTGCACCCCCTGCATAATGCATTCAGCCATAACCCCGATCATGGTTAGTCTGGAATGGGCTAACAATCTTATTCGGCCCATCAGGTAAATGATGTCCCTGTCACCTCCCCTCTGAGGGCTCCATGGGCGCCAGCTTAGGCGCTTCTTTAAGGGAGCACTGTTGAATTCAGGGAGGCCGATCCAGACAGGATCCGGCAGCGGGACGTCTTCTATATAAAACCACTCCAAGGGCCAGTCTTCGGACGCCTTCTTTGGGGTTCCGGACAGATATCCGGTCCCGACGATGCGCCACACTTCTGCTCCGCCCACTTGATACATTGACCCCTTCTTGGAATGGGGCACGAGGCAAAATAGCTCCTTCCACAGTCCGAAATGAGCTTTGACACCCAAGAACAGCTCGCAGAGGGCTACAAAGCCCGCGATATGCAGTACTGAGGCAGGCATGAGATTATGTAGCTGGAGGCCGTAGAACTCCAGCAACCCCTGGAGAAATGGATGGATTGGAAATCCGAGCCCCCTTATTAAGTAAGGGACGAGGCACACCCGCTTTCCTTTGGAGGGATTAGGGGCATTCTCTGCTTGCTCTCTGCCGTTGTAGACGGCAAGACCGGCTCGAACCGGGACCATATAGGCCGGGGGGATAAATCCCTTGGTCTGGAGTGTCACTAGCTCGCTATGCGGGATGGAACATCTCTCCCAATATCTGGGCTTAGGGCTGGAAGGGCGAGGGGAGGAGTTGTGACGGCTGGCCATGGTGGAATGGACCTTTGTCGGATGCGCTCTGATGAACACTCGCGGAGGGGAGATGGTGTGGATTGGATCTAAATCCTCGTCCCCTTAAATAGGGCAGCTCATTTATGCGGCTAGAGGTGTGAATGTAAAAACATTCAGACTTTTCATATTCGTTTGACACGTGGGGAGCGGCCATTATTGGGTGTAGAAGCAAAGGAGCGCAACATCTACAAGAAACCGGACTTTATTCAAACAGGTACACCGAATTTGGAGGAGAACCTGCCTTGCAATGCCGAAGACAATCTGCGCGCCGGACTCAACGTCATTGAAGCCTGGTTCGGGGGCTACTAAGGGAGTCCTGGATTAGGGGGGTGTTCGGGTAGCCGGACTATACCTTCAACCGGACTCATGGACTATGAAGATACAAGATTGAAGACTTTGTCCCGTGTCTGGAAGGGACTTTCCTTGGCATGGAAGGCAAGCTTGGCGATGCGGATATGAAGATCTCCTACCATTGTAACCGACTCTATGTAACCCTAACCCTATCCAGTGTCTATATAAACCGGAGGGTTTTAGTCTGTAGGACAACGTACACATCGACAATCATACCATAGGGTAGCTTCGAGGGTTTAGCCTCCTCGATCTCGTGGTAGATCTACTCTTGTACTACCCATATCATCAATATTAATCAAGCAAGACGTAGGGTTTTACCTCCATCAAGAGGGCCCGAACCTGGGTAAAACTTCGTGTCCCTTGCCTCCTGTTACCATCCGGCCTAGACGCGCAGTTCGGGACCCCCTACCCGAGATCCGTCGGTTTTGACACCGACAGCGACAGTAGAGTATTTTCCTCAATTATGAAAACATGGTATTGAACTAGTAGGAGAACCAAGCAACACAACATAAGCAGCACCTGCACACAAATAATAACGCCTCGCAACCTGACGTGTTAAACGGGTTGTCAATCCCTTTCTAGTAACGGCGCCAGAAACAACGAGTGACGGGAGATAAAGTTGTAAATATTGATAGATCGAACGCCAAATAAAATAAATTGCAGCAAGGTATTTTTGTATTTTTGGGTTAATAGATCTGAAAATAAAAGCAAAAAAAGTAGACCGCAAAGGCAAATATATGAGAAATAAGACCAAGGGGTCATAGGTTTCACCAGTGGCTTCTCTCAAAAAAATAGCAAATGGTGGGTGAACAAATTATTCTTGGGCAATTGATAGAACTTCAAATAATTCTGACGATATCCAGGCAATGATCATTACATAGGCATCACGTCCAAGATTAGTAGACCTACTCCTGCCTGCATCTACTACTATTACTCCACACATCGACCGTTATCCAGCATGCATCTAGTGTATTAAGTGCATGGAAAAACGGAGTAATGCAATAAGAACGTTGACATGATGTAGACAAGATCTTTTTATCTATATGGCGGTAGATATAGATCTCATCTTTTTATCCTTAGTAGCAATGATACATACGTGTCGGTTCCCTTTCTGTCACTGGGATCAAGCACCGTAAGATCGAACCCACTACCGGGCACCTCTTCCCATTGCAATATAAATAGATCGAGTTGGTCAGACAAAACCCAAATATCGGAGAATAAATACGAGGCTATAAGAGATCATGCATAAAAGAGATCAAAGAAACTCAAATACTTTCATGGATATAAAAACATTGATCTGATCATAAACTCAAAGTTCATCGATCCCAACAAACACACCGCAAAAGAGTTACATCATATGGATCTCCAAGAGACCATTGTATTGAGGATCAAGAGAAAGAGATGAAGCCATCTAGCTACTAACTACGAACCTGAAGGTCTACAAGGAACTACTCACGCATCATCGGAGAGGCACCAATGGAAGTGGTGAACCCCTCCGTGATGGTGTTTAGATTGGATCTGGTGTTTCTGGACTCTACACTGGCTAGATGAACATTTCGTCGACTCCCCTAGGGTTTTGGGAATATTCGGGTATTTATAGAGCAAAGAGGCGGTCCGGGGGGCACCCGAGGTGGGCACAACCCACCTGGGCGCGACAGGGCCTTCTAGCATGCCCTGGTGGGTTGTGCCCCCCTCGGGGCACCCCCAGGTGCAACCAGGGCCCATCTGCTTCCTTTTGGCCCATAAAAAATCATCATAAAGTTTAGTGCCATTTGGACTCCGTTCCATATTGATTTCCTGCGATGTAAAAACATGGAAAAAAACAGGAACTGACACTAGGCACTATGTCAATAGGTTAGTACCAAAAAATGATATAAAATGATTATAAAACATCCAAGATTGATAATAAAATAACATGGAGCAATCAAAAATTATAGATACGTTGGAGACGTATCAGCATCCCCAAGCTTAACTCCTACTCGTCCTCGAGTAGGTAAGTGATAGAAATAGAATTTTTGATGTGGAGTGATGTTCATGAAGTCATGTCATGTTCTTTTCTTTATAGCATGGACATTTGGACTTTTATGTGATTCAAAGCAATAGTCTAGTTTTGACATAATAATTTAGATACTCAAGCATATCAACGAGCAACCATGTCTTTCAAAAGATCAATGCTAAAATAAGTTATCCCTAGCCCATCATGCTCAAACATTGATCCATTCATGAAACACACTCGAATATTAACTACACCCAATACTTGAGCACGATCATATTGCCTCCTAGTTGGTTCTTTTTATGAGAGAAGATAGAGACTCAAATTTAAAAATAAAAATTTCATAAAGTAAAAGAAAGTCCCTTCGCAGAGGGAAGTAGGGATTTGTAGAGGTGCCAGAGCTCAAAGCGAAAAAATTGAGATAAAAACATTTTGGGAGGTGTATCCGTCCCACCAACAAAAATGACTTAGAGTTCTGAATACTTTCCATGCTAGATATGCCATAGGCGGTTCCCAAACAGAAAATAAAGTTTATTCCTTTTTCCACCATAACTTTCACTTTCCATGGTTAGCCGTATCCACGGGTGCCCTCCATACCAACACTTTCCAAGGAATTTATTATTTGACAACATAAAGTAAATTCATTTTTGTTTTTGCATTTCGGGACTGGGCATCCCTAATACCTTTGCCTTACTCTCGTGCAATGACAAGTGAATAAACACTCATCTTGAGAATAACACATCTAGCATGGAAAATATTAGCCACCCCTCACCGTTCCGCGAGCGAAACAAACACACAAAAGAGAAGTTTATTTTGAAAATTAGAGATGGCACATGCAAATTTGCTTAGAACGGCAAAAGAATACCGCATGTAGGTAGATATAGTGGACTCATGTGGCAAGTAGAGGTCATACTTAGTGCAAAATGAAGGCTAGCAAAAGATTGGGAAGCGACCATCCAAGAAACGAATAATCTCACAAGCAAGCATTAAGCATAATTAACACCGAATAGTGCACCACAAGTAGGATATAATTTTCATTGCATGACTACTGACTTTCGTGCATGCATAGGGAATCACAAACCTTAACACCAACATTCCTACTAGAGCACAATTACTCATCAACATAACTCACATATCACATCATCATATCTCAAAACTATTAATAAGAATCAAGTTTATTTTGTCCAATGATCTTCATGACATTTTCTTTTACTTTATCCTTCTTGGATATCTACCACTTTGGGACTAATTTTCATGAGTTGTTTTCATAAGCTCAAACAAATATAAGTGAAGATCATGAGCATAACAAATTTTCTTTCTCTCAAAATAATTTAAGTGAAGCAAGAGAGAATTTCTTAAAAAATTTAGTAACTCTCAAATAAATCTAAGTGAAGCAACAGAGCATTTCTTCAAAAATAACAAAGCACACCGTGCTCAAAAAGATATAAGTGAAGCACTAGAGCAAGTCCTAGCTCATAAAAGATTTAAGTGAAGCATAGAGAGCAATTCTAACAAGTCATGACATAATTTTGGCTCTCTCAAATAGGTGTGTCCAACAAGGATTGATAACTTAAAACACAAAATAAAATAAGCAAAGACACATATCATACAAGACGCTCCAAGCAAAACTCATATCATACAGGACACTCCAAGTAAAACACATATCATGTGGCAAATAAAAATATAGTCTCGAATAAAATACCGATATTTGTTGGAAGAAAGCGGGGATGCCACTCGGGGGCATCCCAAGCTTAGTTGGTTGCTCATTCTTGGATAATATCTTAGGATGCTGGGGCATCCCCAAGCTTAGGCTCCTACATCCTTCCTTCATCCATCGTAAGATAACCCAAAACTTGAAAACTTCAATCACACAAAACTCAACAAAGCCTTCGTAAGATCCGTTAGTATAAGAATAATAAACCACTACTATAAGTGATGTATAAAACCAATGCATATTTTGTTTTTGTATTATATCTACTATATTCCAACTTTTCTATGGCAAAAACTCATCAAAGAAAAACATAGAGCCATCAAAATCAGCACACAACACAAAGAAAACAGAATCTGTCAAAACAGAACAGTCTATAGCAATCTGACTATTTTGAATACTTCTGTAACTCCAAAAACTCTGGAAAATTAGGACGACCTGAGAAATTTGTATATTGATCTAGTACAAGTGGAATGGGTATTTTATCGCTCTCTGGTAAAAAAAATGAAAATTAATTTTGTGAGCATAAAAGTTTCAGCAAGATCAAACAACTATTGCCCAAGAAGATCCTAAAGGCTTTACTTGGCACAAACACTAATTAAGACATAAAAACAATTATAATAGTAGCATAATTGTGCTAACACACAAAAACAAAAAGCAAAAGGCAAAAATAAATTTTATTCATTGGGTTGCCTCCCAACAAGCGATATAGTTTTACGCCCTTAGCTAGGCATATAGCAAGGATCTAAGTTTTGTATCTTTGGTTCATGATCCATAAGATGCCCTCATGATTGATTCATAAGGTGGCTTAATTCTAGTTCTAGGAAAGTGTTCCATACCCTTCCTCAAAGGAAATTGGAACTTAATATTGCCTTCTTTCATATCAATCACGGCACCGATAGTGCGTAAAAACGGTCTACCAAGAATAATTGGACAAGACGGATTGCAATCAATATCAAGAACAATAAAATCTATGGGCACATAATTTCTATTTGCAAGAATAAGAACATCATTAATTCTTCCCATAGGCTTTTTAATAGTAGAATTCGTCAAGTGCAAATTCAAGGAACATTCTTCGAGATTGGTAAGACCAAGCACATCACATAATGATTTCGGAATTGTGTAAACACTAGCACCCAAGTCACACAAAGCAAAACATTCATAATTTTTAATCTTGACTATGATAGTAGGTTCCCACTCATCATACAATTTTCTAGGAATTGAAACTTCTAATTCCAATTTTTCTTCAAAAGCTTTCATCATAGCATCAACAATATATTTAGTAAAAGCTTTATTTTGTTCATAAGCATGGGGTGAATTTATCATGGATTGCGACAAAGAAATACAATCAATGAAAGAGCAACTATCATAATTAAAGTCTTTGTAATCCAAAATAGTGGGTGCATCGCTAGCTAAAGTTTTGACCTCTCCAAACCCACTTTCATCAATTTTCTCAACAAGATTTTCACCCTCCAAAATATCGGGACGCCTTCTACCTAAAGTTGACTCTTCTCCAGTCCCTTTTTGGTCATTCTTAACTTTACTAAACAAGGAATCAATAGAAGAAACACCAATCATTTTAAGATCTTCATCACTTTTGCAAGAATAATCACTAGAAAAAGCTTAAATTGATTCATCTACTTTAGGCACAAAAAATTTCATCTTGAGATTTTCCACACCATGAGCAATTCTATCAACACTTTTAGACAAATCATCAATTTTGTTCAACTTTTCTTCTATGGAAGTGTTGAAAACTTTTTGTGTATTGATAAATTCTTTAATATTGTTCTCAAGATCAGAGGTGTTCCTATTATTATTATAAGATTGATTTCCATAGGAATTACCATAATTATTAGAGGAATTACTAGAAGAAGGCCAGGATTAAAATTACCTCTATAAGCATTGTTGTTGAAATTATTTCTAGCGATAAAATTCACATCAATAGCATCACTATTGTTCTCAATCAAAGTAGACAAAGGCATATCATTTAGATCAATAGGAGCACTTCTACTAGCAACCAATTTCACAAGGGCATCAACTTTATCACTCAAAGAAGAAATTTCTTCAACCGAATTAACTTTTTTACTAGTAGGAGCTCTTTCGGTATGCCATTGGGAATAATTTGCCATAATATTATCAAGCGATTTGGTGGCTTCACCCAAAGTAATTTCCATAAAAGTACCACCCGCGGCGGAATCTAAAAGATTACGAGAAACAAAATTCAATCCCGCATAAAAATTTTGTATGATCATCCAAAGATTTAACTCATGAGTTGGGCAATTCCTTAGCATCATTTTCATCCTTTCCCAAGATTGCACAACATGCTCACGTTCAAGTTGCTTGAATTTCATGATCTGGGTTCTAAGGGAAATAATTTTTGCGGGAGGAAAATGCTTAGTGATAAAAGCATCTTTGCACTTATTCCAAGAATCGATACTATTGCGAGGCAAAGAAGAGAACCAAATTTTTGCAGAATCACGCAAAGAGAACGGAAATAATTTCATCTTGATCACATCATTGTCCACATCTTTTTTCTTTTGCATATCGCATAATTCCACTAAGGTATTAAGATGGGACGCGACATCCTCATTAGGAGTACCGAAAAATTGGTCTTTCATAACAAGATTCAGCAAAGTAGTATTAATATCACAAGTCTCTGCACTAGTGGCGGGAGCAGCAAGCGGAGTGCCAATAAAATCATTGTTGTTGGTACTTGAGAAATCACATAACTTGGTGTTCTCTTGAGTCATGATGACCACACAACAAGATTGCACTAAAAAACAGATCCGGCATGAAAACAGCGAATGGAAGAAGAGGGGCGAAGCATGGAAGATATCGAGATCTCTCGGTTGTTATGTTGACAATGAAAGTATACCACTCAAAAAATTATTCATCTCTGTTTCCAAAATCGAGCTCTGGCATCTCTACAAATCCCTGCTTCCCTCTACAAAGGGCCTATCTATTTACTTTTATGTTGATTCATCATCCTCTTATTAAAAAGCACCAGCTGGAGAGCACCGCTGTCATTTGCATGCATTACTATTAGTTTACATTGAGTATGACTGTGACTGGATCTCTTTTACCATGAATTACAATGTTTAGTCAGTCCTTGATCTTCAGAGGTGCTCTGCATTTATGTTTTGCGGTCTCTGAAAGGGCTAGCGAGATACCATCTTGTTATATCATATTATGATTGTTTTGAGAAAGTGTTGTCATCCGAGATTTACTATTATTGCTCGCTAGTTGATTATGTCATTGATATGAGTAAACATGACACCTAAATGTTATTGTGAATATGGTTAGTTCATAATCTTTGCTGAAAACTTGAATGCTGGCTTTACATATTTACAACAACAAGAGCAAACAGAGTTTGTAAAAGTTTTTCTTCATCACTTTCAGTTTATCAACTGAATTGCTTGAGGACAAGCAAGGGTTTAAGCTTGGGGGAGTTGATACATCTCCATCGTATCTACTTTTCCAAACACTTTTGCCCTTATTTTGGACTCTAACTTGCATGATTTGAATGGAACTAACCCGGACAGACGTTGTTTTCAGCAGAACTGCCATGGTGTTATTTTTGTGCAGAAATAAAAGTTCTCAGAATGGCCTGAAAATCAATGGAGAATATTTTTGGAATATATAAAAATTACTGGAGAAAGAATCAAGGCTAGGGGTCCCACACCCTGGGCGCGCACACCCCCTTGGGGGGCGCCCCTGCCTCGTGGCCCCCTTGGTGCTCCACCGACCTCAACTCCAACTCTATATATTCATGTTCGGAGAGAAAAAATCAGAGAGAAGAATTCATCGTGTTTTACGATACGGAGCCACCGCCAAGCCCTAATATCTCTCGGGAGGGCTGATCTGGAGTCCATTTGGGGCTCCGGGGAGGGGGAATCCGTCGCCATCGTCATCATCAACCTTCCTCCATCACCAATTTCATGATGCTCACCGCCATGCGTGAGTAATTCCATCGTAGGCTTGCTAGACGGTGATGAGTTGGATGAGATTGATCATGTAATCGAATTAGTTTTGTTAGGGTTTGATCCCTAGTATCCATTATGTTCTGAGATTGATGTTGCTATGACTTTGCTATGCTTAATGCTTGTCACTAGGGCCCGAGTGCCATGATTTCTGATCTGAACCTATTATGTTTTCATGACTATATGTGAGTTATTGATCCTATCTTGCAAGTCAATAGTCACCTATTATGTGTTATGACCCGTTAACCCTGAAGTGACAATAATCGGGATACTTACCGGTGATGACCGTAGTTTGAGGAGTTCATGTATTCACTAAGTGTTAATGCTTTGTTCCGGTACTCTATTAAAAGGAGGCCTTAATATCCCTTAGTTTCCAATAGGATCCCGCTGCCACGGGAGGGTAGGACAAAAGATGTCATGCAACTTCTTTTCCATAAGCATGTATGACTATATTCGGAATACATGCCTACATTATATTGATGAACTGGAGCTAGTTCTGTGTCACACTATGTTATAACTGTTGCATGAGGAATCACATCCAACAGAATTATTCATCACTGATCCAATGCCTATGAGCTTTTCACATATTGATCTTTGCTTAGTTGCTTTTCCGTTGCTACTGTTACAATCACTACAAAACCAATACCATTACTTTTTCCACCATTACCGTTACTTCCATATTTCTTTGCTACTGAATACTTTGCTGCAGATATTAAGTCTTTCAGGTGCGGTTGAATTGACAACTCAACTGTTAATACTTGAGAATATTCTTTGGCTCCCCTTGTGTCGAATCAATAAATTTGGGTTGAATACTCTACCCTCAAAAACTGTTGCGATCCCCTATACTTGTGGGTTATCAAGACTATTTTCTTGCGCCGTTGCCGGGGAGCATAGCTCTATTCTTTGAGTCACTTGGGATTTATATCTGCTGATCACTATGAAGAACTTGAAAGATAAAAGAACCAAGATTTTTCCCTCAACTACGAGGGGAGGTAAGGAACTGCCATCTAGCTCTGCACTTGATTCACCTTCTGTTTTGAGTAAACTTGCGACACCTACTCCTGCTATTCATTATGATATGTCACATGTTATTGATGATGCCACTTCTGCTTTGCATGATACTTATGATGAAACTACTTCTATGCTTGTTAATACTGTGCCACTAGGTGAATTTCTTGATGAACAACTTGCTCGGATTAGAGAGAATGAAATTATTGAAACTGATAATATTGATGAAAGTGACGATGAAGATTCTCCCCCTAGATATGAATTGCCTGCTGTGCCTGAGGGTTATTGTCGATGTCAAAACCGGTGGATCTCGGGTAGGGGGTCCCGAACTGTGTGTCTAAGGCGGATGGTAACAACAGGCAGGGGACATGATGTTTACCCAGGTTCGGGCCCTCTTGATGGAGGTAATACCCTACGTCCTGCTTGATTGTTCTTGATGATATGAGTATTACAAGAGTTGATCTACCACGAGATCGTAGAGGCTAAACCCTAGAAGCTAGCCTATGGTATGATTGTGTGTTGTCCTACAGACTAAATCCTCCGGTTTATATAGACACCGGAGGGGGCTAGGGTTACACAGAATCGGTTACAAGGGAGGAGATCTACATATCCGTATTGCCTAGCTTGCCTTCCACGCCAAGGAGAGTCCCATCCGGACACGGGACGAAGTCTTCAATCTTGTATCTTCATAGTCCAACAGTTCGGCCAAAGGATATAGTCCGGCTGTTCGCAGACCCCCTAATCCAGGACTCCCTCAGTAGCCCGTGAACCAGGCTTCAATGACAATGAGTCCGGCGCGCAGTATTGTCTTCAGCATTGCAAGGCGGGTTCCTCCTTTGAATACTCCATAGAAGATTTTGAACACCAGAATAGTGTCCGGCTCTACAAAACAAGTTCCACATACCACCGTAGAGAGAATAATATTTCCACAAATCCAATCTGCTGACATGTTTGACAGCATGACATCACGTCATGGCCCGGTCATTATTCGAACCGTTTTTCTCAACCAGCACCGCACATAACGCGAGGCAATTTTCTTGACACGTCTTGTCAAACCAGAGATTGTGTCCCCCTTATTATAGGATTCTCATCAATACGGACGTGGGTAACCCAACCGTGCCATCAATTACGGCATTTGGGGAATAAGCGATTTTACCACGCAAGTGGGGAGGCGCATCGCCTCTTCTACCCCTTATAAAGGGACAAGGATTCACCCTTTTTTTACCCACACCTTCTTCCTCCTTGCTTACCCATTCTCGCACACTCGAGCTCCAGCACCCAAGTTAGTGTCTTTCTTCTCAAACCACTCCAAGCATGTCCGAAGCGGGAGCCAAGTGGATGGTCTCCTCCGTCACGGAGGAGAACACCACAAAGTTACGGGAAGCCGGATATCTGGCCGATGATATCGTGCACCGGCTGCCAGACGCAGGGCAGCTCATCCCTACACCCGAACCCCATGAGAGGGTAGTTTTTCTTACCCACTTCGTCAGCGGACTGGGATTTCCCCTCCACCCGTTTGTCCGCGGGCTCATGTTCTACTATGGGCAGGATTTTCATGATCTGGCCCCCAACTTCATCCTCAACATCTTGGCGTTTATCGTCGTGTGCGAGGCCTTCCTCCGCATCAGGCCCCACATTGGCCTGTGGTTGAAGACCTTCAATGTTAAACCAAAGGTGGTGGTCGGCCAGCAAGCAGAGTGCGGAGGCGCCATGGTGGGCAAAATGCCTAACGTCACCTGGATCGAAGGCTCCTATGTGGAGACCATAAAGGGGTGGCAATCGGGGTGGTTCTACATCACCGAGCCGCGCGACACCAACTAGGTGGCGGCCCCTAAATTTTGATCCGGAATCCCCACGCAGCTCACTTCCTGGAAAGAGAAGGGCCTGACCTGGGGTTCTTCGGTAGTGTTGACCGGACTCCAAACCTTCATCAGGAACATGATGAGCAAGAAAATCAAGCTCGTTAACATGGTCCAGGTCATGCTCTTCCGCCGGATTCTCCCGTGTCAATGACGGGCATTCAATTTGTGGGAGTTCGACCCGGCCCAGCACCAGACGCTGCGAGAGCTCTACGACATGATGCATAAGGACGTCTGGAGGGTGCTGTTCAAGGGCGCCGAGGTACCTCCTTCCCTCACCGAGGACCGCAGACGCAGTGCAAAGCGCCATGTCAATCCAGTAAGTTTTTGCATCTCACAGGGTATTTATTTGCCCCGGTTGAATGATGTGTGGGATCTAAGCTCCCATGCCATTAACAGGACTGGATAAAGACAGCGGAGCAGCTCGATTGCCCAGCCCCCCTGCCTGAAGATCCCGCAGATGCTCTCCTAACGGAGATGCTGGCTCCGACACCTTACGAGGTGCCGGCAAAGAATACCAAGAAGAAGGCCCCGGGGACCCGAAAGGGTCTCCGACGCAAGGTCGTATCGGACTCATCGTCCGATGACTCTGACGCTCACTCCTCCCACGAAAACGAGGAGGAGGAGGAGGAAAGTTCTCTCCCCCCAGCTGGGGGAGACAAGAAAAGGAAGGCCGACCCAACCGGGAAGGCCGAAGAGTCCAAGAAGTGAAGGACCCTCCCTCCAGACTGCTCCACGACGGCCGTCTACAGTGGCGACGAGTGGCTACCCAGGGTCAAGCCCCTGACAAAGTCGTAAGTATCTGGACACCATAGTAATTCATGGTATGTTTTATTGCACTGCTTTTCCTCAAGCCTAACACGATTATGTAGTCTGTCCCGAGCACATCTTGACGTATCCTCGTCGAGCGGTTCATTGGACTCGTCGGATATGAACAGTGGTTCTCTTCCGACCGCCTTGCTACGTCTTGAGCCTGCGTTGGTTTTCCCCGAAGAGGAAGGGATGATGCAACAGAGTAGCATAAGTATTTCCCTCAGTTTTTGAGAACCAAGGTATCAATCCAGTAGGAGCCCACGCTCAAGTCCCTCGTACCTGCACAAAGCGATAGCTACTCGCGACCAACGCGATTAGGGGTTGTCAAGCCCTTCACGGTCACTTACGAGAGTGAGATCTGATAGATATAATATTTTTGGTATTTTTGGTATAAAGATGCAAAGTAAAAAGTAAAAGCAAAGTAAAAAAGCAAAACAAGATTAAAGTGATGGAGATTGATATGATGAGAATAGACCCGGGGGCCATAGGTTTCACTAGTGGCTTCTCTCAAGAGCATAAGTATTCTACGGTGGGTGAACAAATTACTGTTGAGCAATTGACAGAATTGAGCATAGTTATGAGAATATCTAGGCATGATCATGTATATAGGCATCACGTCCGTGACAAGTAGATCGAAACGATTCTGCATCTACTACTATTACTCCACTCATCGACCGCTATCCAGCATGCATCTAGAGTATTAAGTTAAAAACAGAGTAACGCCTTAAGCAAGATGACATGGTGTAGAGAGATAAATTCATGCAATATGAAATAAACCCCATCTTGTTATCCTCGATGGCAACGATACAATATGTGCCTTGCTGCCCCTTCTGTCACTGGGTAAGGACACCGCAAGATCGAACCCAAAGCTAAGCACTTCTCCCATGGCAAGAACTACCAATCTAGTTGGCCAAACCAAATGGATAATTCGAAGAGACTTGCAAAGATAACCAATCATACATAAAAGAATTCAGAGAAGATTCAAATATTATTCATAGATAGACTTGATCATAAACCCACAATTCATCGATCTCAACAAACACACCGCAAAAAGAAGGTTACGTCGAATAGATCTCCACAAGAGAGGGGAAGAACTTTGTATTGAGATTCAAAGAGAGAGAAGAAGCCATCTAGCTACTAACTATGGACCCGAAGGTCTGAGGTAAACTACTCACACTTCATCGGAGGGGCTAGGATGATGTAGAAGCTCTCTGTGATGACGGCCCTCTTCCGACGGAGCTCCGGAACAGGCCCCAAGATGGGATCTTGTGGATACAGAAAGTTGCGGCGGTGGAATTAGGTTTTTTTTTGCTCCTGTTCTGATCGTTTGGGGGTACGTGTGTATATATAGGAGGAAGAAGTATGCCGGAGGAGCAACGAGGGGCCAACAAGGCAGGGGGCGCGCCCTAGGGGGGCGGCCCCCACCCTCGTGACCGCCTCTTTTGTTCCTTGGAGCAGAGTCCAAGTCTCCTGGATCACGTTCGGTGAGAAAATCACGTTCCCAAAGATTTTATTCCGTTTGGACTCCGTTTGATATTCCGTTTATCCGGAACACTGGAATAGGCAAAAAACAGCAATTCTGGGCTGGGCCTCCGATTAATAGGTTAGTCCCAAAAATAATATAAAAGTGGAAAATAAAGCCCAATATAGTGCAAAACAGTAGATAATATAGCATGGAGCAATAAAAAATTATA
The DNA here is from genome assembly GCF_002162155.2 of Triticum dicoccoides. Classification (NCBI taxonomy): domain Eukaryota; kingdom Viridiplantae; phylum Streptophyta; class Magnoliopsida; order Poales; family Poaceae; genus Triticum; species Triticum dicoccoides. The sequence continues at coordinate 50,463,885 of NC_041382.1, forward strand.
GATACGTTGGAGACGTATCAGGCATCCCCAAGCTTAATTCCCGCTCGTCCTCAAGTAGGTAAATGATAAAAAGAGAATTTTTGATGCGGAGTGCTACTTGGGATAATTTCAATGTAAATCTTCTTAATTGTGGTATGAATATTCAGATTAGAAAGATTCAAGACAAAAGTTTATATTGACATGAAAAATAATATTACTTCAAGCATACTAACAAAGCAATTATGTCTTCTCAAAATAACATGGCCAAAGAAAGTTATCCCTACAAAATCATATAGTCTGGCTATGCTCCATCTTCACCACACAAAGTATTTAAATCATGCACAACCCCGATGACAAGCCAAGCAATTGTTTCATACTCTAACTTTTTCAAAACTTTTTCAATCTTCACGCAATACATGAGCGTGAGCCATGGATATAGCACTATAGGTGGAATAGAATGGTGGTTGTGGAGAAGACAAAAAGGAGAGGAAGATAGTCTCACATCAACTAGGCGTATCAACGGGCTATGGAGATGCCCATCAATAGATATCAATGTGAGTGAGTAGGGATTGCCATGCAACGGATGCACTAGAGCTATAAATGTATGAAAGCTCAACAAAAGAAACTAGTGGGTGTGCATCCAACTTGCTTGCTCACGAAGACCTAGGGCAATTTGAGGAAGCCCATTATCGGAATATACAAGCCAAGTTCTATAATGTAAAATTCCCACCAGTATATGAAAGTGACAACATATGAGACTCTCTATATATATGAAGAACATGGTGCTACTTTGAAGCACAATATATGAGATTCACTATATCATGGTGCTACTTTGAAGCACAAGTGTGGAAAAAAGGATAGTAGCATTGCCCCTTTTTATTTATTTTCTTTTTTTGGCCTTCTTTTTTTTCTTTGGCCTTTCTCTCTTTTTTATTGGGACAATGCTCTATTTAATGATGATCATCACACTTTTATTTATTTACAACTCAATGATTTCAACTCGATTCTAAAACAAAGTATGACTCTATATGGATGCCTCCGGCGGTGTACCGGGATATGCAATGAATCAAGAGTGATGAGTATGAAGAAATTATGAACTGTGGCTTTTCCACAAATACTTATGTCAACTACATGATCATGCTAAGCAATATGACAATGATGAATGTGTCATGATGAACTAGATGGTGGAAAGTTGCATGGCAATATATCTCGGAATGGCTATGGAAATGCCATAATAGGTAGGTATGGTGGCTGTTTTGAGGAAGGTATATGGTAGGTGTATGATACCGGCAAAAAGTGCGCGGTATTAGAGAGGCTAGCAAAGGTGGAAGGGTGAGAGTGCGTATAATCCATGGACTCAACATTAGTCATAAAGAACTCATATACTTATTGCAAAAATCTATAAGTTATCAAAGCAAAGTATTATGCGCATGCTCCTAGGGGGATAGATTCGTAGGAAAAGACCATCGCTCGTCCCCGACTGCCACTCATAAGGAAGACAATCAATAAACAAATCATGCTCCGACTTTGTTACATAACGGTTCACCATACGTGCATGCTACGGGAATCACAAACCTTAACACGAGTATTCTTTAAATTCGCAACTACTCAACTAGCATGACTTTAATATTATCACCTCCATATCTCAAAACAATTATCATGCTTCAATCTTTTCTTAGTATTCAACACACTCAAAAGAAAGTTTCACAAATCTTGAATACCAAGCATATTATTATTATTAAGCAAATTACCATGCTATTAAGAGACTCTTAAAATAATTTAAGTGAAGCATGAGAGATCAATAGTTTCTTTAAAACAAATCCACCACCGTGCTCTAAAAGATCTAAGTGGGGCACATAGAGAAAAATTATAACGCTCAAAAGATATAAGTGAAGCACAAAGAGCAAAATTATCTAGCTCAAAAGATATAAGTGAAGCACATAGAGTATTCTATCAAATTTTAATTCATGTATGGCTATCTCAAAAGGTGTGTACAGAAAGGATGGTTGTGGCATACTAAGACACAAAGACACAAATAATACAAGACGCTCCAAGCAAAACACATATCATGTTGGTGAATAAAAATATAGCTCCAAGTAAATTACCGATGGAAGTGGACGAAAGAGGGGATGCCTTCCGGGGCATCCCCAAGCTTTGAATTTTTGGTGTCCCTGGATTATCTTGGGGGTGCCATGGGCATCCCCAAGCTTAGGCTCTTGCAACTCCTTGTTCCATGATCCATCAAAAGAATTCACCCAAAACTTGAAAACTTCACAACACAAAACTCAAAATAGAAAACTCGTGAGCTCCGTTAGCGAAAGAAAACAAAATACCACTTCAAGGTAATGTAATGAACTCATTCTGTTTTTATATTGGTATTAAACCTACTGTATTCCAACTTCTCTATGGATTATAAACTATTTTACTAGCCATAGATTCATCAAAATAAGCAAACAACACACGAAAAACAGAATCTGTCAAAAACAGAACAGTCTGTGGTAATCTGTAGCTAGCGCAAGATCTGGAACCCCAAAAATTCTAAAATAAATTGATGGACGTGAGGAATTTATATATTAATCATCTGAAAAAATAATTAACTAAATAGAACTCTTCAAATAAAAATGACAGCAGTTCTCGTGAGCGCTAAAGTTTCTGTTTTTACAGCAAGTTCAACAAGACTTTCCCCAAGTCTTCCCAACGGTTCTACTTGGCACAAACACTAATTAAACACAAAAAGCACAACCAAAACAGAGGCTAAATAATTTATTTATTACTAAGCAGGATCAAAAATCAAGGAATAAAAATAAAACTGGGTTGCCTCCCAACAAGCGCTAGCGTTTAACGCCCCTAGCTAGGCATAAAAGCGAGGATAGATCTAGGTATTGCCATCTTTGGTAGGCAATCCATAAGTGGCTCTCATGATAGTTCATATGGTAATTTTATTTTATTTCTTGGAAAGTGTTTCATGCCCTTTTTTAATGGAAATTTAAATCTAATATTCCCTTCCTTCATATCAATAATCGCACCAACCGTTCTAAGGAAAGGTCTACCAAGAATAATAGGGCAAGAAGGATTGCAATCTATATCAAGAACAATGAAATCTACGGGCACATAATTCCTATTTGCAACAATAAGAACATCATTAATCCTTCCCATAGGTTTCTTAATTGTGGAATCCGCAAGATGCAAGTTTAGAGAGCAATCATCAAAGTTACGGAAATCTAGTAAATCACACAAAGTCTTGGGAATAGTAGAGACACTAGCACCCAAATCACACAAAGCATAAAACTCATGATCTTTAATTTAATTGTAATAGTTGGTTCCCACTCATCATAGAGTTTTCTAGGGATAGAAACTTTCAACTCAAGTTTTTCTTCATAAGATTGCATCAAGGCATCAACAATATGTTCGGTGAAGGCTTTATTTTGACTATAAGCATGTGGAGAATTTAGCACGGATTGCAACAAGGAAATACAATCAATTAAAGAGAAACTTTCATAATTAAATTCCTTGAAATCCAATATAATGGCTTTAGGAACATCTAGATTTTTATTTCTTTCAATCCCACTTTCATCAATTTCATCATTAAGATCTAAACACTACGAATTTTTAGAACGCCTTCTAGGTAAAGGAAGATCATATTAAGTTTCATCAAGACTAATATTGCAAAATAAAGATTTAATAGGGGACACATCAATAACTTTTAGATCTTCATCTTGATTTTCATAGGAATTGGAGGAACACGCTTTAATAAAGGCATGTTTGGAAGCACGCATCCTAGCGGTTCTTTCCTTACACTCATCAATTGAAATTCTCATGGCTTTTAGAGACTCATTGATATCATGCTTAGGTGGAATAGATCTAAGTTTCAAAGAATCAACATCAAGAGCAATTCTATCGACGTTCCTAGCCAAATCATCAATCTTAAGCAATTTTTCTTCAATCATAGCATTAAAATTCTTTTGCAAAGAAATACATTCTTTAATATTAGATTCAAAATCAGAGGGCATCTTATTATAATTTCCATAAGAGTTATGGTAGGAATTCCCATAATTATTAGAAGGATTACTAGGATATGGCCTAGGATTAAAATTCCCTCTATAAGCGTTGTTACCAAAATTATTCCTACCAACAAAATTCACATCCATAGATTCATTGTTATTCTCAATCAAAGTAGACAAAGGCGTATCATTAGGATCAAAAGAAACACTCTTACTAGCAAATAATTTCATAAGTTCATCCATCTTTCCACTCAACACATTAATTTCTTCTATCGCATGCACTTTTTTATTAGAAGATCTTTCAGTATGCCATTGAGAATAATTAACCATAATATTATCTAGGAGTTTAGTAGCATCTCCTAAAGTGATTTCCATAAAGTGCCTCCCGTGGCCGAATCTAAAAGATTTCTAGAAGCAAAATTCAATCTGGCATAAAATTTTTGTATAATCATCCACAAATTCAAACCATGAGTAGGGCAATTACATATCATTAATTTCATTCTCTCCCAAGCTTGTGCAACATGTTCATGATCAAGTTGTGTAAAGTGCATAATATCGTTTCTAAGAGATATGATCTTAGCGGGAGGAAAATACTTAGAGATAAAAGCATCTTTGCACTTGTTCCATGAATCAATACTATTCTTAGGCAAAGACGAAAACCAAGCTTTAGCACGATCTCTAAGAGAAAAAGGAAATAGCTTCAATTTAACGACATCATTGTTGACATCTTTTTTCTTTTGCATATCACATAAATCAAGGAAGCTATTCAGATGAGTAGCGGCATCTTCACTAGGAAGGTCGGCGAATTGATCTTTCATAAAAAGATTCAACAAAGCAGTATTAATTTCACAAGATTTAGCATCGGTAAGAGGAGCAATCGGAGTGCTAAGGAAATCTTTATTATTGGTATTGGTGAAGTCACACAATTTAGTAGTATCTTGAGCCATCGCGACAAACAAGCAATCTAACACACGAGCAAACAAAAAGCAACGTGCAAAAAGAGGCTAATAGAGAGGGAGGATAGGGAGAGAGAGGGTGAATAAAACGACAAGGGTGAATTGGGGGGAGAGGAAAACGAGAGGCAAATGGTAAATAATGTAATGCAAGAGATAGGGATTGCGATTGGTACTTGGTATGTTGACTTTTTGCGTAGACTCCCCGACAACGGCGCCAGAAATCCTTCTTGCTACGTCTTGAGCTTGCGTTGGTTTTCCCCGAAGAGGAAGGGATGATGCAGCAGAGTAGCGTAAGTATTTCCCTCAGTTTTTGAGAACCAAGGTATCAATCCAGTAGGAGCCCACGCTCAAGTCCCTCGTACCTGCACAAAGCGATAGCTACTCGCGACCAATGCGATTAGGGGTTGTCAAGCCCTTCACGGTCACTTACGAGAGTGAGATCTGATAGATATAATATTTTTGGTATTTTTGGTATAAAGATGCAAAGTAAAAAGTAAAAGCAAAGTAAAAAAGCAAAACAAGATTAAAGTGATGGAGATTGATATGATGAGAATAGACCCGGGGGCCATAGGTTTCACTAGTGGCTTCTCTCAAGAGCATAAGTATTCTACGGTGGATGACCAAATTATTGTTGAGCAATTGACAGAATTGAGCATAGTTATGAGAATATCTAGGCATGATCATGTATATAGGCATCACGTCCGTGACAAGTAGATCGAAACGATTCTGCATCTACTACTATTACTCCACTCATCGACCGCTATCCAGCATGCATCTAGAGTATTAAGTTAAAAACAGAGTAACGCCTTAAGCAAGATGACATGATGTAGAGAGACAAATTCATGCAATATGAAATAAACCCCATCTTGTTATCCTCGATGGCAACGATACAATACGTGCCTTGCTGCCCCTTCTATCACTGGGTAAGGACACCGCAAGATCGAACCCAAAGCTAAGCACTTCTCCCATGGCAAGAACTACCAATCTAGTTGGCCAAACCAAATGGATAATTCGAAGAGACTTGCAAAGATAACCAATCATATATAAAAGAATTTAGAGAACATTCAAATATTATTCATAGATAGACTTGATCATAAACCCACAATTCATCGGTCTCAACAAACACACCGCAAAAAGAAGGTTACATCGAATAGATCTCCACAAGAGAGGGGGAGAACTTTGTATTGAGATTCAAAAAGAGAGAAGAAGCCATCTAGCTACTAACTATGGACCCGAAGGTCTGAGGTAAACTACTCACACTTCATCGGAGGGGCTAGGATGATGTAGAAGCCCTCCGTGATGACGGCCCTCTTCCGGCGGAGCTCCGGAATAGGCCCCAAGATGGGATATCGTGGATACAAAAAGTTGCGGCGGTAGAATTAGGTTTTTTTGGCTCCTGTTCTGATCGGTTGGGGGTACGTGTGTGTATATATAGGAGCAAGAAGTATGCCGGAGGGGCAACGAGGGGCCCATGAGGCAGGGGGCGCGCCCTAGGGGGGGCGCCCCCCACCCTCATGACCGCCTCTTTTGTTCCTTGGAGCAGTGTCCAAGTCTCCTGGATCACGTTCGGTGAGAAAATCACGTTTCCGAAGATTTTATTCCGTTTGGACTCCGTTTGATATTCCATTTATTCGAAACACTGAAATAGGCAAAAAACTACAATTCTGGGCTGGGCCTCCGGTTAATAGGTTAGTCCCAAAAATAATATAAAAGTGGAAAATAAAGCCCAATATAGTCCAAAACAGTAGATAATATAGCATGGAGCAATCAAAAATTATAGATACGTTGAAGATGTATCACGCCTCCACCCCTCGCCCTACGGACAACATCGAGGTGTTGTCTCGAAAGGCACCAAGCCGAGGGGAGGTGGTCCCGGGGGCGCCTCGAGGCAACCTCCCGGACCCTGGGTACAAAGGGAGCGAAACTCCCATGGGCTCCGAGTTCGGCCCCCAGCCGAACACCGCGCCGGAACCTTCGATGGTTCCGGACTCCGGCAGGCGATCCCCCGTTAAGGGGGGCCAGCCGCCTGTGCCGGTGTCCTCTGTCCATCCAGAGGCATCGGACAATTTGCTGGAAGCGCTTCGCAGCGCCTCCATCAATGAAGAGCACCGCACTATCATGAGTGCGGTGATCGAGAAGGTTCAGTCTGCCAAAAACGGACTGACCGAAGCTTGCGCCAGCCTCCTAACAGGCTTTGAGGTAAGCAATCAAAATATAAGAAAATATTGCCGCATAGATAGTAGCCCCTGATGCTCTGTTCGGCGTTCGAGAAGAAAGGTCGAATAGAGGATCAAATGATGACTCAGGAGTCTAATAAGAATATATCTATGTGTATGTGCAGGCTTCACTACTGGCCGCTACCGCACATACTGCGGAGGTCTCTGTACTAAAGCAGGACCTGGAGCGGTCCGAGAACAAGCTCAGCCTTACCAAGAGGCAGCTCGAGGAGAACAAAGGTAAGCAATACCTTGTCTACTCTTTTAAAAAGAAGTTCGGTTGTAAAATAATAGGGTCATCATGAATTTGTCAGGGGCCACGACCGAGGTGGCGACCCTGAAGAAGGCGTTGTCCGAGGCCGAAAACAAAGCGGCCAAGGAGCGCCGTGAGCGGGAAAAGCAAGAAGCCCGAGCAGGCGAGGTGCAGCAAGAGCTCGAGGCTCCCGCCAAGAAACATGAGTCCTTGGAGCTTGACTCTAAGACGCGAGAGTCCGAGCTCGTGCAGGCGCTTGAAAGCGCCCGGAGCGCCAAGGCTGAAGCCCACAAGGCCCTCCAGGAGATTGATGCCATGAAGAAGATAGCAGCGGGTCAGGCATTCATTATGCAAAGCAAGCATGTGAAGGAAACTTTCCTTTTTCTTACCCGAGTTCGGAGCTCTCCAGGAGCGTTCGTAGATGTTCCCCGCAGTGTACTAGACGCCTCGGAGTTTTACCAAGCTCAGGAGGGGAGCTCGACGGAAAAGTTGTTCTGGTCTTAGTATACTGGGACCGAACACCCAATGCCCTTGAGCAACCAGCTGAAGCAACTGGTCGAGCTTCACAAGGCGGCCGAACAGACCATGAGGGGCCTTATAGTCCGGATGTGGCCTGGCGAGCCCCTGTCCGGCAGCTACTTCGGTCTGGTGCGGTGGCTTGTGGATGCCTGCCCACGGCTTGAAGTTATAAAACGGTTCATCTGCATCGAGGGTGCGCGCAGGGCTTTTGCCCGGGCGAAGGTGCACTGGGCGAAGCTGGACGCCGTGAAGCTGGTGAAGGAGGGGCCACCGGAGGGCAAGGAGCATCGCTGCCCCGAGATGTATTATGAGAGTGTCCTGAAGGGTTCCCGCCTTGTGGCGGATGAATGCGCTAAGGATGTAATTTTTGAATGAACATGTTCATGTGATCCTGTAATATGAAACGGGTTTACCTGCGCTATGCAACGCTTTTTTAATTTAAAATATTACCTTCTGTGCGACCGTTTATAAAATCTGAGAGTTGGCCAGTCGTCGGCTTCTGCCCCCATGTAACTAGCACTGGGGTGTTCTGGATAAACCTGAGCACTCTTTACCCCAATTTTGGGTCCTTCAAAGGAGGTGTTCAGCGCAACGAACCAGGCAATCGGACTATAAGACTTCATCACTCTCACTTAGCCATAGAAGTCTACAATTTTAAATTTTCATGAAGCCCCTAATATTCGGAAGACCGAATTTGGGGCGCTATACACGCCTAAGCCGGACAAGGCCGACTCCTCGCCCAAAGCGGAAAAGTCTTTAAGGACTTGAGACCTCTCGAACAGCTACCAGTCTCTCGCCTTATCATGGCAATCAGTTTTCGGCTTTCTCTTCTGAGGTGCTCGTCCGGAAGAACCAGGACACAATCGCAGTAGTTCTCCCACGGCTACCTTAGCCGATATAGCGGAACATAAGGTACCAAAGCATGGGAGCCAGGAAACCCAACTATTGACCCAAGACATGATTCGGAGCTGATGCATATAGTGTTATAAGTTCAGGGTGCCGCACTGTCGAAAGTGTTCGGACTTCTCGCGTCGTATTATGGGGTAAACAAAAGCCCCTGGCGTACTGACCGTACCCAAATATACGGGTGCAGAGTGTCGTAAATGGACATATAAGAGAAAAAGGATAAATAATGCAATAATAGACTAATGCTATGCATTATTATTTAAATAATACGTCAAAGCGTACTGGTACAATTAGTGCAATAAGCAGAAAGTGGGACTATTTGACATGTCCTATCCAAAGGCAAGCTGTGTATGGATAGTAGAAAGTGGGTATATCGATTAATATTACAGACCACCTGAGGGTTCCCGTGTACATCTTAGCTTCTTGCCGCCTTGGTTGTTCCTTCCCGTAATGTGTCCGGCAATCGTACTGCCGGAAAGGGCTTCCAGAGAGTTAGGCCGTGAAAGAGAAAAGAAATGATAAAGGTATATAGCCCCTAGAGCGGTTAAGCCGCATTGTGGGACGTGCCCTGATCGTGCCCCCGCTTATGTCCATGGTATTTTCAATGTGTAATTATGTACGCGTGGCATGAATTTCGTCGCTTGGCTGGGACTGGGACGGGGGCCGAATTGCTAGGCGACCTCTGAACGTGCCAGGCGATCCTGTTGCAGTTTACTCCAGACTCGCTTGAACGTGTCCGGGGGCTGGAACACCGAATTAGTGGTTTGCCTTAAAAGGCTGCTTTGTGCTTCTGCTGCGAGGGCCGCAGTGTGCTCTTCTGTGCGGAGCAAGCATTCTGTGTTTCCATTTACTGTTATGCCCCCCTAGGTCCTGGCATCTTGAGCTTGAGGTATGCGTAATGCGGTGCTCCATTAAATTTTGCAAATGCTGTTCGTCCGAGCAGTGCGTGATAGCCACTTCGAAACGGACGAGGATCCAGTGCCTTGCTATGGCCAAGGCACAGCGTACCTTGCCCCCTCCCATCCACCGTTGGAATTGATCCAGCGGCCAGCAGCAGTTCACAGCCAATCGACAAAATCAGGGGGAAAATCTCGAGCGGGACAGGGGAAACAGCGCGCGGGCTGGGAGAAACTGCGCGGCGCCCGCCGCCATCGCTCGCTCGCCCCGCCTCCGTCGCATCTCGCCCGCCCTGTTGCTGCCGCATCTCGTCCGCCCCGTCGCCGCCGCATCTCGCCCGCCCTGCCACTCGCCAGGTGCCGCAGCATCTCGCCCGCGCCGCCGCCGCGGCCGTTCGCCCGCCCCACCGCTGGAAAGGGAGTGGATCGAGCTCCGTCGGCGTCCACTGAAGAAAACGGCGGCGGCAGGCTCCTCCGCCGCCACTACGGGTTACTCCACCCCACCCCCTCCCACGGCTCCCTCCACCCCCCTACGACCCCTCGTCGAGCAGTGTCCATTAAGCAAGCTCCAGGCCCGGCTCCTACAGGTAGCCACTTTGCCATTTAGCATTTTTCTTCAATGTGCTCTGTCAAATTGAGTGACATATGCATTGTCCTATTTGACAGAATTGTTGCTGATTGGGCTTGCGGTGTGTGCAATTTGGCAAGATTTGAGTGCTGTGAGTGTTGTGCATTTGCAAGTGTTGTGCAATGGGAGAAATTGGTAAAGGAATACCTGAAGTTGGTATGAGGTTCAGAAATGCAGATGAAGCTTGGGTGTTTTGGGTTGCATATGGGGGCCGTGCAGGGTTTGATGTGAGGAAGAGAAACAAAAAAGTAAGCAAGTGTGATGGTGAAGTGACTTCATGCAGATTTGTTTGTTCAAATGGGGGTATTCGAAAGAAAGGGATAACATTGGATCATGTGCCAAAGCGTATTAGAGCTGAAACAAGAACAAATTGCAAAGCTCGGATGACTATAACATTGGATCGAGTGGCAAAAAATTATGAAGTCACAAATGTTGTGCTAGAACACAATCATTACCTTCAATTGCCACAAACTTGTCGCTTGATGGCATCACAAAGGAAGATTTCCGAAGTACAAGCTTTTGAAATAGAAGCCGCTGATGATTCTGGAATCATGCCAAAAGCTACACATGAGCTTGCTTGTCATCGAGTTGGTGGACCACTTAACCTCGGCTACACTTGTGTTGACCAAAAGAATCATTTGAGAAGCAAGCGGCAGAGAGAGTTGGCTTTTGGACAGGCTGGAAGTATGTTGAAGTACTTCCATGACAAAATCATTGAGAACCCATCTTTCCAATATGCTTTGCAGTTGGACTGTGAGGAGCATATAACCAACATATTCTGGGCTGATGCTAAAATGGTTCTTGACTATGCACACTTTGGCGATGTTGTCACATTCGATACTACTTTTGGCACAAACAAAGAATATAGGCCATTTGGTGTTTTCCTTGGACTCAATCAGTTTAGAGAAACCACCATTTTTGGTGCTGCATTGCTATTTGATGAAACATGTGACTCATTTACATGGCTTTTTGAGACCTTTCTAGCTGCACATAATGGGAGGCAACCTAGAACTATTTATACGGATCAAGATGTAGCAATGGGGAAAGCTATAGGGAAAGTCTTCACAGAATCCTACCATGGATTGTGTTGGGGAACGTAGCATAAATTCAAAATTTTCCTACGTGTCACCAAGATCTATCTATGGAGTCATCTAGCAACGAGGGAGGAGTGGATCTACATACCCTTGTAGATCGCGCGCGGAAGCGTTCAAGAGAACGGGGTTGATGGAGTCGTACTCGTCGTGATCCATATCACCGATGATCCTAGCGCCGAACGGACGGCACCTCCGCGTTCAACACACGTACGGAGCAGCGACGTCTCCTCCTTCTTGATCAAGCAAGGGGGAGGAGAGGTTGATGGAGATCCAGCAGCCCGACGGCGTGGTGGTGGAAGTAGCGGGATTCCAACAGGGCTTCGCCAAGAGCTGCAGGAGGAGGGAGATGTGTCATGGGAGGGAGAGGGAGGCGCCAGGGCTTAGGTTAGGTTGCCCTCCCTTCCCTCCACTATATATAGGGCCAAGAGAGAGGGGGGAGGCGCAGCCTTGGCCCTTCCTTCAAGGATGGGTGCGGCCAGGGAGGAGTCCCTCCTCCCCAAGGCACCTCGGAGGTGCCTTCCCCCTTTAGGACTCTTCCTTTCCTTATCTCTTGGCGCATGGGCCTCTTGGGGCTGGTGCCCTTGGCCCATACAGGCCAAGGCGCACCCCCTACAGCCCATGTGGCCCCCCGGGGCAGGTGGCCCCACCCGGTGGACCCCCGGGACCCTTCCGGTGGTCCCGGTACAATATCGGTGACCCCAAAAACTTGTCCCGATGGCCGAAATAGCACTTCCTATATATAATTCTTTACCTCCGGACCATTCCAGAACTCCTCGTGACATCCGGGATCTCATCCGGGACTCCGAACAACTTTCGGGTTACCGCATACTTATATCTCTATAACCCTAGCGGCACCGAACCTTAAGTGTGTAGACCCTACGGGTTCGGGAACCATGCAGACATGACCGAGATGTTCTCCGGTCAATAACCAACAGCGGGATCTGGATACCCATGTTGGTTCCCACATGTTCCACGATGATCTCATCGGATGAACCAGGATGTCAAGGACTTAATCAATCCCGTATACAATTTCCTTTGTCTAGCGGTACGATACTTGCCCGAGATTCGATCGTCGGTATCCCGATACCTTGTTCAATCTCGTTACCGGCAAGTCTCTTTACTCGTTTCGTAACACATCATCCCGTGATCAACTTCGTGATCAAATTGTGCACATTATGATGATGTCCTATCGAGTGGGCCCAGAGATACCTCTCCGTTTACACGGAGTGACAAATCCCAGTCTCGATTTGTGCCAACCCAACAGACACTTTCGGAGATACCTGTAGTGTACCTTTATAGCCACCCAGTTACGTTGTGACGTTTGGCACACCCAAAGCACTCCTACGGTATCCGGGAGTTGCACAATCTCATGGTCTAAGGAAATGATACTTGACATTAGAAAAGCTTTAGCATACGAACTACATGATCTTGTGCTAGGCTTAGGATTGGGTCTTGTCCATCACATCATTCTCCTAATGATGTGATCCCGTTATCAACGACATCCAATGTCCATGGTCAGGAAACCGTAACCATTTATTGATCAACGAGCTAGTCAACTAGAGGCTTACTAGGGACATGGTGTTGTCTATGTATCCACACATGTATCTGAGTTTCCTATCAATACAATTCTAGCATGGATAATAAATGATTATCATGAACAAGGAAATATAATAATAATCAATTTATTATTGCCTCTAGGGCATATTTCCAACAGTCTCCCACTTGCACTAGAGTCAATAATCTAGTTCACATCGCTATGTGAGTAACACTCAAGGTCACATCCCCATGTGACTAACACCCAAAGAGTCTACTAGAGTCAATAATCTAGTTCACATTACCATGTGATTAACACTCAATGAGTTCTGGGTTTGATCATGTTATGCTTGTGAGAGATGTTATAGTCAACGGGTCTGAATCTTTCAGATCTGTATGTACTTCGCAAATCTCTATGTCTTCTTGTAGATGCAGCTACTACGCTATATTTGGAGCCATTTCAAATAACTGTTCTACTATACGAATCCAGTTTACTACTCAGAATAATCTGGATTAGTGTCAAAGTTTGCATCGGCGTAACCCTTTACGACGAACTCTTTTACCACCTACATAATCGAGAAAATTCCTTAGTCCACTAGTTACTAAGGATAACTTTGACCGCTGTCCTGTGATCCATTCTTAGATCACTCTTGTACCCCTTGACTGACTCATGGCAAGGCACATTTCAGGTGCGGTACACAGCATAGCATACTGTAGAGCCTATGTCTTAAGCATAGGGGACGACCTTCGTCCTTTCTCTCTATTCTGTCGTGGTCGAGCTTTAAGTCTTAACTTCATACCTTACAACTCAGGCAAGAACTCCTTCTTTGACTGATCCATCTTGAACACCTTCAAGATCATGTCAAGGTATGTGCTCATTTGAAAGTACCATTAAGCGTTTTGATCTATCCTTATAGATCTTGATGCTCAATGTTCAAGTAGCTTAATCTAGGCTTTCCATTGAAAAACACTTTCCAAATAACCCTATATGCTTTCCAGAAATTCTACGTCATTTCTGATCAACAATATGTCAACAACATACACTCATCAGAAATTCTATAGTGCTCCCACTCACCCTTTTTGGAAATACAAGTTTCTCATAAACTTTGTATACACCCAAAATCTTTGATCATCTCATCAAAGCGTACATTCCAACTCCGAGATGCTTACTCCAGTCCTTAGAAGGATTGCTGGAGCTTTGCATACTTATTAGCATCTTTCAGGATTGACAAAACCTTCCGGTTGTATCACATACAACCTTTCCTCAAGAAAATCGTCGAGGAAACAATGTTTTGACATCCTATCTGCAAGATTTCATAAATAATGCAGTAATCGCTAATATAATTCCAATAGACTCTTAGCATCGCTACGAGTGAGAAAGTCTCATCGTAGTCAACTCCTTGAACTTGTCGGAAAACATCTTAACGACAAGTCGAGCTTTCTTAATGGTGATACTTACCATCATTGTTCGTCTTCCTTTTAAAATCCATATGTACCTAACAGCCTTACGACCATCAAGTAGTTCTTCCAAAGTCTACACTTTGTTTTCATACATGGATCCTATGTCGGATTTTATGGCCTCGAGCCATTTATCGGAATCCGGGCCCACCATTGCTTCTCCATGGCTCATAGGTTCATTGTTGTCTAGCAACATGACTTCCAAGACAGGATTACATACCACTCTGAAGTAGCACGCATCCTTGTCATCCCACGAGGTTTGGTAGTGACTTGATCTGAAGTTTCATGATCACTATCACAAGCTTCCACTTCAATTGGTGTAGGTGCCACAGGAACAACTTCCTGTGCCCTGCCACACACTAGTTGAAGAGACGGTTTAATAACCTCATCAAGTCTCCACCATCCTCCCACTCAATTCTTTCGAGAGAAACTTTTCCTCGAGAAAGGACCCGATTCCAGAAACAATCCCTTATTGCTTTTGGATCTGAGACAGGAGGTATACCCAACTATTTTGGGTGTCCTATGAAGATGCATTTATCCGCATTGGGTTCGAGCTTATCAGCCTGAAACTTTTTCACATAAGCGTCGCAGCCCCAAACTTTTAAGAAATGACAGCTTAGGTTTCCCTAAACCATAGTTCATACGGTGTCATCTCATTGGAATTACGTGGTGCCCCTTTTAAAGTGAATGTGGTTGTCTCTAATGCCTAACCCATAAACTATTGTGGTAATTCGATAAGAGACATCATGGTATGCATCATATCCGATGGGGTGCAGTTATGATGTTCGGACACACCATCACACTATGGTGTTCCAGGCTGTATTAGTTGTGAAACAATTTCCACAATGTCTTAATTTTGTGCCAAACTCGTAATTCAGATATTCATCTCTATGATCATATCATAGATATTTTATCCTCTTGTCACGACGATCTTTCAACTTCACCCTGAAATTACTTGAACCTTTCAATAATTCAGACTCGTGATTCATCAAGTAAATATACTCAACATCTACTCAAATCATCTGTGAAGTAAGAACATAACGATATCCACTACATGCCTCAGCACTCATTGGATTGCACACATCAAAATGTATTACTTCCAACAAGTTGCTTTCTAGTTCCATTTTACTGAAAACGAGGCTTTCAGTCATCTTTCCCATGTGGTATGATTTGCATGTCTCAAGTGATTCAAAATCAAGTGAGTCCAAACGATCCCTTTGCATGGAGTTTGTTCATGCATATACACCAATAGACATGGTTCGCATGTCTCAAACTTTTCAAAAACGAGTGAGTCCAAAGATCCATCAACATGGAGCTTCTTCATGCGTTTTATACCGATATGACTTACATGGCAGTGCCACAAGTAGGTGGTACTATCATTACTATCTTTTGGCATGAACATGTGTATCACTACGATCGAGATTCAATAAACCATTCATTTTAGGTGTAAGACCATTGAAGGTATTATTCAAATAAACAGAGTAACCATTATTCTCTTTAAATGAATAACCGTATTGCGATAGACATAATCCAATCATGTCTATGCTCAACGCAAACACCAATCTCGATGGTAGAGGGAGCGTACGATATTTGATCATATCGACATTGGAAACACTTCCAACACATGTCGTCAGCTCACCTTTAGCTAGTCTCCGTTTATTCCGTAGCTTTTATTTCGAGTTACTAGCACTTAGCAACCGAACCGGTATCTAATACCCTAGTGCTACTAGGAGTACTAGTAAAGTACATATTAACATAATGTATATCCAATATACTTCTATCGACAGCCTTCTCATCTACCAAGTATCTAGGGTAATTCTGCTCTACTGGCTGTTCCCCTTATTACAGAAGCACTTAGTCTCGGGTTTGGGTTCAACTTTGGGTTTCTCCACTAGAGCAGCAGCTGAATTGCCGTTTCATGAAGTATCCCTTCTTGCCCTTTCCCTTCTTGAAACTAGCGGTTTCACCAACCATCAACAATTGATGCTCCTTCTTGATTTCTACTTTCGTGGTGTCAAACATCGCGAGTATCTCAAGGATCATCATATATGTCCCTGATACATTATAGTTCATCACGAAGCTCTAGCAGCTTGGTGGTAATGACTTTGGAGAAACATCACTATCTCATTTGGAAGATCAACTCCCACTTGATTCAAATGATTGTTGTACTCAGACAATCTGAGCACAAGCTCAACAATTGAGCTTTTCTCCCTTAGTTTGCAGGCTAAGAAAAAAACGTCGGAGGTCTTATACCTCTTGACGTGGGCACGAGCCTGAAATCCCAATTTCAGCCCTCGAAACATCTCATATGTTTCGCGATGTTTCAAAAACGTCTTCGGTGCCTCAACTCTAAACCATTTAGCATTACGCACTGAACTATCATGTAGTCATCAAAACATGTATGTCAGATGTTCGCAACATCCACAGACGACGTTCGAGGTTCAGCATACTGAGCGGTGCATTAAGGACATAAGCCTTCTATGAAGCAATGAGGACAATCCTCAGTCTACGGACCTAGTCCGCATAATTGCTACTATCAACTTTCAACTAAATTTTCTCTAGGAACATATCTAAACAGTAGAACTGAAGCGCGAGCTACGACATAATTTGCGAAGACCTTTTGACTATGTTCAGGATAATTAAGTTCATCTTATGAACTCCCACTCAGATAGACATCCCTCTAGTCATCTAAGTGATTACATGATCCGAGTCAACTAGGCCGTGTCCGATCATCACGTGAGACGGACTAGTCATCATCGGTGAACATCTTCATGTTGATCGTATCTACCATACGACTCATGCTCGACCTTTCGGTCTCTTGTGTTCCGAGGCCATGTCTGTACATGCTAGGCTCGTCAAGTTAACCTAAGTGTTTCACATGTGTTCCGAGGCCATGTCTGTACATGCTAGGCTCGTCAACACCCGTTGTATTCGAACGTTAGAATCTAACACCCGATCATCACGTGGTGCTTCAAAACAACAAACTGTCACAACGGTGCATAGTTAGGGGGGACACTTTCTTGAAATTATTATGAGGGATCATCTTATTTACTACCGTCATTCTAAGTAAACAAGATCCATAAACATGATAAACATCACATGCAATCAAATAGTGACATGATATGGCCATCATCACTGTGCTCCTCTTGATCTCCATCTTCGGGGCTCCATGATCATCATCGTCACCAGCATGACACCATGATCTCCATCATCGTGTCTCCATGAAGTTGCCCTGCCAATTATTACTTCTACTACTACAGCTAACGGTTAGCAATAAAGTAAAGTAATTACATGACGTTTATGTTGACACGCAGGTCATAAATAAATTAAGACAACTCCTATGGCTCCTGCCGGTTGTCATACTCATCGACATGCAAGTCGTGATTCCTATTACAAGAACATGATCATCTCATACATCACATATATCATTCATCACATCCTTTGGCCATATCACATCACATAGCATACCCTGCAAAAACAAGTTAGACGTCCTCTAATTGTTGTTTGCATGTTTTACGTGGCTGCTATGGGTTTCTAGCAAGAACGTTTCTTACCTACGCAAAAACCACAACGTGATATGCCAATTGCTATTTACCCTTCATAAGGACCCTTTTCATCGAATCCGATCCGACTAAAGTGGGAGAGACAGACACCCGCTAGCCACCTTATGCAACTAGTGCATGTCAGTCGGTGGAACCAGTCTCACGTAAGAGTACGTGTAAGGTCGGTCCGGGCCGCTTCATCCCATGATGCCGCCGAATCAAGATAAGACTAGTAACGGCAAGCATATTGAACAAAATCAATGCCCACAACTACTTTGTGTTCTACTCGTGCATAGAAACTACGCATAGACCTAGCTCATGATGCCACTGTTGGGGAATGTAGCATAAATTCAAAATTTTCCTACGTGTCACCAAGATCTATCTATGGAGTCATCTAGCAATGAGGGAGGAGTGGATCTACATACCCTTGTAGATCACGCGCGGAAGCGTTCAAGAGAACGAGGTTGATGGAGTCGTACTCGTCGTGATCCATATCACCGATGATCCTAGCGCCGAACGGACGGCACCTCCGCGTTCAACACACGTACGGAGCAGCGACGTCTCCTCCTTCTTGATCCAGCAAGGGGGGAGGAGAGGTTGATGGAGATCCAGCAGCCCGACGGCGTGGTGGTGGAAGTAGCGGGATTCCAACAGGGCTTCGCCAAGCGCTGCGGGAGGAGGGAGATGTGTCATGGGAGGGAGAGGGAGGCGCCGGGGCTTAGGTTAGGTTGCCCTCCCTTCCCCCACTATATATAGGGCCAAGAGAGAGGGGGGAGGTGCAGCCTTGGCCCTTCCTCCAAGGAAGGGTGCGGCCAGGGAGGAGTCCCTCCTTCCCAAGGCACCTCGGAGGTGCCTTCCCCCTTTAGGACTCTTCCTTTCATTATCTCTTGGCGCATGGGCCTCTTGGGGCTGGTGCCCTTGGCCCATACAGGCCAAGGCGCACCCCCTACAGCCCATGTGGCCCCCCGGGGCAGGTGGCCCCACCCGGTGGACCCCCAGGACCCTTCCGGTGGTCCCAGTACAATACCGGTGACCCCGAAAACTTGTCCCGATGGCCGAAATAGCACTTCCTATATATAATTCTTTACCTCCGGACCATTCCGGAACTCCTCGTGACGTCCGGGATCTCATCCGGGACTCCGAACAACTTTCGGGTTACCGCATACTTATATCTCTATAATCCTAGCGTCACCGAACCTTAAGTGTGTAGACCCTACGGGTTCGGGAACCATGCAGACATGACCGAGACGTTCTCCGGTCAATAACCAACAGCGGGATCTGGATACCCATGTTGGTTCCCACATGTTCCACGATGATCTCATCGGATGAACCACGATGTCAAGGACTTAATCAATCCCGTATACAATTCCATTTGTCTAGCGGTACAATACTTGCCCGAGATTCGATCGTCGGTATCCCGATACCTTGTTCAATCTCGTTACCGGCAAGTCTCTTTACTCATTTCGTAACACATCATCCCGTGATCAACTCCTTGATCACATTGTGCACATTATGATGATTTCCTACCGAGTGGGCCCAGAGATACCTCTCTGTTTACACGGAGTGACAAATCCCAGTCTCGATTCGTGCCAACCCAACAGACACTTTCGGAGATACCTGTAGTGTACCTTTATAGCCACCCAGTTACGTTGTGACGTTTGGCACACCCAAAGCACTCCTACGGTATCCGGGAGTTGCACAATCTCATGGTCTAAGGAAATGATACTTGACATTAGAAAAGCTTTAGCATACGAACTACATGATCTTGTGCTAGGCTTAGGATTGGGTCTTGTCCATCACATCATTCTCCTAATGATGTGATCCCGTTATCAACGACATCCAATGTCCATGGTCAGGAAACCGTAACCATCTATTGATCAACGAGCTAGTCAACTAGAGGCTTACTAGGGACATGGTGTTGTCTA
Source organism: Triticum dicoccoides (assembly GCF_002162155.2). Classification (NCBI taxonomy): domain Eukaryota; kingdom Viridiplantae; phylum Streptophyta; class Magnoliopsida; order Poales; family Poaceae; genus Triticum; species Triticum dicoccoides. Next base: position 50,483,791 of record NC_041382.1, read on the forward strand.
TGTATCCACACATGTATCTGAGTTTCCTATCAATACAATTCTAGCATGGATAATAAACGATTATCATGAACAAGGAAATATAATAATAATCAATTTATTATTGCCTCTAGGGCATATTTCCAACAGATTGTGCACTTTTCATATAATGCAAAATGCTGTGAAGCATTTATCTCCATTGAAGAGTGAAGGGAAAGATGAAGGGAAAGAGAAAGATGAAGGGGCAGAAAAAGATGATGGGAAAGATGAAGATGAAGATGAGGAGTCTCATATTCTCACTGATTTTAGTGAATGTATGTATGGCTATGAGGACAAAACAGAATTTCAAGAAGCATTTGACAATTTGAGGCACAAAGTGCATAAGCAAACTTGGTTAGATAGTATGTACAAGTTGAAAGAAAAATGGGCTGAATGTTATATGAGAGATGTGTTTAGTTTGGGAGTGAGAAGTACACAACTTAGTGAGAGCTTCAACAATTCATTGAAAAACCATTTGAAATCAGATTTTCATATTGTTCGGTTCTTGATGCATTTTGAGAGGACAGTGGAAGTAAAACGAAGAAAGGAATTGCAATCTGAATTTGATGCAAGGAAGAAGTTGCCAAGAATCAAGATGCACACACCTATGTTGGTGCTAGCAAGCAAAGAGTACACTCCAATTATTTTTGAAGCTTTCCAAAGTGAATATGAAAGATCGACGGCTGCATGCACTAGAGCATTGGATGGACATAACAAGTTCGCAGTTGCTATTGGGAGTTTGCATGGTGATTTAAAATTCAAGGAGGAGCGCATAGTGATTGGTGATCCTCTAACCCAAACAGTTTCATGTAGTTGTGGAATGTTCAATAGGACAGGAATATTGTGTGGACATGGTCTCAAAGTGCTTGATTTGATGAATATAAAAGTATTGCCAACACATTATATCTTAAAGAGATGGACTAGAGAAGCACGCAATGGAAGCATACAAGATAGACAAGGAAGGAACGTGATAGAAAATCCAAAGTTGGAAGCCCAACTTCGATACAAGGATTTGTCTCACAAATTTCACACTTTGGCATACAAAATAGCCTACTCTCTAGAATGTTGTTTGATGTTAGAAAATGCACTTGATTGGATTGGTCCACAACTAGAAGATAAACTCAATGTAACTACCAATGCGCCGAATAAGGCATGCAATGACAAAGAAAATGTTGACCCAAATATGCAACAAACAAATGAGGTTCTTAGTGCTGCAAAGCTCAAGAAAAAAGAGGTTCAATCAAAAAGATTGAGGAGAAGACAAACTTGGCTTGATAAGTTACTCAAAAGGAAGCGCAAGCCAACTAAAGTTGCTCCATCCAAAAACGAAAGAGCAAAGGTATGTAGCAATATGTACATGATGTGTTGTTACTGTTCATTCCTAAACTTACTAGAATTTTTATTGCAGCAACACAAGAAACATGATGGTGTAGAGCCTCAAGTAGGAGTGGAGAAGGATGGGCATGATAAAGGAGCAAATATGGAGTTTCAAGAGTGCAACAAGATAATGAGTTACATGCAGCTCTTGACAACTACCAGTTATGATGAAAATCTGTTCTAGCATGTACAAGCTTGTTAGATAGTATTTTGGGCGGTGTCGACCGTATTTTGGGCAGGGTTGACTATAGTATTTTGGACTTATGGGCTAACTGTGGTCTTTTGTGGCCTATGTGTACTGGTAAAAGGGCCAACTCTATGTACTTGAATGATTATGTAAGAACAAATTTCAATGTCAAGTGCTTTAAAAAATAGTTTGTTCAGACCTGCAAAAGAATCTGTATTGTGTTCAACTTTCTGCTGTTGTTGTGTGCTAAAACTTCTAGTAAGTTTAGAAAGTTGTATTTGTATTGAAGTGTTGGGATGTACTCCTTTTTTGTATTGATGTGTTGAGACGTACTTCTTTTTTGTTGAAGTTTGCTAAACTAAATTGTACTGTATTGTGTTAACTGAACCAATTCTCTGCTCTCTTCTCTGTTTGAAGAAAGTGCACTCTGTTTTCTGTTGTTTTGTCCACTCATTCATTTTCTTTTGGCTGTGAACTGCTGCTGGCCGCTGGATCAATTCCAATGGTGGATGGAAGGGGGCAAGGTACGTTGTGCCTTGGCCACAGCAAGGCACTGGATCCTCGTCCCTTCGAAACGGGACGATATCGAAGATTAACTCCTCACTTCGGAAGTTGTCCGGTGATCCGAAGACCACTTCCAGTGTGATTGAGCCCGTGCAATGGGCCTCTACACTTGGGATGACGCCCTTAAAGGTGGTTTTGGTGGGTTTGATCCTCGAGGGATCGATACCCATTTTTTGCATTGTATCCTGATAGAGCAGGTTCAGGCTGCTGCCGCCATCCATAAGGACTCGGGTGAGGTGAAATCCGTCGATGATGGGGTCTAGGACCAGTGCGGCGGATCCTCCATGACGGATACTAGTGGGGTGTTCCCTGCGATCAAAGGTGATCGGATAAGCGGACCATGGGTTGAACTTCGGGGCGACGGGCTCCATCTCATAGACGTCCCTTAGTGCATGCTTCCGCTCCCTCTTGGGAATGTGGGTTGCGTATATCATGTTCACCGTCTTCACCTGTGGGGGGAACCCCTTCTGTCCTCCCGTGTTCGGTGGCCGGGGCTCCTCCTCGTTATCACTATGCAGCCCTTTGTCCTTGTTTTCGGCATTTAACTTGCCGACCTGCTTGAACACCCAGCATTCTCTGTTGGTGTGATTGGCTGGCTTGTCGGGGGTCCCGTGGATTTGACACGAGCGATCCAGTATGCGATCCAAACTGGACGGGGCCGGAGTACTTCTTTTAAATGGCTTTTTCCGCTGACCGGATCTAGAGCCTCTGAATCCGGAATTGACTGTCGTATCATCGTTGTTATCGCCGTTGTTACGGTGCTTTGGTCTGTTACGACGTGGTCTGTCGTTGGCATCTTTGGTATCCAAAGTGCCCGGATTCCTTGATGTGTTGTTGCTGCGAGCCAGCCAGCTATCCTCGCCCACGCAAAAGCGGGTCATGAGTGTCGTGAGGGCTGCCATAGACTTCGGCTTCTCCTGGACAAGGTGGTGGGCAAGCCACTCGTCGTGGATGTTATACTTGAATGCCGCTAGGGCCTCTGCATCCGGACAGTCAACAATTTTGTTTTTCTTGGTCAGGAACCGTGTCCAGAATTGCCTGGCCGATTCCCCTGGCTGCTGGTTTATATGGCTCAAGTCATCAGCATCCGGTGGTCGCACATAAGTGCCCTGGAAGTTGTCAAGGAATGCGTCTTCCAAATCCTCCCAGCTGCCGATGAAGTCTGCTGGCAAGCTATTCAGCCAATGCCGAGCTGGTCCTTTGAGTTTTAGTGGGAGGTACTTGATGGCATGTAGATCGTCACCGCGAGCCATGTGGATGTGAAGGAGGAAATCCTCGATCCATACAGGGGGATCTGTTGTACCATCATATGATTCGATATTAATGGGTTTAAAACCCTCCGGGAATTCGTGATCCATAACTTCATCAGTGAAGCATAGGGGGTGTGCGGCGCCTCTGTGCCGGGCTATATCACGACACAGTTCATGTGAGTCTTGTCTGCTGTATTTGGCCCGGCTAGATTTATCTTTGGTGTATCCGGCGTGACGATCATCATCCCGTGTTGGCGCGTGCGCCCATGACCCATATATTGACCTTGTGAGTTTTGCCCTACTGTCCAATACGTCTCGCAGGTCCCGTGTGTTGCCCCGGGCCTTGGTATTTTTGATTGAGTGGCGGCGGGGTGCAGGCTGAACTTCAGGCTGAAACGCCTTTCTGTCTTGGCCACGCGGTGGCCGGTAGCCGCATCGTATACTGGTGATGGAGGTTTCAATGCTTCCTCCTCTAGGTGAGGTAGCAACCTGCGTTTTGGGTAACTCTTGGAGGGGCGCTTGAGTTCGTATTCGTCGGCCTCAAGGACTTCGGTCCATCTATCTGCTAGCAAGTCTTGATCAGCTTGAAGTTGTTGTTGCTTTTTCTTCAGGCTATTTGCTATGGCCATAAGCCGGCGCTTGAAGCGCTCCTGCTCGACGGGATCCTCAGGCACGATAAATTCCTCGTCGCCGAGGCTCACCTCGTCTTCGGAGAGAGGCATATAATTGTCCTCCTCCGGTTCTCCATCTACCGCCTGCTCTGGAGGGCTAGCTTGTTCATCCTCCCGCTCTACATCGTACTGGAGGGGGTTGTGGTTGTCTTCGGCACTATCTGGAGTTTTATTATCTCCTGTGCCGGTATCACTACTTTTGCTGTGGCGGGACTTAGAGCGGTGCCGCTGACATCGGCGCTTGGGTTGCTTCTTGGAGGGGTCATCCTCCGCTGTCTCGTCGTCGTTGCCTTCTTTGGGAGTGTCCACCATGTATATATCATATGATGAGGTGGCGGTCCAGCGCCCTGTGGGCGGTGGTTCCTGTTCGTCTCCTGCATCGCCGTCCATACCGTCGATGTCTTCGGAGTTGAAGTCGAGCATGTCGGTTAAATCGTCAACAGTGGCTACTAAGTGGGTGGTGGGTGGGCAGCGAATTTCTTTGTCGTCTGCATCCCATTCTAGCCGGACATAGTTCGGCCAAGACTCTCCCGACAAGGAGAGAGACCTTAACGAATTTAGCACATCGCCGAAAGGCGAGTGCCGAAAGATATCCGCAGAGGTGAACTCCATGATCGGCGCCTAGTCGGATTCGATGGGCACGGATGCAGGCGGCTCGGAGTCCGTGGCCGGAGACGAGTCTAGTGGTTCGGCGACACGGCTCTCGTAAGGGGTGAAATCAGTATCTGGCTCCATCCCCGCTGAGAGTGCAGCCTCCATGGCGGGGTCTATCCCTTCGTCCTTGGATGGCGCGATTTGCTCCGGATTGAAAGCCAGAGTAGCTGCAGATGCGATCTCTTGAACACTGTCTGACGGCAGAGTTACGTCGTGCTCGTCGCAACTGTGCGGCGCACCTGACACAGGCTCAAATCCGTCGAAGATCAAGTCTCTGCGGATATCGGCGGTGTAGTTTAAGTTTCCAAATCTGACCTGATGGCCAGGGGCGTAGCTCTCGATCTGCTCCAGATGGCCAAGCGAATTAGCCCGCAGTGCGAAGCCACCGAATACAAAGATCTGTCCGGGGAGGAAAGCCTCACCCTGGACCGCATTGCTACCGATGATCGAAAGAGCCATCAAGCCTTACGTTGACGACACAGTGGAACTCTCAATGAAAGTACCAATGTCGGTGTCAAAACCGGCGGATCTCGGGTAGGGGGTCCTGAACTATTCGTCTAAGGCGGATGGTAATCGGAGGCAGGGGACACGATGTTTACCCAGGTTCGGGCCCTCTTGATGGAGGTAATACCCTACGTCCTGCTTGATTGTTCTTAATGATATGAGTATTACAAGAGTTGATCTACCAGGAGATCGTAGAGGCTAAACCCTAGAATCTAGCCTATGGTATGAGTGTGTGTTGTCCTACGGACTAAATCCTCCAGTTTATATAGACATCGGAGGGGGCTAGGGTTACACAGAGTCGGTTACAAGGGAGGAGATCTACATATCCGTATTGCCTAGCTTGCCTTCCACGCCAAGGAGAGTCCCATCCGGACACGGGACGAAGTCTTCAATCTTGTATCTTCATAGTCCAACAGTCCGGCCAAAGGATATAGTTCGGCTGTCCAGAGACCCCCTAATCCAGGACTCCCTCAGTTATGTTATGGGTGAAGAAACTGCTAGAGACTTTTTAGCTTTCAATGATAGATATGATCTTAAGAAATTATTAGCTAAGCTTAAAGAAAAATCTTTGAATGCTAGAATGAAATATGACCCTGCTTTTGCTACTTCACCTATCTGTATTTCCGATAAGGATTATGATTTCTCTGTAGATCCTGAGATAATTACTTTGGTTGAATTTGATCCTTTCTATGGCTATGAATCTGAAACTGTTGTGGCACATCTTACTAAATTAAATGATATAGCCACCCTATTCACTAATGATGAGAAACTCGCTACTATTATATCCTTAAGTTATTTCCGTTCTCATTAAAGGGTGATGCTAAAACATGGTTTAATTCTCTTGATCCTGGGTTGTGTGCATAGTCCCCAGGATATGATTTCTTACTTCTCTCCTAAATATTTCCCCGCTCATAAGAAACAAGCTGCCTTAAGGGAAATATATATTTTTGTGCAAATTGAAGAAGAGAGTCTCCCACAAGCTTGGGGGAGGCTTCTCCAATTACTTAATGCTTTGCCTGATCATCCTCTTAAGAAAAATGAAATACTTGATATCTTTTATAATGGACTAACCGATGCTTCCAGAGACCACCTAGATAGTTGTGCTGGTTGTGTTTTCAGGGAAAGAACTGTTGATCAATCTGAATTGCTATTGAATAATATGTTGAGTAATGAAAATGATTGGACACTTCCTGAACCAACTCCTAAGCCAACTCCGAAGAAAACGAGTATTCTATTTCTCAGTCCTAAAGATATGCAAGAGGCAAAGAAATCTATGAAAGATAAAGGTATTAAAGCTGAAGATGCTAAGAATTTACCACCTATTGAAGAAATACATGGTCTTGATAACCCGACACAGGTAGTAAAGGTAAATTCTCTCTATAGATTTGATGAAGGTGATATTCCTCGTAATAAGTCTGCTAGCCCATGCTTGGATGAGTTTGATATTTTTATTGTTAAACAAGAAGACTTCAATGCTTATGTTGGTAGACAATTGAAACGTAATGCTTATATGATTGAACACTTGAGTGATTATATGTCTAGAGTTAAAGGTGAACTTAACCTTATTAGTAAACATGCTTCTATGGTTACCACTCAAGTAGAACAAGTGCTTAAAGCTCAAAATGATTTACTCAATGAATTAAATAATAAGAAATGATAATGCTGTTAGAGTTGTGACTAGAGGTGGTAAAATGACTCAGGAACCTTTGTATCCTGAGGGCCACCCCAAGAGAATTGAGCAAGATTCTCATAGAATTAATGTTGATGCACCTAGTTCTTCTAATAAAAAGAAAAAGGAAAATGATAGGACTTTGCATGATTCTAGTGAACCTGTTGTTGACACACCTGAGAATCCCAATGATATTTCTATTTCTGATGCCGAAACACAATCTGGTAATGAACATGAAACTGGCGATAATGTTAATGATGATGTTCATGTTGAAGCTCAACCTAGCAATAACAATGATGTAGAGATTGAACCTGCTGTTGATCTTGATAACCCACAATCAAAGAATCAACGTTATGATAAGAAAAATTTTGTTGCTAGGAAGCACGGTAAAGAAAGAGAACCATGGGTTCAGAAACCCATGCCTTTTCCTCCTAAACCATCCAAGAAAAAGGATGATGAGGATTTTGAGCGCTTTGCTGATATGATTAGACCTATCTTTTGGCGTATGTGTTTGACTGATATGCTTAAAATGAATCCTTATGCTAAGTACATGAAAGATATTGTTACAAATAAAAAAAGATACTGAAAGCTGAAATTTCCACCATGCTTGCTAATTATACTTTTAAGGGTGGAATACCAAAGAAACTTGGACATCCAGGAGTACCAACTATACCATGCTCCATTAAAAGAAACTATGTTAAAACTACTTTATGTGATCTTGGAGCTGGTGTTAGTGTTATGCCTCTCACTTTATATCGTAGACTTGAATTGAATAAGTTGATGCCTACTGAAATATCTTTGCAAATGGCCGATAAATCAACTGCTATACCTGTCGGTATTTGTGAGGATGTGCCTATTGTGGTTGCAAACATTACTATTTTAACGGACTTTGTTATTCTTGATATTCCCGAGGACGATAGTATGTCGATTATCCTTGGTAGACCCTTTTTGAATACTGCAGGGGCTGTTATTTATTGCAACAAAGGCAATGTCACTTTTCATGTTAATGGTAATGAGCATACAGTACACTTTCCAAGGAAACAACCTCAAGTCCACAGTATCAATTCTATTGGAAAAACTTCAACAATTATTATTGGAGGTTTTGAATTTCCTCTTCCTACTGTCAAGAAGAAATATGATATTCTTATTGTTGGGGACATGCATATCCCCGTTGAGGTAACCTAGTGCTATTCGAAAATTCTCCGGTTTCATGTTATTTGAAAAGACTTTGTTAAGACTTGATCAACCTTGTTAGTGGATTCCTTTTGATGAGCATGAGATGGATGGAGTTAGAAGACACAACTCTCTGTACCCTCTTTTACTTTCTGTTATTTAGATTAAATAAAGCAAAATAGTATTTTTTTTGTCTGTTTCTGAATTTTCCTTGCAATAAAAAATACCCCGAAAATAAAAGTTCTCCAAATGTCCTGAAAACTTAATATGATTTTTTCTAGAATATTTAAGAATATTTGGCACTCGGAACACACCTGGGGGCCACACCACCTGGACACGAGGGTCCAGGGCGCGCCCCCTGCCTCGTGGATCCCACATGGGCCCCTCCACTTATTCTTGCACCCACACACTTCTCTTTCCTCCAAAAAAAAATCATCCACCAGCTCAAACCTGCTCTAGCTCATCTTGCTGCCATTTTCGATCTCCTAGCTCAAAGCTCCATTCACAAAACTGCTTTGGGGGATTGTTCTTCGGTATGTGACTCCTCCAGTGATCCAATTAGTTTTTGTTCTAGTGCCTTATTTATTGCAAATTTTTGCTTCTTAGGTGACCCTGTTCTTGAGCTTGCATGTCAAATTTATGTGGTCAAAAGTAGTTTTAATGCATGATATGGCCTCTAGGCACTTGTAGGAGTAGTTGCTATCAATCTTGTTGAGTTTGGTTCACTTTTATTTTGAGTTACTAAAATTTTCAGAAATTTTTCAGAGGAAGAAATATGTTTAGGAAAATGTACCAAGGTGGTTCCTCAAGGAAGCAAGGCCCAAGGCCCGCCATACGTGAGCCGGACTATGAACTACCAAGAGAAGCTCAAGTGCGGCCTTGTGAATGGCCGTCAGAAGATTTTATGGTCTGGGCAGGCATCAAGGACGAATTTGACGCATATGTGCGTAACACTGATCTTGAGAGCTTCGTGTTAGATAAGTGCCTGCAATACCGCTACCTAATTGATTCATTTGTGAGAAGGTTTAAATTTACATCCTCGCGCAATTCTCACACCGTTTTATTCGATCTTTATGATAAATCTTATACCATGGACTTAGAAGATTTTAATACTGCTTGTAAACTCTCGCAGTGGGGTAATGTTAGTGAACCTCGCAAATCTGAATTTAAAGAATTTCTTGCTAGTATCACTGTGGGGAATCTAGAGAAATCACACAAGCTATCATAGGGAGCATTCATTTTCCTGCCATACATTATTTTGCTCTCTTTGTGGGTAGATGCATTAACGGTAAAGATGAGGTTTGCCAAATGTGCGTTCCAGATCTTAGTGTCCTCAAGAGTGCGGTATTGGGTGATAAACAATATAACTTGGGGGCTATTGTTGCACGTAGGTTGCATCTTAATAGTTTAAGTGGAGACTTGTTTGGTGGAATTTATGCAACTCGTGTAGCTAATTTTCTTGAGATACCCATACATGCGAATGATATTGAATTGCCTCCTGCTTATCTAGATTATAATACTATGGTTCGTCATCAGTTTGTTGAGAGAAATGATCAGTTCCTCCAGTACCGACTGATATTTGACAGTCGGCGCACCGTCCATGTTGCTCTCCCTACTCCTAATTCTTTGACTTTCACACAAAAAGGAGATATGTTATAACCAGGGAGGAGGCGAACAAGTGCGAGAGGAGGACGGAGGCAGCTCGCCTCCAAGCTGCAGCCCATGAGGCAATAGCCGCTGCATCTCAGTACGACCCCAGTTACAACTTCGGATATCTCCCAGGCCAGCTGTGGCCATAGACCAACTTAGGCCAAAAGCCTAAACTTGGGGGAGTACGTATTCCTCACCGATATTACATTCATGTTCACACACTCATTATATTTGTCGATGCTCATACTTTTTCAATGTATCATCCATGCTAGTTTATTTTCTGTTTTAAGCTTTCTTCTTGTGTGTTTGAAAAACCTTAAGAAAAATCAGAAACAAAATTAGTTGAAGCTTTTAGCTAGTTTACTTTCCATGCATGTAGTAGTAATAATTAAAAGAAACCCCAAAAATATTTTTCGTTCTTCTTTTGCTTGTTGGGAGCTTTCCCATGTAAATAGTTTTATTTCTTTTCTTGTTCTTTGGGGGTCGAGAGGAGAAGACCATGATGAAAATGTTGAGTGGTTCTCATATGCATTATTGTTGATCTAACAAAGAGCCCATATTACCTTGTCTTCTCCCTTGAATTGAATGCTTGCAGATTCCAGCTTAGTCCAATGCATGCGCACTATTACTATTATCCACACCGTTCAGTTGTGCAAGTGAAAGGCAATAATGAAGATATATGATGGACTAATTGAGATGAGAGAAGCTGGTATGAACTCGGCCTCTCTTGTTTTTGTAAATATGATTAGTTCATCATTCCTGATTCAGCATATTATGAATGAAACATGTTTGCAATGACAACTAGAGATTATAGTTGCTCATACCATGCTTAATTTGCTAGGAGTTTATAATATTTTACCTTGCGTTCCAACATGCTATTAAAATGGTTGTGATGTGGTATGATAGGGTGGTATCCTCCTTTAAACGACTCAAGTGGCTTGACTTGGCACATGTTCACGCATGTAGTTGAAACAAAATCAACATAGCCTCCACGATATTTATGTTCATGGTGAATTATATCCTACTCATGCTTGCATTCAGTGTTGATTAATTTTAAGGCATGTTCATGACTGATGTCGCTCTCTAGCTGGTCGCTTCCCAGTCTCTTTCTAGCCTTCACTTGTACTAAGCGGGAATACTGCTTGTTCATCCACTTCCATAAACCCCAAAATTTATTCCATATGAGTCCACCATACCTTCCTATATGCGGTATCTACCTGTTGTTCCAAGTAAATTTGTATGTGCCGAACTCTAAACCTTCAAATGAAATTCTGTTTTGTATGCTCGAATAGCTCATGTGTCAACTAGGGTTGTCTATATCTTCCATGCTAGGCGGGTTATTCTCAAGAGGAGTGGACTCCGCTCCTTGATACGTCTCCAACGTATCTATAATTTTTGATTGCTCCATGATATATTATCTACTGTTTTGGACTATATTGGGCTTTATTTTCCACTTTTATATTATTTTTGGGACTAACCTATTAACCGGAGGCCTAGCCCAGAATTGTTGTTTTTTGCCTATTTCAGTGTTTCGGATAAATGGAATATCAAACGGAGTCCAAACGGAATAAAATCTTCGGGGACGTGATTTTCTCACCGAACGTGATCCACGAGACTTGGGCCCTGCTCCAAGGAACAAAAGAGGCGGTCATGAGGGTGGGGGGCACGCCCCCTGCCTCATGGGCCCCTCGTTGCTCCTCCGGCGTACTTCTTCCTCCTATATATACACACGTACCCCCAAACGATCAGAACAGGAGCAAAAAATCTAATTCCACCGCCACAACTTTATGTATCCACGAGATCCCATCTTGGGGCCTGTTCCGGAGCTCCGCCGGAAGAGGGCCGTCATCACGGAGGGCTTCTACATCATCCTAGCCCCTCCGATGAAGTGTGAGTAGTTTACCTCAGACCTTCGGGTCCATAGTTAGTAGCTAGATGGCTTCTTCTCTCTCTTTGAATCTCAATACAAAGTTCCCCCCCTCTCTTGTGGAGATCTATTCGATGTAATCTTCTTTTTGCGGTGTGTTTGTTGAGACCGATGAATTGTGGGTTTATGATCAAGTCTATCTATGAATAATATTTGAATCTTCTCTGAATTCTTTTATGTATGATTGGTTATCTTTGCAAGTCTCTTCGAATTATCCGTTTGGTTTGGCCAACTAGATTGGTAGTTCTTGCCATGGGAGAAGTGCTTAGCTTTGGGTTCGATCTTGCGGTGTCCTTACCCAGTGACAGAAGGGGCAGCAAGGCACATATTGTATCGTTGCCATCGAGGATAACAAGATGGGGTTTATTTCATATTGCATGAATTTATCTCTCTACATCATGTCATCTTGCTTAAGGCGTTACTCTGTTTTTAACTTAATACTCTAGATGCATGCTGGATAGCGGTCGATGAGTGGAGTAATAGTAGTAGATGCAGAATCATTTCGATCTACTTGTCACGGACGTGATGCCTATATACATGATCATGCCTAGATATTCTCATAACTATGCTCAATTCTGTCAATTGCTCAACAGTAATTTGTTCACCCACCGTAGAATACTTATGCTCTTGAGAGAAGCCACTAGTGAAACCTATGGCCCCCGGGTCTATTCTCATTATATCAATCTCCATCACTTTAATCTTGTTTTGCTTTTTTACCTTGCTTTTACTTTTTACTTTGCATCTTTATACCAAAAATACCAAAAATATTATATCTATCAGATCTCACTCTCGTAAGTGACTGTGAAGGGCTTGACAACCCCTAATCGCGTTGGTTGCGAGTAGCTATCGCTTTGTGCAGGTACGAGGGACTTGAGTGTGGGCTCCTACTGGATTGATACCTTGGTTCTCAAAAACTGAGGGAAATACTTACGCTACTCTGCTGCATCATCCCTTCCTCTTCGGGGAAAACCAACGCAAGCTCAAGACGTAGCACTCCTCACTCACGAGAAAATGGCTAGTAACCGGGATGCCCAGTCCCATGCTCAAATCAAATCAAAATAATTGCAAACAAAACTCCCCCGGGATTTGTTGTTAGTTAGAGGCACCGTTGTTTCGGACAAGACATGGATTGATGTTTGTTGGTGGTCGGGGGAGTGTAAACTTTACCATTCTGCTTGGGAACCGCCTATAATGTGTGTAGCATGGAAGATATCGAGATCTCTCGGTTGTTATGTTGACAATGGAAGTATACCACTCAAAATATTATTCATCTCTGTTTCCAAAATCGAGCTCTGGCACCTCTACAAATCCCTGCTTCCCTCTGCGAAGGGCATGTCTATTTACTTTTATGTTGAGTCATCATCCTCTTATTCAAAAGCACCAGTTGGAGAGCACCGCTGTCATTTGCATGCATTACTATTAGTTTACATTGAGTATGACTATGACTGGATCTCTTTTACCATGAATTACAATGTTTAGTCGGTCCTTGATCTTTAGAGGTGCTCTGCATTTATGTTTTGCGGTCTCAGAAAGGGCTAGCGAGATACCATCTTGTTATATCATATTATGATTGTTTTGAGAAAGTGTTGTCATCCGAGATTTACTATTATTGCTCGCTAGTTGATTATGTCATTGATATGAGTAAACATGACATCTAAATGTTATTGTAAATATGGTTAGTTCATAATCTTTGATGAAAACTTGAATGCTGGCTTTACATATTTACAACAACAAGAGCAAACAGAGTTTGTAAAAGTTTTTCTTTATCACTTTCAGTTTATCAACTGAATTGCTTGAGGACAAGCAAGGGTTTAAGCTTGGGGGAGTTGATACGTCTCCATCGTATCTACTTTTCCAAACACTTTTTCCCTTGTTTTGGACTCTAACTTGCATGATTTGAATGGAACTAACCCGGACTGACGCTGTTTTCAGCAGAATTGCCATGGTGTTATTTTTGTGCAGAAATAAAAGTTCTCGGAATGACCTGAAAATCAACAGAGAATATTTTTGGAACATATAAAAAATACTGGCGAAAGAATCAAGGCCAGGGGGGCCACACCCTGTCCACGAGGGTGGGGCACGCCCCCCTGCCTCGTGGGCCCCCTGGTGCTCCACCGACCTCAACTCCAACTCTATATATTCACGTTCGGGGAGAAAAAAATCAGAGAGAAGGATTCATCACGTTTTGCGATACAGAGCCGCCGCCAAGCCCTAATCTCTCTCGGGATCGAGGGCTGATCTGGAGTCCGTTCGGGGCTCCGGAGAGGGGAATCCGTCGCCATCGTCATCATCAACCTTCCTCCATCACCAATTTCATGATGCTCACCGCCGTGCGTGAGTAATTTCATCGTAGGCTTGCTGGACGGTGATGGGTTGGATGAGATTTATCATGTATTCGAGTTAGTTTTGTTAGGGTTTGATCCCTAGTATCCATTATGTTCTGAGACTGATGTTGATATGACTTTGCTATGCTTAATGCTTGTCACTAGGGTCCGAGTGCCATGATTTCAGATCTGAACCTATTATGTTTTCATGAATATAGGTGAGTTCTTGATCCTATCTTGCAAGTCAATAGTCACATATTATGTGTTATGATTCGTTAACCCTGAAGTGACAATAATCGGGATACTTACCGGTGATGACCGTAGTTTGAGGAGTTAATGCTTTGGTCCGGTACTCTATTAAAAGGAGGCTTAATATCCCTTAGTTTCCAATAGGACCCTGCTGCCATGGGAGGGTAGGACAAAAGATGTCATGCAGGTTCTTTTCCATAAGCACGTATGACTACATTCGGAATACATGCCTGCATTACATTGATGAACTGGAGCTAGTTCTGTGTCACCCTATGTTATAATTGTTGCATAAGGAATTACATCTGACATAATTATCCATCACTAATCCAATGCCTATGAGCTTTTCACATATATCTTTGCTTAGTTATTTTTCCATTGCTATTGTTACAATCACTACAAAACCAATACCATTACTTTTGCCACCGTTACCGTTACTTCCATATTACTTTGCTACTAAATACTTTGCTGCAGATATTAAGTCTTTCAGGTGCGGTTGAATTGACAGCTCAATTGTTAATACTTGAGAAAATTCTTTGGCTCCCCTTGTGTCGAATCAATAAATTTGGGTTGAATACTCTACCCTCGAAAATTGTTGTGATCCCCTATATTTGTGGGTTATCACTATCCAGCATGCATCTAGTGTATCAAGTTCATGGAAAAACATAGTAATGCAATAAGAACGATGACATGATGTAGACAATATACGTTTATCTATATGGAGGTAGATATAGATCTCATCTTTTTATCCTTAGTAGCAACGATACATACGTGTTGGTTCCCTTTTTGTCACTGGGATCAAGCACCGTAAGATCGAACCCACTACCGGGCACCTCTTCCCATTCCAAGATAAATAAATCGAGTTGGCCAGACAAAACCCAAATATCGAAGAAGAAATACGAGGCTATAAGAGATCACACATAAAAGAGATCAAAGAAACTCAAATACTTTCATGGATATAAAAACATAGATCTGATCATAAACTCGAAGTTCATCGATCCCAACAAACACACCGCAAAAGAGTTACATCATATGGATCTCTAAGAGACCATCATATGGATCTCGAAGTTCATCGATCCCAACAAACACACCACAGCCTTGCCAATGATTTCCCGCGGGAAACCGAGGCGTTCTGAGGGCGACAAGGCAATTGTCACTGACTCGGCGGGCCCGCAGCTCTTTCGTGCCAAAATAGCTCGCCCCCGGGCGCCCCCCAGCGTGCGTCGGGTTCGGCCTGGGTCCGCCGGCGCTAGTTTCGGCCCAAACCGGTGAAAACGGGTTCTTGGGGCGCGACTGGGCCGATTTTTGGGCGCCGGCGCGAAAAAATCGCATGAGAGGGTCTGTTGGGGATGCGGCTGGAGATGCTCTAAGGTTAGTACTGTATCTATGATCAACATTTTTAAACATGACAATTAGTTATTGATCTACTAATTCTGTTTGCTCAACTCATCACGCTAGAACAATCTACGCGGGAAAAATGATGTACTATCTGCGCTGAGAAAACAATTTATACTTTTGAAACAAATGCACACGTTGTGTTCTTACAATAATGCAGTTACCATATTGCCGTACATTTTTTTGCGGTTTGTCGTGCATTTTTTCCGTGACATACTTGGTGGCAAATAGCATGAAAATTCTCAAGGCCCCTAGATACGGTGGTGTGCAAGATCGTTATTGCACTGTGGTTAAATCATTGTAAATTGGTTTCCTCATCTACATATAAACATGTATTCTTTGCCTAGTCACCATGTGAAAAGAAATTAGTTTCGAATAAGAATGGAGGCACTATGCTGAAACGTCGTCAATTCCCTCAAAAACTGATCTGAGTCATGTATATATACAATCAAATTGTTAACGATCACAGAGAAGTACTAGGGGGCAGCAAGGAGAAGCGCAACCCAAGATTAGGAGACAGATTCATCTGCATGCTCCAGTATGATGAATCAGGAGAGCTATACATGTTCTATGCTATTCTACCTGAGAGGGAGCAGCAGGAGTAGCTACTAGTTCATGCTCTTAATTAGTACTTGTCTCATGTCCGTGTCCTGAACTTCGATGTTGGTGATGATTATGTTGAACTCAATGATATCTTTGCTTCTGTCACAAAGTGAATGTTTCCTCTTTAAGCTAGCCAGTGTTGGTGATGATTAGATAGC
This sequence comes from Triticum dicoccoides, assembly GCF_002162155.2. Classification (NCBI taxonomy): domain Eukaryota; kingdom Viridiplantae; phylum Streptophyta; class Magnoliopsida; order Poales; family Poaceae; genus Triticum; species Triticum dicoccoides. The sequence continues at coordinate 50,500,158 of NC_041382.1, forward strand.
TAGCGGTAATGACTATGATGATTAAATAGTGGTAATTAGACGACTACGATGATTTTTAGCTAGCTAGAGTTTATTTATTTATTAATATGCGATGATGATGATGATGATGATGATGACTACAACTCATTATAACGTAAAACAATCCTAAATTAAATTGATAACACAAATTTAATTGAAAAATAAAAAATAAAACAAAAACCCACAAACATTTAGTACCGGTTGGTGTTACCAACCGGTACTAAAGGGCTCCCAGCCCCGGAGCTGGCTCGTGTCACGTGGTTTCCCTTTAGCACCGGCTCGTGCTGAACCGGTACTAAAGGGGGGCCTTTAGTGCCCACACTTTAGTGCCGGTTACTAAACCGGCACTAAAGGGCCTTACGAACTGGTGCTATTGCCCGGTTCTACACTAGTGGGGGAAGAATAACATCCGCCTCTGTGAAGCCTAGATCGGCAGTTGGTTTTAGAACGGTGGAAGACGATGACAGTGGACTACGCCTCCGCAAACTGGGCAAGTCACCGGCTGTGAGGCCTGACGCAACGGTGGTGGTGGCCTTCCTGGGACCCGAGCGGCGGTGGCCTCCTTTGGTCTACTCATCCTCGCTACCAGTGGCACCCACGGTCGTGCCGACTTCGTCATCATGGCAGCGGGGCACGACCGATCTGGAGCTAGCCGCATCGTCCATGCCATCGTAAACTTGCGCCAGCCGGTAGGACAGGAGCAAAGCCTCCTTCTCATGCACGTCCACGTCCACCCTGATGAGTGTGCCATCGACTTGCTCCTCTGTGTGCCACTGCTTGTCCACCACGGTGCCCTTATCGTCCTCTCGCGCCTCGCCCATGGTGATGCCGGCCTGAACTAGTGATGGGGGTGGCGTCGGCTTGTCCTCCGTTGGCTTGTCAGTGTCGCAGCCATCCGAAGAGCTTGCTGGAGAGCCACCATGTATCCGGCTAGCTCGATGGGCCAGCCATCCGGCGGCAATACCGGAGAGCTCCTTTTTTTGCTCGCCTGTGATGTCGTCTCATGGGGCTTCAGAGCTCGAGGCCATGGCGGATTTGGTGCATAGAGGAGATGGAGAGCGTAGGTGTGGTGCAGCTTTTGCCCAGAGCATGCCCATGTTTAAATAGCGGGCAGATGCCATGCTGCTCGGGGCGTTGGAATAGGTTTCTCGGCTGACGCGCCGGTTTAATGGAGGAAGGCAGGGAGGGCGAATGTCGCTTCAATGTGGAGAGAAGGCGCATGTAGTGGGCGGCGCTCTCGGTCGGCACGCCGCTTCAATGCCGGCTCCAGAGAGGTCGTGTCCTCTTTGGGCAGGCATGAATTCGGCGCCGACATTTTGGAGCAGTGCTGACTGCTATGGGCAAGGGAGAGTGTTTTGGGTGGGCCAAGTTTATCGGAGGCATGGATGGCAGCGGTCTGGATTCCCTCAAACCCCTCATCCCTCTGGTTTATGGAAAAAATGACGTCTACACTGGCCAACGGATGGATATATGACCTCGTTGGATGGCAAAACACGTGTAGACCGTGCGATCCAGACGTGTGTGGTCCGAGGTCCGTGTTGAAGATGTCCTGATGTTGCAAATTTGCAAGTGTGTTTGTCGTCACTCTTACTATCTCCGTTGATTGATCCAGACGTGTGTGGTCCGAGGTCCGTGTTGAAGATGTCCTGATGTTGCAAATTTTCAAGTGTGTTTGTCGTCACTCTTACTATCTCCGTTGATTTTTACTGTGATTTTTCTTTATTTGCAGGAGATTTTTACTGTGATAAGTAGAGCCTAGTTTAGCAGTGGCGAGTGGGCAATGGCCAACAAGGAAGAAAGCTAGGAGGTAAATATGTAATGTTCATTGAAACGTAGCCAAAGAGCCACAGGCATATCATACTTTGACACATGTATTCACAAATAGAATGAATTATTGACAGATGTTGCTATCCATTGGGTGTAGTGGCGCTAAAACACCGTCTACTTCATTTCACTAGAGTAGCAAAATCTCTAATATTTTGATTTCCCTTTCAAGATAAAATGATCCATTCTTGTATCCAGAAATGTTGTCAAAATTTGTGTCATGATTTTCAGTGTTGGCGAAAAAACATAATAGCTAATTAGTGTTAATATATCATTTAAAATATTGTTGACTTTTCTAAATCTTCTCGAACCAACAGTCTTATGGTGTCAATATGTTCTCATCAAGACGTTCCTGAAAATATCATAATTTCCTTTTTGTTCGTTGTTAGCTATTATCAGTGTGGCAAATAGTGCGTAAAGTGTCAACGTCCTTACCAAACAGTGAGTAAGGTTAAGCAGCGTCTTCAAAAGCGGACCCGTAAACCTCCCGCAATAGTTCAGACCGGATTATCCAGACCACGGAAGTCATTCAACATTAACCTGTATCGGTCCGTGGAGCGGTCCGGATGCGATTTCTCCCGCATACCGGAGACAAAAGTGAGGGAGGTTTGCGGGAGGCTGGACCGCTCCCAAGCCCGCTTCTGACCGCCTTGGCCCACCAAAAAAAACCCTCCCCCTCTCATGCACGCTCCCGCCTGATACCCGCATTCATGCTGCTGTAGAGTGTGCTGCTCCGCATTAAAGACGGCTCAGGGCAGACGCGACCTCTCACTGCCTCCGCCACCAAAGCGGCGTGTCGGCCGATGGCGCTGCCCGCTGCACGCCTGGCTGAACACGCCTCCTCGCCGCATTTATACGCCCCCACAACCCTGCGTGTAAGCCAAAAAATCTACTCCGGCCACACGTCCGTTCATGAGCGGACCGACACTATGCAATGCTAGCCGAGCACCTCCCATTCGCGCCCCATTTAAACGATGGTAGGCATCGGGCAAAAAGCACACCCCTCCGTCGCTCCCCCTATCTTCTCCTTCACCATTTTCTTCAATATTTTGATGGCATCCGACGGGCAGGAAGAGCAGTTCTCTGGCATACAAGCCAGCATGCTGACCCGCCGAGCCCGGCGGATACGAGCGAGGCAGCTCGCTGCTCCACCTTCCCCCTAGGCTGACGGAGCAATTTGCCGCCCAAATCCGGCGCGTGGTTCAGCAACTCGCTGCTCCAAGCCAGCTCGCGGAGGAGTGGCGAGTTTCTCCAGGACGGCAAGGAGTGGAGCACGGCGGCACGGCCATGGACGACGCCGTGTCGTACCGCCCCTCCAGTGTGTACGACCGCGCCATCTACCGCCCATGTGCGTGTAGCCGCGCCATGCAGACAGAGAAAGAAGGCGGGTGCGCGAAGGAGATCGACGAGTCGGTGGCCAGCACATCTGCGCCATGTCCGCTGGCAACTTCGAGGGAAAGTAGAACACGGAAGGCCGCTGCCGCTTGGGTCCCAGGAAGGCCACTGTCGGCGCGTCTCCGGCTTGTACAGCCGGTGACATGACTGGTTTCTACTTTACCTTAGACCACCTTGGCTTGGGCATCCACGGAAGCACCCTTCCCCTTCGGCTGAAGCACCCTCTTCGCCACACTCCGATGAGCGGCGCAACCAGACATAGGGGATACGGGGGAAGAATATGCCTCAGGGACTCTCGGCAGTCTAGTGACGAAGGGATCCGCCGCGGCTGACCATAGACTAGTGTAGTGTATCCGTGTCGTGGCTTGGGCATCCACAGAAGCACCCTCTTCGCCACACTCCGATGAGCGGCGCAACCAGACATAGGATCGATACGGGGGAAGAATATGCCTCAGGGACTCCCGGCAGTCCGGTGACGAAGGGATCCGCCGCAGCTGACCATAGACTAGTGTAGTGTATCCGTGTCGTGGGAGTGTAGCTCCGTGCGACCGTACGTACACATAGTTTTAGTTTCTTAATTTAAATATTTCCAAAATATAACCGTTTGCATCTAATTTGTATTAAATTCGGTCGGATTTGTATGAAATCCAGCTATATTTGCACGAATTTTGCCCCTCAAAAACTGATCTGAATCATGTATGTATACATCTTCTGGCATTCGAAATATATATTTAGAAAAAAGCTTAGGCACTCCATGACGGAGTGCTATTTAGCAGGTCAAGCAGTTTTGTGCGGTCAGGGTTGATGAGGCCCGAGAGCAGCTGGGCTGCCAATTATCCATGATGCTTTTTTAATAGCTTACCAGGCTTGCTGCCTGGTGAACACCAAGTCACGAGCTGTGCATATAAACACCTTCCGTCAGCTCTCGCTAAGCGATGTGGCACTAAACCACGTCTTTCCTTTTTGAGCGGTGGCACTAACAAAGTACTAAAGCGGTACGTTTCTCTTTAGCGCTGTGCACCTTTGGTACGGCCCAATCGAAAAGCCCAACACTGGGACGTTTAATTTGGGCTCGATGGGAGATCCTATTTCGCTGGCGTGCTTTTGGCCGGCCCATAAGTGGGGTGCGGCGCCCCTGTTTTCTTTTTTATTTTCTGTTTTCTCTTCTATACAGCATTGTTCGGGGTCTAAAAACAGTTCTGCATTTCAAATAATGGTCGAGCTTTTGAAACAAAAATAAAATTTAAAAATAATATAAATGAGTTTGAAAATTTGTTCTTGAATTAAAAAAATTATAATTTAAAAAGTTCTCGGAAATAAGAAATGATCATGATTTCCAAAAAAATCACGAAGTCATAATTTTTTTCATGATTTTGAATTAAAATACAGTATTAAAAAATGTTCATAAATTTCATAAACAATTTTCACGAACATTGAAAATGTTCATCAATTACGAAAAAAGATCATCGATTCAAAAAATGTATGTGAATTAGAAAATATGATCAACCATCAGAAAAAAGTTCATTAAACAAAAGAATTCATGAATTTAGAAAACTGTTCCCCAAAAAAATCTTGACTTAAAAATGTTAACTAATTCTAACAAATGTTCATGACTTCCGAAACATTGATCATATAATTTATAAAAAATTGATAATTTAATAAAACATATTCGCAAATTCAAAATATGTTAACAATTCTAAAAATTGTTCACGAATTTGTATAAAATGTCGTCAAATTTAAAATATGTTCACGGGTACATAAAAATGTTCATGAATTTGAAAAGTTCATTATTTAAGATAAGTGTTAACAAAATTGGGCAAATTATGTTTGAAAAACTAAAAAATTAAAAGAATAAAATAAAAAATAAAGCGAAAATAAAAAAACGCACATTATGGTTCGAACGTGTGCGGTCTGAGGGTCTGCGTTGGAGATGTCCTAATGTTGCATATTTGCAAGTGTGTTTGTCGTCATTTTCATGATCTCCGTTGCTTTTTACTGTGATTTTTCTTTTCTTTTTTGCAGGAGATTTTTACTATGATAAGTAGAGCCTAGTTCTAGCAGTAGGCAGCAAGGAAGAAAGCTAGAAGGTAAATGTGTGATGTTCATTGAGACGTAGCCAAAGAGCTACAAGGATATCATATTTTGACACATGTATTCACAAACACAATGAATCGTTGACAGATGTTGCTATCCATCGGGTTGAGTGGAGCTGAATCACCGTCTAGTTCATTTCACTACAGTAGCAAAATCTCTAGTATTTTGATTTCCCTTTTAAGATAAAATGATCTACTCTTGTATCTGAAAACGTTGTTGGCTCACGCGTCCCATCCCCCTCCCCCTACCTCCCCCGCGCCACCTCTTCTGAGGCGACTCGGGGGCAAACCCTAATCGCCCCGACCCGCTCCTCCCTGTGCGTCCCCCCTCTCCGCTGCCGCCCGAGGTACTCAACGGCACCGCCGTGTGGTACTGGTGAAGGTGGCGGCGGGATCCAGGTGTCTCCTCCTCGGCGGGGAGCCTCGGATCCATGGCGGCGGCCCTGGCTGGTGGCACACGACGCGGCTTGGCGGTGGGCGACGCCGGCGTGGACAGGTGGGCCACTTCCCTGGCCATGTGGATGGCGGGGAGGTGGTGGGCTTCGGCTGCGGCGGCGGTTCCTCGCTGGATGTTGGTGGCCATGGTGATATCCGGTGGCTGGAAGGGTTCCGGGGGAATCTCTTGGCCGGCGTAGCGGCCACTCCGATGGCAGTGCCTTTGGGTGTTGCTTCCCTCGTTGGAGGCTTCGGAGAGGAGCTCCTTCCTTCCACCCCTCCCAGGAAGCTCAGGTGAAAACCTCAGACCCCCTGTTCCAAGCGACGACGACACCACGGTGGCGTGCTCCTTCCTGAAGGCGTTGCTCGGGGGCTGTTCAAGCGACGGTGGAAGTGGTGGCGGTTCGGTGTCGACACATGCATTCTGGTCAGCTTCATCTTGGAGGCTACGGCGACGTAGGCGACGCTCGTCTGGTGGAGCTACTACCGATGGTCGAGGCATCGTCGGCAGTCTGCGCCATCAGGCTCGGGGTGCTCAGGAGGAAACCCCAGATCTGGGTCTTCCGGATCGGATGATGATGGCGTTCTATCGCTTTCCCTTCTGGGGGCATCGTTTTGGAGCAAGTGCTGGCTGGAGGGATGGTGGAGCGGTGCTTCATCTCACACATTGATGGCGGCGAAGATCGATGGCATGGCGCTGTGGAGACTCGGCGTCCGATGCGCGGAGATGGGCTCGCGCAGGAGGAGGTTGCTGTCAGGCGTCATGGTGACGTCTATGGCAGAGTGACCAGACAAGGTAGAAGCCTCGATATGATCTGAAGACTTGTGGAAGATGGCGGCGACGACACACGAGTGCGTCTGACCGGATTGTGCCCCAGACCCGGTATGTAGCTCGGCTGGGGCTTCCGAATGAGTTTCGGCTTCCGGCTTTTGATGTTAGGCTTAGGTGAGTGGTTTGGGTAGTGGCCCAGCTAGCATGTCTTCATCATATTGGATAGGAGTAGCGGCATATGTTGCCAAGATGGTGGATTCAGACATATTGTTGTAATACTTTATACGGTCCTCGAGAATAATCAATAAAGTCGCCGTATGCATTTCCCAGATGCAGAGGTCGGGGATCATCCTCCTTTTCTAAAAAAAATCTAAAAATGTTGTCATAATTTGTGTCATGATTTTCAATGTTGGCCCAAAAAACTTAACAGCTAATTAGTGTTAATATATTATTTAAAATATTTTTGACTTTCCTAACTCTTCTCACACCAACAATCTTATGGTGTCTATGTTTTCATCAGGATGTTTATGAAATTATCACCATTTTCTCTTTGTTCGTTGTTAGCCATAGTCACTGGCAATTAGTGCGTAAGGTGGCAACGTCCTTACACAACAGTGAGCACGGTTAACCACCTAAGGTTAGTACTGTGTCTATGTTCAACATTTTTAAACACGGCAATTAGTTATTGATCTACTAATTCTGTTTGCTCAACTCATCACGCTAAAACAATCTACAATTTTTTCGCTGGAAGAAATAATGTACTATCTATGCTAAAAAACAATTTATACTTTTGAAACAAATGCACACGTTGTGTTCTTACAATAAAGCAGTTACCATATTGCCGTACTTTTTTTTGGCGGTTTGTTGTACTTTTTTTTTCGTGACATACTTGGTGGCAAATAGCATGAAAACTCTCAAGGCCCCTAGATACGGTGGTGTGCATGATCGGTATTGCACCGTTGTTAAATCATTGTATATTGGTTTCCTCATCTACATATAAACATTGATACATCCGTATTTAGACAAATCTAAAACAAGAATTTTGGGATGAAGGGAGTATTCTTTGCCCAGTCACCATGCGAAAAGAAATTAGTTTCTAACAAGAATGGAGGCACTATGCTGAAACGTCGTCAATTCCCTCAAAAACTGATCTGAGTCCTGTATATATACATCTTCTAAAACTCGAAATATATAAAAGAAAAAGCTTAGGCAATCCTGTATAAATACATCTTCTAGCATTCGAAATATATATATTTAAGAAAAAAAAAAGCTTAGGCACTCCATGACGGAGTGCTATTTAGCAGGTCAAGCAGTTTTGTGCGATCAGGGTTGATGAGGCCCGAGAGCAGCTGGGCTGCCTAAACCTATTCTATCGGGCTCATCATACCCCGAGAACTGCCAGCAAGCTTACAGATACGCCAATTATCCATGATGCTTTTTTAATAGCTTACCAGGCTTGCTGCCTGGTGAACACCAAGTCACGAGCTGTGCATATAAACACCTTCCGTCAGCTCTCGCTAAGCGATGTGGCACTAAACCACGTCTTTCCTTTTTGAGCGGTGGCACTAACAAAGTACTAAAACGGTACGTTTCTCTTTAGCGCTGTGCACCTTTGGTACGGCCCAATCGAAAAGCCCAACACTGGGACGTTTAATTTGGGCTCGATGGGAGATCCTATTTCGCTGGCGTGCTTTTGGCCGGCCCATAAGTGGGGTGCGGCGCCCCTGTTTTCTTTTTTATTTTCTGTTTTCTCTTCTATACAGCATTGTTCGGGGTCTAAAAACAGTTCTGCATTTCAAATAATGGTCGAGCTTTTGAAACAAAAATAAAATTTAAAAATAATATAAATGAGTTTGAAAATTTGTTCTTGAATTAAAAAAATTATAATTTAAAAAGTTCTCGGAAATAAGAAATGATGATGATTTCCAAAAAAATCACGAAGTCATAATTTTTTTCATGATTTTGAATTAAAATACAGTATTAAAAAATGTTCATAAATTTCATAAACAATTTTCACGAACATTGAAAATGTTCATCAATTACGAAAAAAGATCATCGATTCAAAAAATGTATGTGAATTAGAAAATATGATCAACCATCAGAAAAAAGTTCATTAAACAAAAGAATTCATGAATTTAGAAAACTGTTCCCCAAAAAAATCTTGACTTAAAAATGTTAACTAATTCTAACAAATGTTCATGACTTCCGAAACATTGATCATATAATTTATAAAAAATTGATAATTTAATAAAACATATTCGCAAATTCAAAATATGTTAACAATTCTAAAAATTGTTCACGAATTTGTATAAAATGTCGTCAAATTTAAAATATGTTCACGGGTACATAAAAATGTTCATGAATTTGAAAAGTTCCTTATTTAAGATAAGTGTTAACAAAATTGGGCAAATTATGTTTGAAAAACTAAAAAATTAAAAGAATAAAATAAAAAATAAAGCAAAAATAAAACAACGCACAAAAAAAGAGAAAACACGCCATTGGGTGCAGGGAGCTAGTGGTGCGCGTGTGGTCGCTAACCAGTGACCCGCACGCCAAATATGATTGGTCCAAGCATGAAACGGAGCAGCAAAAAAATATGCAACGGAGCACAGATTTCTCAATACAGAAAGATATTGATAAGATACAATCGTTCGTGACCAGTTCAGCAATCGTCCCATGACGACCATAATTCACTAAGCAACGTGCAACTCGATTTTGTTCACGAGAAATCTTAAAAGGATTAAATACCCTACTCTCCAACAAGTCCATCATCTCAGCAATAACTAGATGATAAACCGTGCGTTGCTGCAGAAAATATTGCCCAAAGTTGATGTTTTGCTCATCAACTGACTCTCCTAAAAGGATCCATAAAACAAACAATAAATGATTCTTATTTGAGCATACTTATTTGGCAAACTGATTGTGGACTGGTGATCCCCCGTAGCCCTCACGTCGTCCCCACTAGGGCGACTCGGGCGTCACCCTAAACCGCAGGGGGACACCGCCGGTCTAAGCCCGGGGCCCGACCGAGGTAGCGGAGGACATCTCCTCTTCCCCGCGGCTCTGGGGTTGTGCGGGGCCCCGAATCGTGTGGAGGCGCGTTCGATCCGATCGACACAATGACAATGGCTATGGCGCGGCGGCGTTGGAGGCGGCGTGGGTTGCGGGCGCGTCAGCCAGCCCTATTCGGGCGGTGGCGTGCCATCTGCCTTTGGATCAGCGGTGGCGACATGGAGGGCCTGGTGGTTGCGCTGGCGGCACCTCCGGTCAGATCTGTTCTGACCATTGCAGTCGGGGTGGTGGTCATCTCTTCTGTCAGAGGTGGTCGGCCTGCGGCTGGGTGGTTGGATCTTGAGATTCATCATCTAGTCCTGGCTACGAGTCGGGAAGACATAGTTGCCGGTGAAAACCGAGCTGTTGGCGGGCGATGGTGGTGTTTTGCGTCGTTACCTAGATGAAGGCATCGCCGTGTAACTGTTGTCGACCCACTCGTGCTGCTTCGGGGGAAACCCTAGAATCTGGTCTTCCAGATCGAACGATGGTGGTACTACGGTGTCGTTTCTCTCTTGGGAGCATCGTTTGTGGAGCGGCTTTGGAAGATATAGGCAGGAGGTGGAGCGGCTTCGTCTTGCACGGAGCTTCGGTGGAGCTGTCAAAGTCATGCCCTGGCCGACAAGTACTATGCTGAGTCATGCCTGGTTGGCAGGTGCTAAGCACGGCAAATCTTCCAGAATCTTCACTTCTGGACGAACGAGCTCAGAGCGGTGGCGTCGTTGGACGCCGTGGTGGCGTCGACGGATGTCCGGACTGGCAAGGATGATGCGAATCTCTCTCCTGAAGACGGGTTAGTGGTCCGATGATGATGGCGGCTTTTAAAACGTGTGCATGTGGTGTGCTCTTTAGGTAGGCTGTAACGGCTGTTGGGCCCGATGAGTTATGTGGATGCATCGACGACGACACCGATTTTATATATGGGGAGTGAGAGCACTCCATATTATCGAGTTTGTAGGTGTGAGTGATGGCTTCGGGTGGATTGATGTATGTTCTTGTCAGACCTTTGTGGAATAACTAATAAAGATGGCTGCATGCATCGATTGATGCAGAAGCCGGGAGTTTAACCTCCTTCAAAAAAAATACTTTAGGATGATACATAAGTAACTAAGATCAAACCTCCAACTTATACCATCGATAGCTCGGGCGGGGGAGGCTAGTATAGGATCTCACATTAGGTGAGATCAATGAGATCAACTATAAAAATTATATTTAGACATTTCAAAATTTTCTGAAATTATTTGACAACATATCTATGGGGTGTGTCCGCAACCCTGAAAAAAACAGCTCAAAAATCTATGCACAGTTAGAGAATCGAAAAAGGCATTCAAATGTGAATAGTGACATCTTTGGGTGAACAGTATTTTAAAACTAATCAAATCCGATTTCTCCTTTTGTTTTTGTTAGTGTAGGATGAACTAGGAGCAATGACTTAATCACAGAGGCAGAGGAAATGTGCAAAGTCATTCGAGATAACCTCAAAGCAGCCCAATCCCGCCAGAAGAGCTACTATGATAGTAAGCACCATGATTTGCTTTCGAGATCGGAGATCATGTTTACCTCCGCGTCTCTCCAATGAAAGGTACTCGTCGCTTCGGTATCAAAGGGAAGCTTGCCCCCAGATACGTGGGACCTTTCAAGATCGTCAGCAAGAGAGGCGATCTCGCCTATCAACTCGAGCTTCCTTCAAACTTTGCAAATATGCATGACGTGTTCCATGTCTCTCAGCTCCGAAAGTGCTTCAAGACTCCTGACCGCACCGTCAACTTCGAAGACATTGAGCTCCAAGAAGATCTCTCTTATCGTGAGAACCCCGTTGCTATTCTTGAAGAGACTGAACGCAAGACTCGCAACAAGTCAATCAAATTCCTCAAAGTCAAGTGGTCACACCATTTCGACCGTGAAGCCACCTGGGAACGCGAGGATCACCTCCGTTCTGAGTACCCGGCGTTCTTTCAGTCCTAGATATCGGGACGAGATCCTTTCGTAGTGGTGGAGTGTTGTAACACCCCGGGTATGATTTACCTAATATGTAATCCAACTCTTGCCGTTTCCGGCGTTAAGTTATTTTATTTTCTCGGGTTCGGGTTTTTGTCTCCGTGTGTTGTTTTTGTTGTTGTCATGCATCTCATATCATGTCATCATGTGCATTGCATTTGCATATGTGTTCGTCTCATGCATCCGAGCATTTTCCCCGTTGTCCGTTTTGCATTCCGGCACTCCGTTCTCCTCCGTTGGTCTTTTCTACCTTTCTTTCATGTGTGGGGATTAAACATTTCTGGATTGGACCGAGACTTGCCAAGAGGCCTTGGTTTACTACCGGTAGACCGCCTGTCAAGTTTCCTACCATTTGGACTTCGTTTGATGCTCCAACGGTTAACCGAGGGACCGAGAAGGCCTCGTGTGTGTTGCAACCCAACACCCCTCCAAAGTGGCCCAAAACCCATCAAAACCCTCTCCATCATCTAGAGCGTTTGATCACGACCGCGTGGCCGAAAACCGCACCTCATTTGGACTCTCCTAGCTCCCTCTATGCCTATTTAAAGACCCCCTCCGAAAATTCTCATTCTCCTCTCCCCGAAACCCTAGATCCACCACCTCGTGCTACACCGGACACGTCCGGTCCGGCCGGACAAAACGCGCCGCCGCCGCCCGACGAATGGCAGGCCGCCACATGGGCAGCCGCGCCCACTTCGCAGCCGGCCCGCCCGGGCCCAGGCGGGGCCTCCCCGGCCCGAGCCGCTGCCTCCCGCGGACCACTTCCCCGTCGCCGCGCCCGATTGCGCCGCCGCCCGCGTCGTCCACCACCTCGCCGCGCCGCTGCGCCGACATCGCCGCCCGGCGCCCTGGCCGGCGACCGCCGACCCCACCGTCCTCCTCAAGGCAGCCGCCTCAGATCCGTAGCTCCGGCACGCCCCCGCGGCACTCCGGCCGTCCCCGCACCAAAACCACCTTGTCGGAGCTACAGTGCCCGCCGGCGTTCCTCGATTCACGCGCCGCCCAGCAAACCCTAGATCTGTGATTCGGTTGACTTCTCCCCCTCTCCCCTTTATTTTTTTGCATACTTTGAGCTATGATATCTCCGCATCCGTACATCCGTTTTGGGCATATAGCATATCAAAATGTTCGTCTCAGAGAGCACATCATTTCATCTCATTGCATCATTTTCATTTGAGTTCATCTTGATGCCCGAAATGCTGTTGGAAGAATGCCATTTGAGATAATTGTCAGATCTGCTGCTCCAATTAGATATTTGTCATTTTTGCCATGATTAATGTGTGCATGATATGCCCCTGAGCTCTACATATGTTTTGTTATATGCCTTGCCATCTTTCTAGAGGTGTAACCCATGTATTTTTGTGATGTGTGTGGTGACTAGCACAAGCTTGCAAAGTGGTGCATTCGTTAATGTTGATTTCAGGGACTTAGCAATTCCACTAAGTCCTTGATCTGTTTATTTCAATATGCCATATGTTCGTGTTGTTTCCTAGTGATCCGTGTCTCTTTTGAGGATGATCAGTAAGGATGATTTGTTAATTTTATAGTGATCTATCCATCCATGTCTTTGTTTGCAATTTTGGAGCACCCTAGCTTGAGTCAATCGAGCTCTACTTTTGCTATTTTGTGAATCTGGGCAGATTGTCTACTTGTTAGCAATTTTGCCGAGGATGTTGTAGTTATCTGTGCATGCTATGTTATTGTTCTTGCCATGTCTAGCTTGTATAATGTGTATTCTTGATGAGTGTATGCTTAGATTGTCATGACATGCTCTGTAGTGAGTGCATCGAGCTCATAAACATGCCTACTTGATATCTATTTTTGCATGCTCCAGTTTTCACTAAGTCTGAGAACTGATTATGTTTTTGCCATGTTCACATGCTTGCAAATGTATTTTCTGATCTCTTTTGGCTCAAGGTCACTAAGGGACTTTTGTTAAGATCTTTGAGTAGATCCGACCATGCTTTACTTGGCCATGTTCAGGCCCTGTAGCATATAGTTTTCATGCTCCTAAGTGTGCTACCTGATCTGAAATTCCAGACAAGTGTTAATTTCACTAAGTCTGAAATCTGTTTACCAAATGCATTTTTGCCATGCTTGTTTGAACCTGTTAAGGGATGAATTGGCCGTAGCCCAGTGTTCATATTTTGTTAAGCATCATGAATGGATCCCTGCCATGTATTTTGTTGCCATGTTTGAGTGTTGTAGCATGTTCATCTTGTTGCATTTAGATGGCTAATTGCTGTTTATCGCAGACCGGTGCCATATTTGAATTGCTTGCCATTTCCAAACCGTGACTCCGATTCCGGCGTTCTTTATATCGTTTTCAAGCGATTTCACCTCACCTTTCCAGTGGCACACTTGGATTTCCAAGTTGAGGCCAGGTTCATTCATTCCTTGTCAAATCTTGCATATGCATCACTTATCGCATTCCGCATAGCATACCATGTTTGCATCATGTTGTTTGAGTTTGCACGTGGTTGATTGTGTTCCGTTTTGCTTGTTTGTCTTGTTTGGGTAGAGCCCGGAGACGAGTTCGCTAACGAGGAGCCCGTTGAGTTTGCTTTCGAGGATCCGGTCAACTCTGACAACTTTGCAGGCGAGATGATCATACCCTCGAAATCACTTCTATCTTTGCTTTGCTAGATGCTCGCTCTTTTGTTATGCCTATGCTACGATGCCTACCACTTGCTTATCATGCCTCCCAAATTGTCATGTCAAACCTCTAACCCACCATGTCCTAGCAAATCGTTGATTGGCTATGTTACCGCTTTGCTCAGCCCCTCTTATAGCGTTGCTAGTTGCAAGTGAAGATTGGAGACCGTTCCTTGTTGGAACATTATTTACTTGTTGGGATATTCTTATATTATCTTGTTATCTTAATGCATCTATATACTTGGTAAAGGGTGGAAGGCTCAGCCTCTCTCCTAGTGTTTTGTTCCACTCTTGCCGCCCTAGTTTCCGTCATATCGGTGTTATGTTCCCGGATTTTGCGTTCCTTATGCGGTTGGGTGATAATGGGAACCCCTTGATAGTTCGCCTTGAATAAAGCTTCTCCAGCAATGCCCAACCTTGGTTTTACCATTTGCCTCCTATCCTCTTTTTCCCTTGGGTTTCCGGAGCCCGAGGGTCATCTTATTTAACCCCCCCGGGCCAATGCTCCTCTGAGTGTTGGTCCGAACCGGGCAGCCTGCGGGGCCACCTCGGGGAAACTCGAGGGTTGGTTTTACTCGTAGCTTGACCTATCTGAGTGTGCCCTGAGAACGAGATATGTGCAGCTCCTATCGGGATTTGTCGGCACATTCGGGCGGTGTTGCTGGATTTGTTTTAACTTGTCGAAGTGTCTTGTAGAACCGGGATACCGAGTCTGATCGGGATGTCTTGGGAGAAGGTCTATTCCTTCGTTGACTGTGAGAGCTTGTCATGGGCTAAGTTGGGACTCCCCTGTTGGAAATATGCCCTAGAGGCAATAATAAAAGCATTATTATTATATTTCCTTGTTCATGATAATTGTCTTTATTCATGCTATAATTGTGTTATCCGGAAATCATAATACATGTGTGAATAATAGACACCAACATGTCCCT
The DNA here is from genome assembly GCF_002162155.2 of Triticum dicoccoides. Lineage (NCBI taxonomy): Eukaryota > Viridiplantae > Streptophyta > Magnoliopsida > Poales > Poaceae > Triticum > Triticum dicoccoides. The sequence goes on from NC_041382.1 coordinate 50,515,331, forward strand.
AGTAAGGCTCTAGTTGACTAGCTCGTTGATCAACAGATAGTCATGGTTTCCTGACTATGGACATTAGATGTCATTGATAACGAGATCACATCATTAGGAGAATGATGTGATGGACAAGACCCAATCCTAAACATAGCATAAGATCGTATAGTTCTTTTGCTAGAGTTTTTCCGATGTCAAGTATCTTTTCCTTAGACCATGAGAACGTGTAACTCCCGGATACCGTAGGAGTGCTTTGGGTGTACCAAACGTCACAACGTAACTAGGTGACTATAAAGGTATACTACGGGTATCTCCGAAAGTGACTGTTGGGTTGACACGGATCAAGACTGGGATTTGTCACTCCATATGACGGAGAGGTATCACTGGGCCCACTCGGTAATGCATCATCATAATGAGCTCAAAGTGACCAAGTGTCTGGTCACGGGATCATGCATTACGGTACGAGTAAAGTGACTTGCCGGTAACAAGATTGAATGAGGTATTGGGATATCGACGATCGGATCTCGGGCCAGTAACATACCGATTGACGAAGGGAATTGTATGCGGGATTGATTGAATCCTCGACATCGTGGTTCATCCGATGAGATCATCGAGGAGCATGTGGGAGCCAACATGGGTATCCAGATCCCGCTATTGGTTATTGGCCGGAGAGTCGTCTCGGTCATGTCTACATATCTCCCGAACCCGTAGGGTCTACACACTTAAGGTTCGGTGACGCTAGGGTTGTAGGGATATGTATATGCAGTAACCCGAATGTTGTTCGGAGTCCGGATGAGATCTCAGACGTCACGAGGAGTTCCGGAATGGTCCGTAGGTAAAGAATTATATATAGGAAGTGCTATTTCGGGCATCGGGACAAGTTTCGGGGTCACCGGTATTGTACCGGGACCACCGGAAGGGTCCTGGGGGTCCACTGGGTGGGGCCACCTGCCCCGGGGGGGCACATGGGCTGCAGGGGTGTGCGTCTTGGCCTGTATGGGCCAAGGGCACCAGCCCCAAGAGGCCCATACGCCAAGAGATCAAGAAAGGAAGAGTCCTAAAGGGGGAAGGCACCTCCTAGGTGCCTTGGGGAGGAGGGATTCCTCCCTTGGCCGCCGCCCCCCCCCCCTAGGAGATTGGATCTCCTAGGGCCGGCGCCCCCCTAGGATCCTTATGTATAGTGGGGGAAGGAGGGCCTCTCACCCCACGCCTTTGGTGCCTCCCTCTCCCTCTCCAACACATCCTCCTCCTCCATAGTGCTTGGCGAAAGCCCTGCCGGAGTACTGCAGCTCCATCACCACCACGCCGTCGTGCTGCTGCTGGAGCCATCTTCCTCAACCTCTCCTTCCCCCTTGCTGGATCAAGAAGGAGGAGACGTCACGTTGACCGTACGTGTGTTGAATGCGGAGGTGCCGTCCATTCGGCGCTAGGATCTCCGGTGATTTGGATCACGTCGAGTACGCCTTCCTCATCCCCGTTCTTTGAACGCTTCCGCGCGTGATCTACAAAGGTATGTAGATGCAATCCGATCACTCGTTGCTAGATGAACTCCTAGATGGATCTTGGTGAAACTGTAGGAAAATTTTTGTTTTCTGCAACGTTCCCCAACAGTGGCATCATGAGCTAGGTCTATGCGTAGGTCTCTTGCACGAGTAGAACACAGTTTGTTGTGGGCGTTGATGTTGTCAACTTTCTTGCCGCTACTAGTCTTATCTTGCTTCAGCGGTATTGTGGGATGAAGCGGTCCGGACCAACCTTACACGTACGCTTACGTGAGACCGGTTCCACCGACTAACATGCACAAGTTGCATAAGGTGGCTGGCGGGTGTCTGTCTCTCCCACTTTAGTTGGAGCGGATTCGATGAAAAGGGTCCTTATGGAGGGTAAATAGAAGTTGACAAATCACGTTGTGGCTTTCACGTAGGTAAGAAAACGTTCTTGTTAGAACCCTTTTTCACCCACGTAAAACTTGCAACAACAATTAGAGGACGTCTAACTTGTTTTTGCAGCAAGTGCTTTGTGATATGATATGGCCAAAGTTGTGATGAATGATGAATTATATATATGTGATGTATGAGATGTTCATGCTATTGTAATAGGAATCACGACTTGCATGTCGATGAGTATGACAACCGGCAGGAGCCATAGGAGTTGTCTTTATTTTTTGTATGACCTGCGTGTCATTGAGAAACGCCATGTAAATTACTTTACTTTATTGCCAAACGCGTTAGCCATAGTAGTAGAAGTAATAGTTGGCGAGCAACTTCATGGAGACACGATGATGGGGATCATGATGATGGAGATCATGGTGTCATGCCGGTGACAAGATGATCATGGAGCCCCAAGATGGAGATCAAAGGAGCTATGTGATATTGGCCATATCATGTCACTATTATTGTTTGATTGCATGTGATGTTTATCATGTTTTGTACATCTTGTTTGCTTAGAACGACGGTAGTAAATAAGATGATCTCTCATAATAATTTCAAGAAAGTGTTCCCCCTAACTGTGCACCGTTGCGACAGTTCGTTGTTTCGAAGCACCACGTGATGATCGGTGTGATAGATTCCAACGTTCACATACAACGGGTGTAAGACAGATTTACACATGCAAACACTTAGGTTGACTTGACGAGCCTAGCATGTACAGACATGGCCTCAGAACACAGAAGACCGAAAGGTCGAGCATGAGTCGTATAGAAGATACGATCAACATGAAGATGTTCACCGATGTTGACTAGTCCGTCTCACGTGATGATCGGACACGGCCTAGTTAACTCGGATCATGTTATACTTAGATGACTAGAGGGATGTCTATCTGAGTGGGAGTTCATTGTATAATTTGATTAGATGAACTTAATTATCATGAACTTAGTCTAAAATCTTTACAATATGTCTTGTAGATCAAATGGCCAACGTTGTCCTCAACTTCAACGCGTTCCTAGAGAAAACCAAGCTGAAAGACGATGGCAGCAACTATACGGACTGGGTCCGGAACCTGAGGATCATCCTCATAACTGCCAAGAAAGATTATGTCCTACAAGCACCGCTAGGTGACGCACCCGTCCCACAGAACCAAGACGTTATGAACGCTTGGCAGACACGTGCTGATGATTACTCCCTCGTTCAGTGCGGCATGCTTTACAGCTTAGAACCGGGGCTCCAAAAATGTTTTGAGAGACACGGAGCATATGAGATGTTCGAAGAGCTGAAAATGGTTTTTCAAGCTCATGCCCGGGTCAAGAGATATGAAGTCTCCGACAAATTCTTCAGCTGTAAGATGGAGGAAAATAGTTCTGTCAGTGAGCACATACTCACAATGTCAGGGTTACATAACCGCTTGACTCAGCTGGGAGTTAATCTCCCGGATGACGCAGTCATTGACAGAATCCTTCAGTCGCTTCCACCAAGCTACAAGAGCTTTGTGATGAACTTCAATATGCAGGGGATGGAAAAGACCATTCCTGAATTATTTGCAATGCTGAAATCAGCAGAGGTAGAAGTCAAAAAGGAACATCAAGTGTTGATGGTGAATAAAACCACTAAGTTCAAGAAGGGCAAGGGTAAAAAGAACTTCAAGAAGGACGGCAAGGGAGTTGCTGTGCCCGGCAAGCAAGCTGCCGGGAAGAAGCCAAAGAATGGACCCAAGCCCGAGACTGAGTGCTTTTATTGCAAGGGAAGTGGTCACTGGAAACGGAACTGCCCCAAATACTTAGCAGACAAGAAGGCCGGCAAAACAAAAGTTATATGTGATATACATGTAATTGATGTGTACCTTACCAGTACTCGTAGTAGCTCCTGGGTATTTGATACCGGTGCAGTTGCTCACATTTATAACTCAAAGCAGGAGCTGCGGAATAAGCGGAGACTGGCGAAGGACGAGGTGACGATGCGCGTCGGGAATGGTTCTAGGGTCGATGTGATCGCCGTCGGCACGCTACCTCTGCATTTACCTACGGGATTAGTTTTAAACCTCAATAATTGTTATTTAGTGCCAGCTTTGAGCATAAACAATGTATCAGGATCTCGTTTAATTCGAGATGACTACTCATTTAAATCCGAGAATAATGGTTGTTCTATTTATATGAGAGATATGTTTTATGGTCATGCTCCGATGGTGAATGGTTTATTCTTAATGAATCTCGAGCGTAATGCTACACATATTCATAGTGTGAGTACCAAAAGATGTAAGGTTGACAATGATAGTCCCACATACTTGTGGCACTGCCGCCTTGGTCACATAGGTGTCAAACGCATGAAGAAGCTCCATGCAGATGGACTTTTAGAGTCTCTTGATTATGAATCATTTGACACGTGCGAACCATGCCTCATGGGTAAAATGACCAAGACTCCGTTCTCAGGAACAATGGAGTGAGCAACCAACTTATTGGAAATCATACATACTGATGTGTGTGGTCCAATGAGCGTTGAGGCTCGCGGTGGCTATCGTTATGTTCTCACCCTCACTGATGACTTGAGTAGATATGGGTATGTCTACTTAATGAAACACAAGTCTGAGACCTTTGAAAAGTTCAAGGAATTTCAGAGTGAGGATGAGAATCAACGTGACAGGAAAATCAAGTACCTACGATCAGATCGTGAAGGAGAATACTTGAGTCACGAGTCTGGCACACACTTAAGAAAATATGGAATAGTTTCACAACTCACGCCGCCTGGAACACCTCAGCGTAATGGTGTGTCCGAACGTCGTAATCGCACTCTATTAGATATGGTGCGATCTATGATGTCTCTTACCAATTTACCGCTATCTTTTTGGGGCTATGCTTTAGAGACTGCAGCATTCACTTTAAATAGGGCTCCGTCGGAATCCGTTGAGACGACACCGTATGAATTATGGTTTGGGAAGAAACCTAAGCTATCGTTTCTAAAAGTTTGGGGATGCGATGCTTATGTCAAGAAACTTCAACCTGAAAAGCTCGAACCCAAGTCGGAAAAATGCGTCTTCATGGGATACCCTAAAGAAACTATTGGGTATACCTTCTACCTCAGATCCGAAGGCAAGATCTTTGTTGCCAAGAACGGATCCTTTCTAGAGAAGGAGTTTCTCTCGAAAGAAGTAAGTGGGAGGAAAGTAGAACTTGATGAAGTATTACCTCTTGAACCGGAAAATGGCGCAACTCAAGAAAATGTTCCTGAGGTGCCTGCACTGACTAGAGAGGAAGTTAATGATGATGATCATGAAACTTTAGATCAAGTTGCTACTGAACTTCGTAGGTCCACAAGGACACGTTCCGCACCAGAGTGGTACGTCAACCCTGTCTTGGAAATCATGTTGTTAGACAACGGTGAACCTTCGAACTATGAAGAAGCGATGGCGGGCCCGGATTCCGACAAATGGCTAGAAGCCATGAAATCCGAGATAGGATCCATGTATGAAAACGAAGTATGGACTTTGACTGACTTGCCCGTTGAGCGGCGAGCCATAGAAAATAAATGGATCTTTAAGAATAAGACAGACGTGGATGGTAATGTGACCATCTATAAAGCTCGCCTTGTCGCTAAGGGTTATCGACAAGGTCAAGGGGTTGACTACGATGAGACTTTCTCACCGGTAGCGAAGCTAAAGTCCGTTCGAATCATGTTAGCAATTGCCGCATTCTATGATTATGAGATATGGCAAATGGACGTCAAAACGGCATTCCTTAATGGTTTCCTTAAGGAAGAATTGTATATGATGCAGCCGGAAGGTTTTGTCGATCCTAAGAATGCTAACAAGGTGTGCAAGCTCCAACGCTCGATTTATGGGCTGGTGCAAGCATCTCGGAGTTGGAACATTCGCTTTGATGAGATGATCAAAGCGTTTGGGTTTACACAGACTTATGGAGAAGCCTGCGTTTACAAGAAAGTGAGTGGGAGCTCTGTAGCATTTCTCATATTATATGTAGATGACATAATTTTGATGGGAAATGATATAGAACTCTTGGACAACATTAAGGCCTACTTGAATAAGAGTTTTTCAATGAAGGACCTTGGAGAAGCTGCTTATATATTAGGCATCAATATCTATAGAGACAGATCAAGACGCCTCATAGGTCTTTCACAAAGCACATACCTTGATAAGATATTGAAGAAGTTCAATATGGATCAGTCTAAGAAGGGGTTCTTGCCTGTGTTGCAAGGTGTGAAATTGAGCTCAGCTCAATGTCCGACCACGGCAGAAGATATAGAAGAGATGAGTGCCATCCCCTATGCCTCAGCCATAGGTTCTATTATGTATGCCATGCTGTGTACCAGACCTGATGTAAACCTTGCCGTAAGTTTGGTAGGTAGGTACCAAAGTAATCCCGGCAAGGAACACTGGACAGCGGTCAAGAATATCCTGAAGTACCTGAAAAGGACTAAGGAAATGTTTCTCGTCTATGGAGGTGACGAAGAGCTTGTCATAAAGGGTTACGTCGACGCTAGCTTCGACACAGATCTGGATGACTCAAAGTCACAAACCGGATATGTGTATATTTTGAATGGTGGGGCAGTAAGCTGGTGCAGTTGCAAGCAGAGCGTCGTGGCGGGATCTACATGTGAAGCGGAGTACATGGCAGCCTCGGAGGCAGCGCATGAAGCAATTTGGGTGAAGGAGTTCATCACCGACCTAGGAGTCATACCCAATGCGTCGGGGCCAATCAAACTCTTCTGTGACAACACTGGAGCTATTGCACTTGCCAAGGAGCCCAGGTTTCACAAGAAGACAAGGCACATCAAGCGTCGCTTCAACTCCATTCGTGAAAATGTTCAAGATGGAGACATAGATATTTGTAAATTACATATGGACCTGAATGTAGCAGATCTGTTGACTAAACCACTCCCTAGAGCAAAACATGATCAACACCAGAATTCCATGGGTGTTCGATTCATCACAATGTAACTAGATTATTGACTCTAGTGCAAGTGGGAGACTGTTGGAAATATGCCCTAGAGGCAATAATAAAAGCATTATTATTATATTTCCTTGTTCATGATAATTGTCTTTATTCATGCTATAATTGTGTTATCCGGAAATCGTAATACGTGTGTGAATAATAGACACCAACATGTCCCTAGTAAGCCTCTAGTTGACTAGCTCGTTGATCAACAGATAGTCATGGTTTCCTGACTATGGACATTAGATGTCATTGATAACGAGATCACATCATTAGGAGAATGATGTGATGGTCAATACCCAATCCTAAACATAGCATAAGATCGTATAGTTCGTTTGCTAGAGTTTTTCCAATGTCAAGTATCTTTTCCTTAGACCATGAGATCGTGTAACTCCCGGATACCGTAGGAGTGCTTTGGGTGTACCAAACGTCACAACGTAACTGGATGACTATAAAGGTATACTACAAGTATCTCCGAAAGTGACTGTTGGGTTGACACGGATCAAGACTGGGATTTGTCACTCCATATGACGGAGAGGTATCACTGGGCCCACTCGGTAATGCATCATCATAATGAGCTCAAAGTGACCAAGTGTCTGGTCACAGGATCATGCATTACGGTACGATAAAGTGACTTGCCGGTAACGAGATTGAACGAGGTATTGGGATACCAACGACCGGATCTCGGGCTAGTAACATACCGGTTGACGAAGGGAATTGTATGCAGGATTGATTGAATCCTCGACATCGTGGTTCATCCGATGAGATCATCGAGGATCATGTGGGAGCCAACATGGGTATCCAGATCCCGCTGTTGGTTATTGGCCGGAGAGTCGTCTCGGTCATGTCTACATGTCTCCCGAACCCGTAGGGTCTACACACTTAAGGTTCAGTGACGCTAGGGTTGTAGGGATATGTATATGCAGTAACCCGAATGTTGTTCGGAGTCTCGGATGAGATCCCGGACGTCACGAGGAGTTCCGGAATGGTCCGGAGGTAAAGAATTATATATAGGAAGTGCTATTTCGGGCATCGGGACAAGTTTCGGGGTCACCGGTATTGTACCGGGACCACCGGAAGGGTCCCGGGGGTCCACCGGATGGGGCCACCTGCCCCGGGGGGGCACATGGGCTGCAGGGGTGTGCGTCTTGGCCTGTATGGGCCAAGGGCACCAGCCCCAAGAGGCCCATGTGCCAAGAGATCAAGAAAGGAAGAGTCCTAAAGGGGGAAGGCACCTCCTAGGTGCCTTGGGGAGGAGGGATTCCTCCCTTGGCCGCCGCCCCCCCTAGGAGATTGGATCTCCTAGGGCCGGCGCCCCCCTAGGCTCCCTATATATAGTGGGGGAAGGAGGGCCTCTCACCCCACGCCTTTGGTGCCTCCCTCTCCCTCTCCAACACATCCTCCTCCTCCATAGTGCTTGGCGAAGCCCTGCCGGAGTACTGCAGCTCCATCACCACCACGCCGTCGTGCTGCTGCTGGAGCCATCTTCCTCAACCTCTCCTTCCCCCTTGCTGGATCAAGAAGGAGGAGACGTCACGCTGACCGTACGTGTGTTGAACGCGGAGGTGCCGTCCGTTCGGCGCTAGGATCTCCGGTGATTTGGATCACGTCGAGTACGCCTTCCTCATCCCCGTTCTTTGAACGCTTCCGCGCGTGATCTACAAAGGTATGTAGATGCAATCCGATCACTCGTTGCTAGATGAACTCCTAGATGGATCTTGGTGAAATCGTAGGAAAATTTTTGTTTTCTGCAACGTTCCCCAACATCCCCTGCAGGGATTTGAACTTTCGAAAGCCGTGCCCGCGGGTATGGGCAGATGGGAATTTGTTAATGTCCGGTTGTAGATAACCTGAACCTAAACTAATTAAAATGAATCAACTGTGTTACCGTGATGGTCTCTTCTCGGCGGAGTCCGGGAAGTGAACACGGTGTTGGAGTAATGCTTGCCGCAGGTTGTTCTCTAGTTATTCGTTCGCGCTTTGCCTTCTCTTCTCGCTCTCTTTTGCGAACTGGTTAGCCACCATATATGCTAGTCGCTTGCTGCAGTTCCACATATTTTACCTTGCCTTACCTATAAGCTTAAATAGTCTTGATCGCGAGGGTGCGAGATTGCTGAGTCCCTGTGACTCACAGATTACTTTCAAACCAGATGCAGGGCCTGATGACTCCGTTCCAGATGACGCGCTTGAGCTCAAGTGGGAGTTTGACGAGGACTCACGTCGTTACTATGTCTTTCCCTGATGATCAGTAGTGGTGCCCAGTTGGGGTGATCTGGACCGTGTCGCATGTTGGGTTGATCTTTTATTTTGGCACCGTAGTCGGGCCATAAGTGATTGGATGATGTAATGCTATTTATGTACTTTGATTGACGTGGCGAGTGTAAGCCAACTATGTATCTCCCCTTTTTATTATCTATATATTACATGGGATGTTGTGAAGATTACCTAACTTGCGACATTGCTTTCAATGCGGTTATGCCTCTAAGTCGTGCCTCGACACGTAGGAGATATAGCCGCATCGAGGGCGTTACAGGTTGTGTACAAATTGTTTTGCGTGAAATCTTCTGATCTATTCTTCTTCAATTATGGCAGTACAATGAATATTAGAAATAATAAAATTTACATCCAAATACGATAAACCACCTAGCGACGACTAGAAGTACTGAAGCGAGCCGAAGGATGTGATGCCGCATTTTCTCGTGGTCGATTTCGCGGGTGGTGTAGTAGGACAGGAGCAGGGCCTCCTGTCGTGCTCTTCCACGTCCACCATGATGATCGTGCCGTCGACTTGCCCCTCTCCGCACTGGTGCTTGTCTACCATGATGCCCTTGTCGTCCTCCCACGCCTCTCCCATGGTGATGCCTGCTTGGACCAGCGTTGTGGGTGGCGCTGGTTTTGTCCTCCATTGGCTCGTCAGCGTCATTGCCATTCGGAGAGCTCGCCGGCAAGCCAGCATGTATCTGGCTAGCTCGGCGGGCCAGCTATCCGGCATCAATGCCAGAGAGCTCCTTCTTCTACTTACCGGTGATGCCGTCCCACGGGGCTTCGAAGCTTGAGGCCATGGAGGGTTTGGTGCATAGAGGAGATGGAGAGTGGAGGTGTGGTGCAGCTTCTCCCCAGAGCTTGGCCACGTTCAAATAATGGGTGGATGCCATGCGCTAAGCCTGCGGGATGTTTAATGTCGGTCGGACATGTGTCGCTCGGGGCGCCAGAGTAGGTTTCTCGGCTAACACGCTGGTTTAATGGAGGAAGGCGAGGATGACAGATGTCGTTTCAATGCGGAGAAAAGGCGCATGCAGCAGGCTTGCAGCGGTCGACGCCCCACTTCAATGCCGGCTTCAGAGAGGCCGTGTCCGCTTTGGGTAGGCATGAATGCGGCACTGACTGCTACGGGCGGAAAGCACACGGGCGAGGGAGGGTCTTTTGGGTGGACCAGGGTTGTCGGAGGCGTGCATGACAGCGGTCCTAATTCCCGCAAAGCGCCCCCCCCCCTCCCCCGTTCCGGTTGCGGAAAAATGACGTCCAGATTGGCTAGCGGACGGATATATGATCGTGTTGGATGGCAAAACACGTCCAGACCATGTACGGTCTGAGGGTCTGCATTGGAGTTGACCTAATGTGGCAAACTTTCATGTGTGCTTGTGGTCATTCCTATAATATCCGTTTATTTTTGTGATTTTTTTTGGCAGGGGATTTTTACTGTGATAAGTAGAGCCTACTTCTAGCAGTGGGCAGCAAGGAAGAAAGCTAAGAGGTAAATATGTGAATATTCGTTGAGACGTAGCCAAAGAGCCACAAGCATATCATACTTTGGCACATGTATTCATAAATAGAATGAATCATTGACAGATGTTGCTAACCATCGGGTGGAGTGGAGCTGAATCATCGTCTAGTTCATTTCACTAGAGTAGCAAAATCTCTTATATATTTTGATTTTCTTTTCAGGATAAAATGATCCATTCTTGTATCTGAAAAGGTTGTCGAAATATGTGTCATGATTTTCATTGTTGGTGCAAAAAACTTCATAGCTAATTAGTGTTAATATATCCTTTAAAATATTTTTGGCTTTTCTAAATCTTCTCGCACCAACAGGCTTATGGTGTCAATATGTTTTCATCAAGATGTTCTTGAAAATATCATCATTTTCTCTTAGTTCATTGTTAGCAATAATCAGCGGCAAATAGTGCGTAAAGTGCCAACGTCTTTACACAACAGTGAGCACGGTTAACCACCTAAGGTTAGTACTTTGTCTATGATCAACATTTTTAAACACGACAGCGAATCAACCTGTGGTTGAGATGGTTAGGTGGACAATGGTATCCCCAACCCATCAGGGTTCAAATCCTGGTGCTCGCATTATTCCTGAATTTATTTCAGGATTTCCGGCGATGCGCTTTCAGTGGGAGGAGACGTTCCCATCGACGACGAGGCGCCTACGGTGACTTCGTAAATCTCAAGATGATATGCCGGCTCAGTCTCTCGGAGATGCTCATAGGGGTAGGGTGTGCGTGTGTGCGTTCATAGGGATGAGTGTATGCGCGCGTATATGAGCGTTTATGTCTGTACTGATGCTCAAAAAAAACATTTTAAAACACGACAATTAGTTTTTGATCTACTAATTCTTTTTGCTCACTCAACTCATCACGCTAAAACAATCTACCATCTTTTTTTGGCAGGGAAAAATACTGTACTATCTACCCGGCAAAAAAAAGGTACTATCTATGCTAAAAAAAATACTTTTGAAAGAAATGCACACGTCGTATTCCTACAATAAAGCACTTACCATATTGCCGTACTTTGTTTTGCTGGTTGCCGTACTTTTTTTCTTTGACATATACTTGGTGGCAAATACCATGAAAACTCTCGGGGCCAGATACGGCGGTGTGCAAGATCGGAATTGCGCCGCTGTTAAATCATTTTTTTTTCAAAAATCTCAAGGCTCCTACACACGGCGGTGAGGAAGATCGGTATGGCACTGTTTTTTCGGCTGTTAAATAAAGAACTTGAAAAAATAAAAATAAAACTTGTGTGGGTCCATACAAGCGCCATATATAAAAAGAATTGCATGAAGATGTACATAGCAACGAAAGTGGATTTTTGAAGCACGGTGGCCACTAAGCACGTTCCTAAAACCAGCACTTAAAAGTTTCAAAAGGAGTTGATTGTTTTCACACAAAAACGTATGCATTTGCTCTAAGTGACTTTCAAATTTTGCTCAAAATTACTTATCTTTTTATCTCTCACATAAAAGCTTAGATTTTGATATAAAAAACATGAATGTGTTACACTTCTATGTGTGCATGTACAAAAAAAATAGAAATATTTTAGCTGTAAAAATCTGTTTCTTTGAACTTTGAAAAAAATGACACAATATGCCCGTGCTCCAAAGTTACCTTTTGCATAGCAATGCAATATAGAGAGTTCGACCTCTTCAATATGAATTGAGCATAGTATGGCACGGTGGACAACCTCTATGTGCAATGCAGTCGGTGATCACGAGGGCTCGGGTTAGATCCTGCATCAAGCATTTTCTCCTACGTGATTAAATAAAATATGAGGGTGTTTTGTACAAAAAAATTCCTGACACTCGGGCCACCCAGCGCCTTCCCAGCTTTGAGCCATTGAAAAGGTGGGCCGCTGCCACGTTGGCATACAACGCTAGTTGGACGTATGTCTTGATACAGATGGAGGCACCGGATTTGCACGTCCGAACAAGTTCAGGTGTATCTTCTGCACTCGAAAAAAAAAGCTCAGGTACTCCATGTCGGAGTTGTGTGGCATGTCAAGTTTTTCACTCAGGGCACATTGACACCTGAGAGCCTCTTGCATGGCAAGTTGTACTACAATCATGGCGTCAGACCCTGAGAGCTACTTGCATGCCTATTAACCAATTAGATTGCTGGTTGTTGTTTTTTGAGATAGCTTACCAGGCTTGCTGCCTGGTGAACATGCATATAAACATGTACTCTACGTAATATCATATCAACATCACGACCTTACGTGTGTGGCTTGATACGGCCCAAACGAAACGAAAAGCCCAGTGCCATAAAATCGTGTGACCCACCGGCCGTCAGCCCAGCTCGTGGACTCACATCATCGTTCTCGTGTTGATTTGCTAGGTATCTTCTCGGGGTCTCCGTGGTGGCGTTCGTGTACTCTGCGGCGCAGGAGGAACTTCGCCGGATGTGCCGCGGCACTGCCCATGCCACCTTTCTTGATGTCGCCGGCGCTGCCCATGACCATTTTTGATGCAGCTAGGGAGCTTTGCGGTGACTAGCGCGCTGGCAGCTTAAGTTTACTTAGCCGAGTATGTACGCATGTCGGCATGTGTGTGTGTGCAGTTCTAACTGCCTTGTGATCTGCTTAGCTAGCCAATCCAGCGAGCACAAAAAAGAGAGGGAAAAAGAAAGAACAAAGTTCAGAGTCGCTCGTGGCATCTGCAGATCAGATGTTTGCATGACGACCCAAGTTTTCAAGAGAGCATTTTCATCACCACTTTGTGGGGTTTTGTTTTTGACGAGAATAGCAGGAGCTCTGCCTTTGCATTATAGAAGAGAAGACATACAGAAACGGATGGACCAAACTTTGTGGGGTTTTGGGGTGAGAGAGGCTCAAACTCTTGACCTCAGGATAACTCATGTTTAGCTATGCGACCTACGCGCTAGCCAACTGCGCCACCACCCCAGCGTTGTTTGCTTCCTAATGTCAGCCTTACTAAGGCTTGCTTATTCGATAGTGCACTACTTGAAACCCCAGTTAATTGCATGCAAAGACTGGGTGGGTACTGGTTGATCAATTCAATCTGCAGAAGTGGGCGATGCTATGAAAATTCGTGTTGGAGAAAAGGTGCAAGCAAACATATTTTTGTTGATGTTTCTTTCTTACTAGGACAAGAATATGGACAGAGATGTACACAAACACAACCCTTGATGGGTTCCTCTGCCTCTTGCCGGCGCCGTCACCGGCCGGCTGGTCTTCGGTCACCTTAGGCTCCGGTGGCGCGATGGATCCCGGTCTTTAACGGCGGGAGGACTTTGTTTTTATATATTTCTTCGTATTTTGTTAGGGTTTATATCCATCTCAGAAAGACAAAACAACGAGGCCTCTCTGGAGATGAAATAATTTCTCCCTGCCTAACACCCCCCCCCCATGGAGCGTTTAGCATCGTTGATGGATATGTGGAGTTGTGTCTCCGACGGATCTGGATTTGCTTGGATCTGGTCATAGTTCGTCTACGTTCGCGTGTCTTCAGGTTGCATCCTTCCAATCTATTCTTCAACGGCGACGGTTGCTATTCTGGTGTGCTGGTCATATGGGAGCTTAGCATGACGACTTCCCGACTGTCTACTACAACAACTATTGTCCAGCTCTGGCGAGGGAGGGGCGATGACAGCAGTACGCTTTAGGCTCGCTTCAATGCTTGTAGTCGTCGCTAGGTGGTTTACGGATCTGGATGTAATTTTTATTATTTTTTATGTTTGTTGTACTGCCATGATTGAAGATGAATATATAAAAAAATCCAAAAAAAGATGTACACTACTCTAGGTAAGGGCATCTCCAGCGCAGACCCCCAAACACCGAATTCGTCCGCGGACCGGTGGAGAGGGGGACCAATACATGGACACTGATGTGGGACCAAAGGAGACAAATTGCATGCAAACCAGATGATTTTCATATAAACCGGACGAAAACACTTATATTTCAGACATATTTGAACTAAAATATAGCTGACTAGGCTAGACTATTCTAACATAGTCTATGATCGGCCTTCTCGACGCCCGTTTCCCACCCCATATCTTCCCTATGTCCAGCAACAAGCTCACGGAAACGCTATGAGCCCTAGAGAATATGCTTCGGCGGGAGGGGGAGAATAACATCCGCCTCCATGAAGCCCAAATCAGTGGTTGGTTTTAGAACGATGGAAGACGGTGATGGTGGCATATGCCTTCACGACTGGGCAAGACGCCGGCTATGAGGCCCGGTGCAACGGCGTGGTGGCCTTTTTGGGACCCAAGCGGCGGTGGCCGCCTTTGGTCTACTCATCCTCGCTGCCAGTGGTGCCCACGGACATGATGGCTTCATCATCATGGCAGCAGGGCGCGAACGACACGGAGCTAGCAGTGTCGTCTGTGCCGTTGTAAACTTGCGTCACCGCCTCGTCAATCTCCGCATAGGAGGCTTCTTTCTCTGCCCCAAGATGCGATGCCGCATTTGCTCGTGGTAGATTTCGCGGGTGGCGCAGTAGGACAGGAGCAAAGCCTCCTGCTCATGCACGTCCACGTCAACCATGATGACTATGTCATCGACTTGCTCCTATGCGTGCCACTGCTTGGCCGCCACGATGCCCTTGTCATCCTCTCTGCCTCGCCCATGGTGATGCCGGCTGGACCAGCGATGGGGGTGGCGTCGGCATTTCCTCCGTTGGCTCGTGAGCGTCGCAGCCATCCAGAGAGCTCGCTGGAAAGCCAGCATGTATCCGGCTAGCTCAATGGGCCAGCCATCTAGCAGCAATGCCGGAGAGCTCCTTATTCTGCTCGCCAGTGATGTCGTGTCACGGGGCTTCAGAGCTCGAGGCCATGGCGGGTGCATAGAGGAGATGGAGAGCAGAGTTGTGGTGCAGCTTTTGCCCAAAGCCTGGCCACATTTAAATAGCAGGCAGATCCCATGTCGCTCGGGGCGTCGGAGTAGGTTTCTCGGCTGACGCGCCGGTTTAATGGAGGAAGGCAGGGAGGGCAGATGTCGCTTCAATGCGGAGAGAAGGCGCATGCAGCGGGCGGCGATGTCGGTCGGTGCACCGCTTCACTGCTGGCTCCAGAGAGGTTGTGTCCACTTTGGGCATGTATGAATGCGGCGCTGACTGCTACGGGTGAGAAAGCGCACGGCACGGGAGAGTGTTTTGGGTGGGCCAATTTGTCAGAGGCGTCGATGGCAGCGGTCCGGACTCCCTCAAACCCCTCCC
>NC_041382.1:50531358-50533485 GCF_002162155.2 Triticum dicoccoides
TGCACTGGTGGACGAATATATGACCCCGTTAGATGGCAAAACATGTTTCGACCGCACGGTCCGGACGTGTGCGGTCTGAGGGTCTATGTTGGAGATATCCTAATGTTGCATATTTGCAAGTGTGTTTGTCATCATTTTTATGATCTCTGTTACTTTTTACTGTGATTTTTCATATTTTTTTTGCAGGACATTTTTACTGTGATAAGTAGAGCCTACTTCTAGCAGTAGGCAGCAAGGAAGAAAGCTAGGAGGTAAATATGTGATGTTCATTGAGACGTAGCCAAAGAGCCGCAAGCATATCATACTTTGACACATGTATTCACAAACACAATGAATCGTTGACAAATGTTGCTATCCATCGGGTTGAGTGGAGCTGAATCACAGTCTAGTTCATTTCACTAGAGTAGCAAAATCTCTAATATTTTGATTTCCCTTTTAAGATAAAATGATATATTCTTGTATCTGAAAATGTTGTCATAATTTGTTTCATGATTTTCACTGTTGGCGCAAAAAACTTAACAGCTAATTAGTGTTAATATATCATTTAAAATATTTTTGACTTTCCTAAATCTTCTCGCACCAACAATCTTATGGTGTCTATGTTTTCATCAGGATGTTCTTGAAATTATCATCATTTTCTCTTTGTTCGTTGTTAGCTATAGTCACTCCCAATTAGTGCGTAAAGTGTCAACGTCCTTACACAACAGTGAGCACGGTTAACCACCTAAGAGCATCTCCAGTTGTTGTTCCCAAGGGGTGCGTAAAATCGCCGCCAGGGGCAAGCCGACGCTAAAAATCGGCGTGGGGGCTTTCGGGTTCCCAGCCGCCGGCCCCCAGAAGACAGTTTTTTAAAAAGGAATTCGGCTAAAGTTCGGCAAACTGGACAAATATTCGGCTAAAGTTCGGAGAACATGACATTATATAACAAAGTTTTTTAAAAAAAACGGCCGCAACTACAACTACGGGTCAAAGAATGCGTTGAGCGCGGCGAAGTCGCCGACGTCACAGCGATCCTCGCCGCCGTCCTCGTCGGCCTTCTCCTCCTTGACACGGCCGCCCCTGTTGGACCCCTGCCCGGTGTCACCCTAGCGGGCCGATGGAGGCGGCGCGTCAACAACGGCGATGACGACGCCTCCCTCATCGCGGCCACGGCGCCGAGCGGTGAACTACTCGTAGGCGCGGCACTGCTGCTCCAGCTCTGTCCGCGCCCAGTCTTCACGCGCCCACTTCAAAGCCACCGCATCGTCGAGCTCCTCCTTGACGCCGCCGGCGAGCCCTGGCTCCGCCTTCACGATGGCGAGACCCGACTCCGTCTTCACGGCGGCGAGCCCCGGCTTCGTCTTCGGTTTGACGTAGCGTGGAGGAGCCGAGGAGGAGGCGCGCCCGCCGCCCTCGTTGATGACGATGCCCATGTTGCGGGTGCGTTGGCCGAGCGGTGTCTCCGCTGCGGGCTCGGCCTTGATGCCGAACACCGCCGGCGAGCCGGAGGAGTGGGAAGAGGAGCGGGAGGAGGAGTGGGAGGAGGAAGACGAGGAGGAGCCGAACCTCCTAGGCATCCATTGCCCGACGCTCCTGCGGGGAACCGGGGCGGCGGCCGCGGCAGGGTATGCTAGCGGCAGGTCGTTGCCGCCCTCGAGGTACTGGAGAACCTCGTGGAGCGTGCAGCCGGGGGTGCCCCACCATAGGCGACGCCCCTCATTGTTCTTGATGCCCCCACCACCGGTTCCCCGTTGGTGGATGCCAGCCGCTGCGCTTGCCGACGCTGGAAGTACGCCACCCACAACTCGTGGTTATCGGCGGCGTACTGCGGGAGGGCGCGCTATCTCTCCGTCAGCGACGCCCGCACGCGGTCGACCTCGGTGGCGAAGAGGTCGGGGCACACGTCGACGTCGGGCACCGGGGGAATGGGGACGCCACCGACACTGAGCCTCCACCCTGTTGGCCCTGCGTGCATGTCCGGTGGTGCCGGGATGTTCGCCTCAAAGAACAGATACGCCTCGCGTCGAAGCCGTTAGCCGCCGCCCATCTCTGGGGAAGCACTCGGCCATCATTGCGGATGGGCTTGGGGAGAGAGGGGAGGAACGTCAGCGGTGGCTGCGGACGGGGAGAGAGGCAGAGCTCGGTGGC
>NC_041382.1:50533613-50626424 GCF_002162155.2 Triticum dicoccoides
GGGGGGTGATGGCAGCTAGAACTACGTCGGTATTTCCCCGGAGAGGGAGGGATGATGTAGCATAGCGACTGAGGGAGTCCTGGATTAGGGGGGTGTTCGGGTAGCCGGACTATACCTTCAGCCGGACTCCTGGACTATGAAGATACAAGATTGAAGACTCCGTCCCGTGTCTGGAAGGGACTTTCCTTGGCGTGGAAAGCAAGCTTGGCGATGCGGATATGAAGATCTCATACCATTGTAACCGACTCTATGTAACCCTAACCCTATCCAGTGTCTATATAAACCGTAGGGTTTTAGTCCGTAGGACAACGTACACATCAACAATCATACCATAGGCTAGCTTCTAGGGTTTAGCCTCCTCGATCTCATGGTAGATCTACTCTTGTACTACCCATATCATCAATATTAATCAAGCGGGACGTAGGGTTTTACCTCCATCGAGAGGGCCCGAACCTGGGTAAAACTTCGTGTCCCTTGCCTCCTGTTACCACCCGGCCTAGACGCACAGTTCGGGACCCCCTACCCGAGATCTGCCGGTTTTGACACCGACATTGGTGCTTTCATTGAGAGTTCCTCTGTGTCATCGCCATCAGGAAGGATGCCTCGCCCCGTCTTTAAAGACAGCACCGTTGCTAATGGAGCTTTGGCTGTTGGCCAAACCCTCCGGCTAGGTGGTTTTCTTATGACCGCCTTTTCGGCTTCTGCGCCGACGATAACCTCTCGAGCCATCGAAAACAATCTTCATGTCAGCTCAGAACTTGCCGAGCAGTTAGATCCAATGGAGCTTTCCTCCATAAATGAGCTCTTGGATCGCTTTGCCGCCCTGGGAGTCGCTACGGATTACGACCAGATCGGGCCTAAAACCGATCTGAGAGAGATTAACTCTCCCCAAGTCACCCATCATGTTGCCGTGGTAGAGGGACAGTGCGGCGACCCTTCATCTATCTTAAGGACTCGCTACGTCCGGATTCCCGATCCCTCCAAGCCGGATACCCGCGGAGGGGAGGATATCACTCAAGACCTGAACTTAGAGTCAGGCAACGGGCTGGATTCATTAGACAACATCCAGGAATCCAAATTTTTGAGTTCGGGAATTCCTCGGCCTCTGAGCCTTAGATGGGGTGAGGCTTCGGATTTAATTCCACCCACCCACCCCAATATAAGTGATCTATCCAAAATCAGGCAAGAACCCGATGAAACAGTACATCATTACTGGGCCAGATTCCTCTTAGTTAAGAACAAGCTAAGGGACTGCCGTGAGGAAGACGCAATCTCAATCTTCTGCGATAATTGCACGGACAAGGGAATACTCAACGCCATAAGTCGCCGTGATATTACACGCTTCGCTGACTTGGCGTCCATTGTACGAAAGTACTGTGCGATGGAAAGCGCCTGGAAAACCGAAATAAAATTTTGGGACAATCCGGCCCTGAATACAAACCCAGTCCGAAATAAAAGGGTGCATCATCACCAGTCACCCGGGTCAAGCACTAAAAAGCAAAAACCCTCTACAGGGCATGGAACCGTACTGGAAGGATGGCTTAATGGACCCTATAAAATTCATAGTACAGAGGACGCCACACCAACTCATAGCCTCAGAGCATGTTGGATACTCCGGCAGGTGGCCAAAATTGGCGAAAATCTCCTAATTCCGGAGGCCATAGAAAGCCACCCCAGAGACACCAATACGGTATTAACAGTCTTCGAGACTTTCGCATCAAATAATATGCAAAAAAGGACACTCCGCAGCCTTGCCGAAGTCTACCAAGTAGCAACAATAAACCCATGGAGTGACACGGCTATTACCTTTAACGCCAGTGATGAACCTAAATTCCGAACAGCCCGAGCACCAGCCGCATTGGTCCTCAGTCCAATAGTGGACGGCTTTCGTCTTACCAAGGTACTCATGGATGGCGGCAGCGGATTGAACCTCATTTATGAGGAGACCCTTCAAAAAATGGAGCTGATTGCGCTGTGCTCTATGGTGAATAGGGACGATGTGGTACTCGACAAAAGATCCAAATCCACCTCCTTTAAACCGGCGGACGAAATAGTCAAATTCCAAGTCCATCCAACGGACCCCAATAAAACAGCTTCCATCGGGGCACAGTTAAACCCTGATGTCGACGCTGCATTGCGAGAGTTCCTACGAGAGAACTGGGACATTTTTGCCTGGCACCCTTCAGACATGCCAGGAATCCCACGCAAGCTGGCCGAGCACAGCTTAAATATCCAAACAGGATTCAAACCTGTCAAACAGGCTCTTCGGCGTTTTTCCGAACCTAAGAGACAGGCCATGGGAGAGGAGCTAGCAAAGCTATTGGAGGCCGGATTCATCAGAGATATAAAACATCCGGACTGGCTAGCAAACCTGGTGATGGTACCAAAGAAGGACAAATCCTGGCGCTTGTGTGTCGATTTTAAAGACCTTGACAAGGCTTTCCCAAAGGATCCCTTCCCCCTCCCCCACATCGATCAACTTATCGATGCTACCGCAGGACACGATTTGTTGTGTTTCCTCGATGCGTATTTTGGCTACCATCAAATCAAGATGGCAGAACCATACCAAGCCGCAACGGCATTTATCACACCATACGGGCCATTCTGCTTCAACACGATGCCCTTCGGGCTCAAAAATACCGGCGCAACATATCAGCGCATGATTCAGACATGTCTGGCAAGCCAGATCGGCAAAACAGTGGAGGCATATGTAGATGATGTGGTCGTCAAAACAAGACATGTTGAATCTCTAGTAGACGACTTGAGGCTCACATTTGATAACCTCCGAACATACGACATCAAACTCAACCCGGAAAAATGCGTTTTCGGCGTTCCAGCCGGAAAGCTCTTGGGCTTCATTGTATCCGGTAGAGGAATTGAAGCAAATCCAGCTAAGATCCAAGCTCTGTCACAACTGGATATCCCAAAGGACCTCAAACAAATACAAAAGTTAACCGGATGTGTGGCGGCTCTAAACCGCTTTATCTCCCGCTTGGGAGAAAAGACCCTACCACTTTACCGCCTCCTTCGGCGCACCGAACACTTCAAATGGACGGATGCAGCCACGGCCGGACTCGACGAAATAAAAGCCATACTGGCAACAAACCCAGTCCTGGCCGCGCCAAACATCGGTGAACCAATTCTATTATACATTGCGGCAACACATCATGTTGTAAGCGCAGTGCTCGTCATCGAACAAGAAGCGGACGGACACAAATTCCCCCTTCAAAAGTCGGTCTATTATGTGTCCACTATCCTCACTCCCTGCAAATCACGCTACCCGCATTATCAAAAGATTGCGTACGCGGTATTCATGGCATCCCAGAAGCTACGACACTACTTTCAAGAGTGTTCAATAACAGTAGCCTCGGAAGTACCACTTAACGATATTATAAACAACCGTGACGCAACGGACCGGATTGCAAAATGGGCCATTGAGCTCCTCCCGTTCGACATAACTTATAAGCCACGACGAGCCATCAAGTCGCAAGTCTTGGCCGACTTCGTCGCAGAATGGACGGAGGCCGAACTCCCTAAAGAGTACGGCACATATTCAAATTGGATCATGCATTTCGACGGCTCCAAGATGTTGGCCGGACTGGGGGCTGGCGTCGTTTTGACGTCCCCCACAGGAGACACAGTTCAATACGTACTACAGATTATGTACACGGACTCCAACAACGCAACCGAATATGAGGCCCTTTTACATGGTCTCCAGATGGCAGTATCCATGGCCATCCAACGCCTAGAGGTGCGCGGGGACTCGAACCTCGCAATATCCCAAATAAATGGAGACTTTGATGCCAAGGATCCAAAAAGGGCAGCTTACCGCAATGTCGTCCTAAAAATGTCAGCTTGGTTCGAGGGGCTTGAATTTCACCATATAGCCCGGGAAAATAATCAGGCGGCAGATGTCCTGGCACGCATCGGTGCAAAACGCGATGTAGTCCCCCCCAACATCTTCTTGGAAAGGTTGTTCAAGCCATCCATAGTATGGGAAGGGGAGCCGAACAATAACAGCCCGGACTCAACCGCACTGCCCGACACCGAACATTCTGACACAATCGGAGGCTCTGCCAATGAAATAACACCTTCAGCCCACATAATAATGGTCGTTATCGCCTCGTGGACAGAACCATTCCTCGCCTACCTTACTAGGCAGGAACTCCCCGAGGACCAAAATGAGGCACGCTGCATAGTGCGGCGATCCAAAGCCTACAGAGTCCACGAGGGAGAGCTTTATAAGAAAAGCACTACCAGAGTCCTTCAAAGGTGCATCTCCGAAGAAGAGGGCCGGAACCTCCTGGCTGAAATTCATGCCGGACTTGGAGGTCATCACGCTGTAGCTCGGTCCCTTGTAAGCAAGGCCTTCCATACAGGCTTTTATTGGCCGACGGCCCGGGCAGACGCTCAGGACTTAGTCCAACGATGCACCGGTTGCCAGCTCTTTGCAAACCAAAGCCATATGCCACCCACAGCCCTCCAAACTATCCCCATTACTTGGCCCTTCGCGGTCTGGGGGCTTGATATGGTTGGACCCCCTTAAAGGCGGAACCCACAAGCAAAAATACTTACTGGTCATTGTCGGTGTCAAAACCGGCGGATCTCGGGTAGGGGGTCCCGAACTATGCGTCTAGGCCGGATGGTAACAGGAGGCAAGGGACACGAAGTTTTACCCAGGTTCGGGCCCTCTCGATGGAGGTAAAACCCTATGTCCTGCTTGATTAATATTGATGATATTGGTAGTACAAGAGTAGATCTACCACGAGATCGAGGAGGCTAAACCCTAGAAGCTAGCCTATGGTATGATTGTTGATGTGTACGTTGTCCTACATACTAAAACCCTCCGGTTTATATAGACACCGGAGAGGGTTAGGGTTACACAAAGTCGGTTACAATGGTAGGAGATCTTCATATCCGTATCGCCGAGCTTGCCTTCCATGCCAAGGAAAGTCCCTTCCGAACACGGGACGGAGTCTTCAATCTTGTATCTTCATAGTCCAGGAGTCCGGCTGAAGGTATAGTCCAGCTATCCGAACACCCCCTAATCCAGCCCCTGAACCAGGCTTCAATGACGACGAGGCCGGCGCGCAGATTGTCTTCGGCATTGCAAGGCGGGTTCCTCCTCCAAGTACTTCATAGAAGATTTTGAACACGAAGATAGTGTCCGCCTCTGCAAAATAAGTTTCCACATATTGCCATAGAGAGAATAATATTTACACCAATCTAATCTGCTGACGTATTCCGTAGCGTGTCACACCACGGCCAAGCCTTTATCCGAGTCGCTTCATTATCTCACCTCAGCGCGTCATGCGAGGCGGTTTCCTTGGCATGTCTTGTTAAAGCAGAGATCGTGTCCCCTTATCCCAGGATTCTCATCAATATGGGCGTGGGTAACCCAACCGCGCCATTGATTACGGCGCTTGAAGATAAGCAAGTTTTACCAGGCTGGTGGGGACATGTAGTTGCGTCCTATATAAGGGGATAAGGATCCACCTTTCCACCTACGCCTTCTTCCTCCTTCGCCTATCCATTCTTGCGCACTCGAGCTCCAGCGCCCAAGTCCGCACTCCCCACCTCAACCTTCTCCAGCCATGTCCGGAGCGGGAGGCAAGTGGATGGTCTCCTCCGTCACGGAGGGACATATCAAAAAGCTGAGGAAGGCCGGATATCTATCTAACGACATCGCGTACCGGCTCCCCGAAAAGGGGCAGCTCATCCCCACCCCTAGGCCCCATGAGAGGGTGGTGTTCCTCCCCCATTTCCTCCATGGACTGGGCTTCCCTCTCCACCCATTTGTCTGGGGGCTCATGTTCTACTACGGCCTGGATTTCCACGATCTGGCCCCGAACTTCGTCCTCAACATCTCGGCGTTTATCGTCGTGTGCGAGGCCTTCCTCCGCATCCGCCCCCATTTCGGCCTATGGCTCAAGACTTTCAACGTCAAGCCAAAGGTGGTGCGCGGCAACCAGGCGGAGTGCGGAGGCGCCATGGTGGGCAAGATGGCCAACGTCCTATGGCTCGAGGGCTCCTTTGTGGAGACCCTGAAGGGGTGGCAATCGGGGTGGTTTTACATCACCGAGCCACGCGATGCAGAATGGGTCGCACCCCCGAGTTCCGATCCGGACCCCCTACGCGGCTCACCTCCTGGAAGGAGATGGGCCTGTCTTGGGGTAAAAAAGGAGAGCTGACCGGACTCCAAACATGCATCCAAACCCTGGCGGACAAGAAGCTCAAACTTGTCAACGTAGTCCAGGTTATGCTCATCCGCCTGATCCTCCCGTGTCAACAACGGGCTTTCAACCTGTGGGAGTTCGACCCGGCGCGACACCAAACTCTGAGCAGGCTCTTCGACACAACGTACGAAGATGCCTGGAAGGTGCTTTTCAAAGGCGCCGAGGCTCCCGCATCCACTACCGAGGATCGCGGATTCAGTGCGCAGCGTCACGCCCTCGCGGTAAGCTATTTTTTCCTTTTACAGGGTATCAGTTCTTCATAGTTTGACTCCATGCGGGATCTAAGCTCCCTTACATTTGACAGGATTGGCAGGTGATGTCCGGACAGATCAACTGTCCGGCTCCTTTGCCCGAAGGCCCAGCGGACGCTCGCTTGGCGAAGCTGCTGGTTCCGGCACCCTATGTGGTGCCGGAGAAGAAGGCCACAAAAAAGGCCGCGGGGACTCGAAAGAGTGCCCGGCGCCAGGAGGTGTCGGATCCATCATCCGATGGTTCCGAGGCGCATTCCTCCCGTGAAGATGAGGAGGAAGAAGAGGAGAGCTCTCCCCCTCCAGCGGGAGTAGAGAAGAAAAGGAAGGCCGCCCTCTCTGTGGAGGCCGGAGGGTCCAAGAAGGGGAAAACCCTTCCTCCGGACTACTCCACCGACACCGACGGCGGAGAGGAGTGGCAGCCCAGGGCCAAGCCCCTGGCAAAATCGTAAGTATCCGGATACCAGAGTAATTCATAGTATTTGTTTATTGCACATCTTTCCCTTACGTCAAATATGTTTATGCAGCCCACCCAAAGACCGGCTCGACGCGTCGTCGAGCGGCTCACTGGATTCGTCGGATGTGAACTCGCTTTCGACGGCTTCCTCCCCCCGCCCTACGGACGACACCGAAGTGTTGTCCTAGCAGGTTCCAAGCCGGGAGGAGGTGGTCCTGGAGGCGTCGCAAGGCGACCTCCCGGACTCCAGGAGTAAAGGGGATGAAACCCCTCAGGGCTCCAAGTCTGGCTCTAGGCCGGGCACCGCTCCGGAACCTTCAAAGGTTCCAGAGTCCGGCGGGGGACCTCCTTCCAAGAGAAGCAAGTCCACCGTGCCGGCGGCCCCCGTCCAACCGGAGGCGCCGGACAATATGTTGGAGGCGCTCCAAGGCGCCTCCATCGACGAGGAGCACCGCGCTATTATGAGTGCGGTGGTCCAGAAGGTTCAGTCCGCCAAGAGCGGACTGACTGAAGCTTGTACTAGCCTTTTGACAGGCTTTGAGGTAAGTAAAGAATGTGTAAATAATAGTACCGCATAGACAGTAGCCCCTGATGCACTGTTTGGCGTTCGGGAAGAAAAGCCGAATAGAGGATAAAATAGAATTCGCATGAGTCTAACAAAAATGAGTCAATATGCATATGCAGGCTTCCCTGCTTGCGTCCGCCGCACTGACTGCGGAAGTGGACACGCTAAAGCAGAACCTCGAGAGGTCCGAGCAAGAGGTCGGGCGTGCCAAGAAGCAGCTCGAGGACAATGAAGGTAAGAAATACCATGTAAATATATATAAAAAGGTGCAATTGCAAAGAATGACAGGATTATCGTGGCTATTTTAGGGGCCACATCTGAAGTGGCGACCCTTAACCAGGCGTTGGTCGAGGCCGAGAAGAGGGCAGCCTCGGAGCGCACCGAGCGGGAGAAGTATGAGGCCGAGGTTGGCAAGGTGCGGCAAGAGCTCCAGGCTCTCATGGAAAAACATGAGATTTTGGAGCTTGACTCAAAGACGCGAGCGTCCGAGCTCGCGGTGGCTATTGAAAACGCCAAGTCTGCCAAGGCCGAATCCCAGAAGACCCTCCAGGAGTTGGATGAGTTTAAGAAGATAGCGGCGGGTAAGGCATTCTTTATGCAAAGCAAACACATAAACGTGAGTTACTTGTTACTTACCCGAATCCGGAGCTCTCCAGGAGCGTTCGCAGATCTTCCCTGGAGTGTATCCGATGCCGCCGCATTCTACCAAGCCGAGGAGGGCAGCTCGACAGTGAAGGTGTTCCGGTCTCAGTATACTGAGGCCGGACACCCCGTGCCCCTGAGCGACCAGCTGAAGCAACTGGTCGAGCTCCACAAGGCGGCCGAACAGGCCATGAAGGGCCTCATTGTTCGGTTGTGGCCTGGAGGGGCTCTGCCTGGGAGCTATTTCGGGCTGGTGCGGCGGTTGCTGGAGGCCTGTCCAAGGCTCGAAGTCATCAACCGCTCCGTCTGCATTGAAGGTGCCCGTAGGGCCCTTGCCCGTGCTAAGGTGCACTGGGGCAAGCTGGATGCTGAGAAGCTGGTGAAGGACGGGTCACCGCCGGGGAAAGAGCATCGCAAGCCCGAGAATTACTATAAGGATGTTCTGAAGGGTGCCCGCCTTGTGGTGGATGAATGTTCTAGGGATGTAATGTTTGAGTGAAACTTGCTCGTTTTGTCCTGTGCACTGAAAACTTGTTTATATGCGCTAAGCAATGCTGTTGGAATTTAAAATATTACCTTCTGTGCGGCTGTTTATCAATTCTGAGAGATGGCGAGTCGTCGGCTTCTGCCCCCGTGCCACTAGTGCTAGGGTGTTCGGGGATAAACCTGAGCGCTCTTTTTCCCATGTTTGGGTCCTTCGAGGGAGGCGCTCAGCCCAACGAACAAGGCAATCGGACTATAATGCGTGAACACTCTCACTTAGCCATAGAATTCTATAATTTTAAATTTCGGTGAAGCCCCTGGTATTCGGAAGACCGAGTTCGGGGCGCTATCCACGCCTTGGCCGGACAGAGCCGGCTCCTCGCCCTAAGCGGCATAAGTCTTTAGGGACTCGAAAAACCTCTCGGACAGCGACCGGCTCTCGCTTCATCATGACAGTCAGTTTTAGCTTTCTCCACTGAGGTGCTCGACCCAGCTCAACTGGGGCACAATCGCAGTGGTTCTCCTAGTGCTACCTTAGCTTATATAGCGGAACTTAAGGCACCAAAACATAGGAGCCGGGCAAACCCAACTATTGACCCAAGACATGATTCGGAGCCGATGCATATAATGCTATAAGTTCGGGTGCCGCACTTGTTAAAGTGTTCGGACTTCTCACACCATATTGAGGGGTACTAAAGCCCCTGGCGTATTTTGGCCGTACCAACGTGTACGGGTGCAACATGTCGTTAAGGAACATACATAAAAAAAGAAAAAAGGTAATGCAAAAATAGACGAAAGCTATGCATTGTTTATTAAAAAGGGCTGTGATCAAAGCAGAACGATACAAATAATGCGATAAGTGGAAGGTTGGACTAGTTAACATGTCCGTTCCAGGGGCAAGCTACGGAATAATATGCGGAACAGGTATACTGCTCGTGATAGAGACCACCTGGGAGTTCCGTACTGCGGCGTGGCTTGTCTGCTTCCCTGGTTCTTGCATCATTTGTGCGGCAATTGAACTGCCGAATAGGCCTTCCAAAGGATGGAGTCCTGAAAGTAAGAGAAAAATAAAAAATCGGCAGCCCCTGGTATGGTTTAAGCCGTATTTTTGGGCGTGCCGTGATGGTGCCCCTCCCCTGTACCCATGGTATCTCTAGGGCGTAGTTATGGACGCGAAGTACTGGCGTCGCCTTTTTGCGAGGGTTGGAGTTGGGGCCGCATTGCTACGCCTACTCGGATCGTGCCAGGCGGTCTTGTTGTAGGTTATGCCGGGCGCGCTTGACGGTGTCCGGTCGTTTAGTGGCCGGACTGGAGAACTGCCTGGAGAGGCTGCTTTGTACTTCCGCTGCAAGGGTCGCCGTGTGCTCCTCCGTTCAGAGGGAGCGTTTGGTGTTTCCATTGACCGTAATTACTCCTCGAGGGCCCGGCATCTTGAGCTTAAGGTATGCGTAGTGCGGTACCGCATTGAACTTAGCGAATGCGGTTCGCCCGAGCAGTGCGTGATAACCACTGCGAAACGGGACTATGTCGAAGATTAACTCCTCGCTTCGGAAATTATCCGGAGATCCGAAGACCACTTCAAGTGTAATTGAGCCTGTACAGTTGGCCTCCACACCTGGTATTACGCCTTTAAAGGTCGTTTTGGTGGGTTTAATCCTCGAGGGATCTATGCCCATTTTTCGCACTGTATCCTGGTAAAGCAGGTTCAGGCTGCTGCCGCTGTCCATAAGGACTCTAGTGAGATGAAATCCGTCAATGATTGGGTCTAGGACCAATGCGGCGAATCTGCCATGACGGATGCTAGTGGGATGGTCCCTTCGATCAAAGGTGATCGGGCAGGAGGACCATGGGTTGAACTTTGGGGCGACTGGCTCTACCGCGTATACGTCCCTTAACGCGTGCTTCCGCTCCCTTTTGGGGACGTGGGTTGCGTATATCATGTTCACCGTCCGCACTTGTGGGGGAAAACCCTTCTGTCCACTATTGTTCGGTGGTCGGGGCTCCTCGTCATCATCGCTATGCAGCCCCTTGTCTTCATTTTCGGTGTTTTACTTGCCTGTCTGCTTGAACACCCAACAATTCCTGTTAGTATGATTGGCCGGCTTTTCAGGGGTGCCATGTATCTGGCACAAGCGGTCGAGTATTCGGTCCAAACTGGATGGCCCCCTAGGATTCCTTTTGAATGGCTTTTTCAGTTGACCGGATTTAGAGCATCTGAATCCGGCATTAGCTGCCGTATCCTCAGCATTGTCACCGTTAACGCGGCGCTTCTGCTTGTTGCGACGCGACCTGCCACTACTGTCCCTGGTGTCCGAATTACCAGGGTTTTTGGTCATATTGTTGCTACGAGCAAGCCGGCTGTCTTCTCCAGCGCAAAAACGGGTCATGAGTGTCGTGAGTGCTGCCATAGATTTCGGCTTTTCCTGTCCAAGGTGCCGGGCCAGCCACTCGTCATGGATATTGTGCTTGAAGGCTGCTAGGGCCTCAGCGTTCGGACAGTCGACTATTTGATTTTTCTTTGTTAGGAACCATGTCCAGAATTGCCTGGCCGATTCCTCTGGCTACTGAATTACGTGACTTAGGTCATCGGTGTCTGGGAGTCGCACATAAGTGCCCTGGAAATTGTCGAGGAATGCGGCTTCCAGGTCCTCCCAACAACTGATTGATCTTGTTGGCAAGCTGTTAAGCCAATGCCGAGCTGGTCCTTTAAGCTTGAGTGGGAGGTATTTGATGGCATGGAAATCATCGCCGCGGGCCATGTGGATATGAAGGAGATAATCCTCGGTCCAGACCGCGGGATCTGTTGTGCCATCATATGATTCGATGTTTACGGGTTTGAAACCCTCCGGGATTTGATGATCCATTATTTCGTCTGTAAAGCAGAGTGGGTGTGCGGCGCCTCTGTACTGGGCTATATCATAACGTAGCTCCAATGAGCTTTGTCTACTGTGTTCGGCCCCACCGAATTTGTGGCCAGCGTGACGGTTACCGTCTTGAGCCGTGGGGCGCCCACGCGATCCCTAGATCGATCTTGTTTGCCCTGCCTTGTCCTCCAACATGTCTCGTAAGTTCGGCGCATATTCCCGTGTCTTGGTACGGGGTGCGGCTTGAGTTGAGGGCCAAGAGGCCTCTCTGTCGCGACCACGAGGTGGCCGATCGGCCGCATCAAGTTCTTCCTCCTCTAATCGGGGTAGCAACCTGCACTTTGGGTAGCTCTTGGAGGGGCGTTTGAGTATATGCTCTTCGGCCGCAAGGACTTCAGTCCATCTGTCGACTAGCAAATCTTGATCAGCTCTAAGTGGTTGCTGTTTTTTCTTGAGGCTTCTTGCCGTGGCCATAAGCCTGCGTTGAAAACGCTTTTGCTCGACGGGATCCTCTGGCACGACGAATTCATCGTCGTCGAGGCTTGCCTCGTCTTCGGAGGGAGGCATATAATTATCGTCCTCGACCTCTTTGTCTGTGGCTCTATCATTAGGGCTGGTTTCTCCATCCTCCTGTGCTAAATCTTGCTGGAGGGGGTTTTCTTCGATGCTTTCTGGAGTATTATTATCTCCTGTGCTGGAATCACCTTGTTTGTTTTGGCGGGATTTTGAGCGGCGCCGCTGACGCCGGCGCTTAGGCTGTTTCTTGGAGGGGTCATCCTCCGTTGTTCCATCGCCATCTCCCTCTTTTGGGGTGTCCACCATGTATATGTCATACGATGAGGTGGCTTTCCAGGGCCTAGTAGGCGCTGGTTCTTCATCATCTCCTTCATCGGCGTCCATACCGTCGATGTCTTCGGAGTCGAAGTCGAGCATGTCGGTTAAGTCATTGACAGTGGCTACAAAGTGGGTGGTGGGTGGGCTTTGAATTTCTTCATCGTCCGTACCCCAACCTTGCTAACCGTAGTCCGGCCAGGGCTCTCCTGATAAAGAGAGAGACTTCAGTGACTTCAGGATATCGCCAAAAGGCGAGTGCTGAAAGATGTTCGCGGCAGTGAACTCCATGATCGGCGCCCAATCGGATTCGATCGGTAGGTGTGCGGAGGGTTCAGAGTCCGGAGAGGAGTCCCGCTCCTTGGAGTCACGAGTCTCGCAGAGTATGGGGCTGGTGCTTGGCTCAATCGCCGTTGGGGTCGCAGCCCCCGAGGTGGCGTCCAACCACCCATCCTCGATCGGCATAGTTGGCTCCGAATTAAGGGTCGGAGCCGATGCGGGTGCGGCCTCCAGGGCACTGTTGGCGGCAGAGCTAGATCGTTCTCGTCATGACAGTGCGGCACGCTCGGCAGTGGCTCGAATCCATCGAAGATCAAGTCCCCGCGGATGTCAGCCGTGTAGTTTAAACTTCCAAATCTGACCTGACGGCCGGGGGCGTAACTTTTGATCTGCTCCAGACGGCCAAGCGAATTGGCCCGCGGTGCGAAGCCGCCGAAAACGAAGATCTGTCCGGGGAGGAAGGTCTCACCCTGGACTGCATCGCTATTGATGATCGTAGGAGCCATCGAGCCTGATGGCGATGACACAGAGGAACTCTCAATGAAAGCACCAATGTCGGTGTCAAAACCGGCGGATCTCGGGTAGGGGGTCCTGAACTGTGCGTCTAGGCCGGTTGGTAACAGGAGGCAAGGGACATGAAGTTTTACCCAGGTTTGGGCCCTCTCGATGGAGGTAAAACCCTACGTCCTGCTTGATTAATATTGATGATATGGGTAGTACAAGAGTAGATCTACCACGAGATCGAGGAGGCTAAACCCTCGAAGCTAGCCTATGGTATGATTGTTGATGTGTACGTTGTCCTACGGACTAAAACCCACCGGTTTATATAGACACCGGAGAGGGTTAGGGTTACACAAAGTCGGTTACAATGGTAGGAGATCTTCATATCCGTATAGCCAAGCTTGCCTTCCACGCCAAGGAAAGTCCCTTCCGGACACGGGACGGAGTCTTCAATCTTGTATCTTCATAGTCCAGGAGTCCGGCTGAAGGTATAATCCGGCTATCCGAACACCCCCTAATCCAGGACTCCCTCAGTCATGGTGGATAAGTTCACCAAATGGATAGAAGCCAAGCCTGTTAAGACGGCCGAATCCGGACCGGTGATAGACTTTATATCTGGGGTTGTACACCATTACGGCGTCCCCCACAGCATCATCACTGATAATGGCACGAACTTCACGACCGACGAGGTAAAACTCTGGTGCAAAAACATGGGCATCAAGCTCGATTATGCTTCCGTCTATCACCCACAAACTAATGGATAGGTCGAACGTGCAAATGGTCTTATCATGAGCGGCATCAAACCCAGATTAGTGCGGTCCCTCAAGGAATATAACATGCACTGGGTAGAGGAGCTCGACTCCGTACTCTGGGGGCTGCGGACCACGCCGAATCGCACCACCGGATACACACCATTCTTTATGGTGTACGGCGCAGAGGAAGTTTTGCCTTGCGACATAATTCATGACTCATCTCGAGTGCGCATGTACGAAGAAAGAGAAGCCGAGCTCGATCAGCTGGACAGCTTGGACGCATTTGAGGAGGAGCATGACGTGGCAAAAGCCCGTTCCGCATTCTATCAATAGCAGGCTCGAAGATACCAAAGCAGAGAAGTACGGGCCAAAAATTACAACGTTGGCGAATTAGTTCTATGACTACCGGACAAGAAAAAGGACAAACTCAAGCCCAAGTGGGAAGGTCCCTTCATAATTGACCAAGTCCTGACTGGTGGAGCGTACCGCCTGCGGGATGCATCGGATAACCGACTCGAGCCAAACCCATGGAACGCAGCCCGTCTCTGAAGATTCTATGCCTAGCGCCGGACTCTGTGTTCATCTCCTTCCTCTGTCCATTTTTTATATTTTCTGTCTTACATTTCTCTTCTTCTTCTCTATCTCTCTCTTATAGCCTCTAAAGGCTCATAAAGTGACGCGCTATCCGCGCTCATTAAACCTGGGGGCTTCTTTAAACAGAAGCTTATTCACGCGGGCTTCATGCCCAACACATGTGTCACACTTCCACATGTACCTTTTATTCACCATTATATGCATCGATATGACTTAAGTTTTGGCCAAGCCGGGTTGCCTGGCTCCTGTGCTTACCCCTACGTTCCCGATTGTTTGGCTAGGTGGTAAAGGGAGCACCTCTGCGATTGTTACTGCCGGGTCAGCCGGACGTGTACCTCAGACTGGGTGAAGCCGAAAGCTAGCGTTCTTGAGGGAATATTCGGTCGGTGAACTAAAGATGATCTTTTTTTACTTTTATCTATACGCCCCCAGATGTTTTTCCTGCGTTTCTTTTCACAGCATGGACATGCACCTTAGGGCATGCCTCCCAGGGAAAGGAACCCCTAACGGAACTATTCTCCCTGGAAGATGTTTCTTACTAACCATGTAATATAACATACCTAGTCGGGCACTTGTCTGTTCACGCCCTAATGACCCTTACGCCTGGTCTCCATGCATTCCCCCGTTCCTATATAACCGCATGGGAATTCGGACGCACTCCGGACCGTCAGGTCCCGAGGCTGAAGCGAAAAGGTCGGCCATGACAAATGATCTACAATCCGGCTAGAAGGCATTATAAATGTCAATTAAATTACATAGTCATTTTGACTGGTTGTATTCCTCTTCAATACCATCTAATAGGCTGTCTAATTTACAGTCCTGCTGGGAATACTTTGCGGCCAACTCTACTTGGCCGTATACTAAGCTTACAGGGATCTCCTTCCCATCGGGTCCTACAGGACCGACCTTGGCCATGTGGTTGGGGTCAGCCTTTGCGTACCGCGTCTTCAACTTCCCCGCCGAACTTTCTTTCAAAAGGTTCGTTCAAGCACTTACTAAATATGCCACGCCAAAGCCGTTGATTCTCCTTCACGGAGTCTGACAGCTGGGCACGAACATCTTTCAGCTCGACGCCCAACTTGGTGTTGGCATCTTGGAGATCGTTCTTCTCCCCCATCACCTTTATCGGCACCCTCTCATCAGCCTTTAGCTGGCGTAGGAGGTGTTGCCTTTCCGGATTCAATCCGGCGCCATCTGCAATTTCATTTGTCAAATTCGCACCAAAGCCGTGCTTCGCAAAATACTTATCTTTCGAAGTGAATATTACCAGAGGGGGTCTCCTTAGGCTCCCCTGCCGCGGCTAGTGCGGCCTCAAGTTGGGCTTTGCACTCTTCCAGCTCCTTGGACAGTAAGGAATTCTTTTCCGTAAGAACCTGCATCACAAATGATCCTTAAATCAGTTATTCTAACTATTTCAAGTCTCGGGGGCTACTGGTATATACATATAATTACCAGAATTTTCTTACCCGTATGTCTTTTACATACTGCTCCGTGGCTCTGGCTAGACCATTTTGAGCGGCACGGAGATACGCATCTCCCGAGTTGAAGGCATCTAACGCCCCTCGGGAGAAACAAGTGTCGCGAAGAACTGCCCGGCGACGCCTGTGGTTCATGGCACTCTCCACCTCAGAGTTGGTGGCAGACAACCCGTCCACATCCTCCGTCGGAGGAGCGTCTGGCGCGCGCCTTGCCTTCGCCTCCGCCTCCTGACCAGGCTTTGGAGCCTGGCTGGTGGAGGCGCGATTGGCAGCCTCTCCGGATGTAGTCCGGCGAGGTCTCTTTGTCCTGAAAAGAGTGCGAGTGTCAATATGCCTCTAAGGTATAACACTTGGGATAAGGGGGCGCGCCATACCTTTGCGCTGACGCCTCGGTCCGGACTGCACTTCTTTTCTGCCCGCGGGGCCCTACGGCCCCTCTTTGGCTTATCGCCGCAGGTTCGGCCTTCCGCCTTAAATACCTCCCCTGCAAAGTTCGGTTGCAATCAGGAAACTGAACACGAGTGGGCGGACACCTATTCGGGGTATTGGGACTTTGATCTCAGGTACCTGGGTGGTCAGGATTAGCCCTGGGTAATCGGCCGTAATGGCCACCAAGGCATTGTCCTTGCTCAGTTGATGAAACACTCCATCAATCAGCTCCACAGATATGTCCGGATCCTCTTGGGAGGCCGGGTCGAGGGACTGTCCTGGGTCCTCGGGTTGTAGAGGAGGGCTGCTTATTTCCTTAACAGCCCGGCGCAGTTCCTGCATTGAAGTCGTTAGACTGAATATTTAACAATGGGAATACAAAATGGATGGACAAGTAAATACGGCCGCTTACCCAGCTTAGGGGATTGTGCATGGAGAATCCGCCCTGAGGGTTGACGCGGAGAAATTCCTCCTCTTCTCCCTTATATAAAGTGGACAAGATCTTTAGTAGAGCGACAGCTGAATCTGGCCCCTTACGGCCGTAGAGGGTGGCGTCGTCCTCCCCGTTGAAGTCCCACATGGGGTGGCTTCTATACTGAAGCGGCTGCACCCCCTGCATAATGCATTCAGCCATAAGCCCGATCATGGTTAGTCTGGAATGGGCTAACAATCTTATTCGGCCCATCAGGTAAATGATGTCCCTGTCACCTCCCCTCTGAGGGCTCCGTGGGCGCCAGCTTAGGCGCTTCTTTAAGGGAGCATTGTTGAATTCAGGGAGGCCGATCCGGACAGGATCCGGCAGCGGGACGTCTTCTATATAAAACCACTCCAAGGGCCAGTCTTCGGACGCCTTCTTTGGGGTTCCGGACAGATATCCGGTCCCGACGATGCGCCACACTTCTGCTCCGCCCACTTGATACATTGACCCCTTCTTGGAATGGGGCACGAGGCAAAATAGCTCCTTCCACAGTCCGAAATGAGCTTCGACACCCAAGAACAGCTCACAGAGGGCTACAAAGCCTGCGATATGCAGTACTGAGGCAGGCATGAGATTATGTAGCTGGAGGCCGTAGAACTCCAGCAACCCCTGGAGAAATGGATGGATTGGAAATCCGAGCCCCCTTATTAAGTAAGGGACGAGGCACACCCGCTCTCCTTTGGAGGGATTAGGGGCATTCTCTGCTTGCTCTCCGCCATTGTAGACGGCAAGACCGGCTCGAACCGGGACCATATAGGCCGGGGGGATAAATCCCTTGGTCTGGAGTGTCACTAGCTCGCTATGCGGGATGGAACATCTCTCCCAATATCTGGGCTTAGGGCTGGAAGGGCGAGGGGAGGAGTTGCGACGGCTGGCCATGGTGGAATGGACCTTTGTCGGATGCGCTCTGATGAACACTCGCGGAGGGGAGATGGTGTGGATTGGATCTAAATCCTCGTCCCCTTAAATAGGGCAGCTCATTTACGCGGCTAGAGGTGTGAATGTAAAAACATTCAGACTTTTCATATATGTTTGACACATGGGGAGCGGCCATTATTGGGTGTAGAAGCCAAGGAGCGCAACATCTACAAGAAACCGGACTTTATTCAAACAGGTACACCGAATTTGGAGGAGAACCCACCTTGCAATGCCGAAGACAATCTGCGCGCCGGACTCAACGTCATTGAAGCCTAGTTCGGGGGCTACTGAGGGAGTCCTGGATTAGGGGGTGTTCGGGTAGCCGGACTATACCTTCAGTCGGACTCATGGACTATGAAGATACAAGATTGAAGACTCCGTCCCGTCTCTGGAAGGGACTTTCCTTGGCGTGGAAGGCAAGCTTGGCGATGCGGATATGAAGATCTCCTACCATTGTAACCGACTCTATGTAACCCTAACCCTATCCAGTGTCTATATAAACCGGAGGGTTTTAGTCTGTAGGACAACGTACACATCAACAATCATACCATAGGCTAGCTTCTAGGGTTTAGCCTCCTCGATCTCGTGGTAGATCTACTCTTGTACTACCCATATCATCAATATTAATCAAGCAAGACGTAGGGTTTTACCTCCATCGAGAGGGCCCGAACCTGGGTAAAACTTCGTGTCCCTTGCCTCTTGTTACCATCTGGCCTAGACGCGCAGTTCGGGACCCCCTACCCGAGATCCGCCGGTTTTGACACCGACAGTGACGGTAGAGTATTTTCCTCAATTATGAAACCATAGTATTGAACTAGTAGGAGAACCAAGCAACACAACATAAGCAGCACCTGCACACAAATAATAACGCCTCGCAACCCGACGTGTTAAACGGGTTGTCAATCCCTTTCTGGTAACGGCGCCAGAAACAACGAGTGACGGGAGATAAAGTTGTAAATATTGATAGATCGAACGCCAAATAAAATAAATTGCAGCAAGGTATTTTTGTATTTTTGGTTTAATAGATCTGAAAATAAAAGCAAAAAAAGTAGACCGCAAAGGCAAATATATGAGAAATATGACCAAGGGGTCATAGGTTTCACCGGTGGCTTCTCTCAAAAAAATAGCAAATGGTGGGTGAACAAATTATTCTTGGGCAATTGATAGAACTTCAAATAATTCTGACGATATCCAGGCAATGATCATTACATAGGCATCACGTCCAAGATTAGTAGACCTACTCCTGCCTGCATCTACTACTATTACTCCACACATCGACCGTTATCCAGCATGCATCTAGTGTATTAAGTGCATGGAAAAATGGAGTAATGCAATAAGAACGTTGACATGATGTAGACAAGATCTTTTTATCTATATGGCGGTAGATATAGATCTCATCTTTTTATCCTTAGTAGCAATGATACATACGTGTCGGTTCCCTTTCTGTCACTAGGATCAAGCACCGTAAGATCGAACTCACTACCGGGCACCTCTTACCATTGCAAGATAAATAGATCGAGTTGGCCAGACAAAACCCAAATATCGGAGAATAAATACGAGGCTATAAGAGATCATGCATAAAAGAGATCAAAGAAACTCAAATACTTTCATGGATATAAAAACATTGATCTGATCATAAACTCAAAGTTCATCGATCCCAACAAACACACCGCAAAAGAGTTACATCATATGGATCTCCAAGAGACCATTGTATTGAGGATCAAGAGAATGAGATGAAGCCATCTAGCTACTAACTACGAACCCGAAGGTCTACAAGGAACTACTCACGCATCATCGGAGAGGCACCAATGGAAGTGGTGAACCCCTCTGTGATGGTGTTTAGATTGGATCTGGTGTTTCTGGACTCTACACTGGCTAGATGAACATTTCGTCGACTCCCCTAGGGTTTTGGGAATGTTCGGGTATTTATAGAGCAAAGAGGCGGTCCGGGGGGCACCCGAGGTGGGCACAACCCACCTGGGCGCGACAGGGCCTCCTAGCGCGCCCTGGTGGGTTGTGCCCCCCTCGGGGCACCCCCAGGTGCAACCAGGGCCCATCTGCTTCCTTTTGGCCCATAAAAAATCATCATAAAGTTTAGTGCCATTTGGACTCCGTTCGATATTGATTTCCTGCGATGTAAAAACATGGAAAAAAAACAGGAACTGACACTAGGCACTATGTCAATAGGTTAGTACCAAAAAATGATATAAAATGATTATAAAACATCCAAGATTGATAATAAAACAGCATGGAGCAATCAAAAATTATAGATACGTTGGAGACGTATCAGCATCCCCAAGCTTAACTCCTACTCGTCCTTGAGTAGGTAAGTGATAAAAATAGAATTTTTGATGTGGAGTGATGTTCATGAAGTCATGTCATATTCTTTTCTTTATAGCATGGACATTTGGACTTTTATGTGATTCAAAGCAATAGTCTAGTTTTGACATAATAATTTAGATACTCAAGCATATCAACGAGCAACCATGTCTTTCAAAAGATCAATGCTAAAATAAGTTATCCCTAGCCCATCATGCTCAAACATTGATCCATTCATGAAACACAGTCGAATATTAACTACACCCAATACTTGAGCACGATCATATTGCCTCCTAGTTGGTAATTTTTATGAGAGAAGATAGAGACTCAAATTTCAAAATAAAAATTTCATAAAGTAAAAGAAAGTCCCTTCGCAGAGGGAAGTAGGGATTTGTAGAGGTGCCAGAGCTCAAAGCGAAAAAATTGAGATAAAAACATTTTGGGAGGTGTATCCGTCCCACCAACGAAAATGACTTAGAGTTCTGAATACTTTCCATGCTAGATATGCCATAGGCGGTTCCCAAACAGAAAATAAAGTTTATTCCTTTTTCCACCATAACTTTCACTTTCCATGGTTAGCCGTATCCACGGGTGCCCTCCATACCAACACTTTCCAAGGAATTTATTATTTGACAACATAAAGTAAATTCATTTTTGTTTTTGCATTTCGGGACTGGGCATCCCTAATACCTTTGCCTTACTCTCGTGCAATGACAAGTGAATAAACACTCATCTTGAGAATAACACATCTAGCATGGAAAATATTAGCCACCCCTCACCGTTCCGCGAGCGAAACAAACACACAAAAGAGAAGTTTATTTTGAAAATTAGAGATGGCACATGCAAATTTGCTTAGAACGGCAAAAGAATACCGCATGTAGGTAGATATAGTGGACTCATGTGGCAAGTAGAGGTCATACTTAGTGCAAAATGAAGGCTAGCAAAAGATTGGGAAGCGACCAACCAAGAAACGAATAATCTCACAAGCAAGCATTAAGCATAATTAACACCGAATAGTGCACCACAAGTAGGATATAATTTTCATTGCATGACTACTGACTTTCGTGCATGCATAGGGAATCACAAACCTTAACACCAACATTCCTACTAGAGCACAATTACTCATCAACATAACTCACATATCACATAATCATATCTCAAAACTGTTAATAAGAATCAAGTTTATTTTGTCCAATGATCTTCATGACATTTTCTTTTACTTTATCCTTCTTGGATATCTACCACTTTGGGACTAATTTTCATGAGTTGTTTTCATAAGCTCAAACAAATATAAGTGAAGATCATGAGCATAACAAATTTTCTTTCTCTCAAAATAATTTAAGTGAAGCAAGAGAGAATTTCTTAAAAAATTTAGTAACTCTCAAATAAATCTAAGTGAAGCAACAGAGCATTTCTTCAAAAATAACAAAGCACACCGTGCTCAAAAAGATATAAGTGAAGCACTAGAGCAAGTCCTAGCTCATAAAAGATTTAAGTGAAGCATAGAGAGCAATTCTAACAAGTCATGACATAATTTTGGCTCTCTCAAATAGGTGTGTCCAACAAGGATTGATAACTTAAAACACAAAATAAAATAAGCAAAGACACATATCATACAAGACGCTCCAAGCAAAACTCATATCATACAGGACACTCCAAGTAAAACACATATCATGTGGCAAATAAAAATATAGTCTTGAATAAAATACCGATATTTGTTGGAAGAAAGCGGGGATGCCACTCGGGGGCATCCCCAAGCTTAGTTGGTTGCTCATTCTTGGATAATATCTTAGGATGCTGGGGCATCCCCAAGCTTAGGCTCCTACATTCTTCCTTCATCCATCGTAAGATAACCCAAAACTTGAAAACTTCAATCACACAAAACTCAACAAAGCCTTCATAAGATCCGTTAGTATAAGAATAATAAACCACTACTATAAGTGATGTATCAAACCAATGCATATTTTGTTTTTGTATTATATCTACTATATTCCAACTTTTCTATGGCAAAAACTCATCAAAGAAAAACATAGAGCCATCAAAATCAGCACACAACACAAAGAAAACAGAATCTGTCAAAACAGAACAGTCTATAGCAATCTGACTATTTCGAATACTTCTGTAACTCCAAAATCTCTGGAAAATTAGGACGACCTGAGAAATTTGTATATTGATCTACTACAAGTGGAATGGGTATTTTATCGCTCTCTGGTAAAAAATGAAAATTAATTTTGTGAGCATAAAAGTTTCAGCAAGATCAAACAACTATTGCCCAAGAAGATCCTAAAGGCTTTACTTGGCACAAACACTAATTAAGACATAAAAACAATTATAATAGTAGCATAATTGTGCTAACACACAAAAACAGAAAGCAAAAGGCAAAAATAAATTTTGTTCATTGGGTTGCCTCCCAACAAGCGATATAGTTTTACGCCCTTAGCTAGGCATATAGCAAGGATCTAAGTTTTGTATCTTTGGTTCATGATCCATAAGATGCCCTCATGATTGATTCATAAGGTGGCTTAATTCTAGTTCTAGGAAAGTGTTCCATACCCTTCCTCAAAGGAAATTGGAACTTAATATTGCCTTCTTTCATATCAATCACGGCACCGATAGTGCGTAAAAACGGTCTACCAAGAATAATTGGACAAGACGGATTGCAATCAATATCAAGAACAATAAAATCTATGGGCACATAAT
Source organism: Triticum dicoccoides (assembly GCF_002162155.2). Classification (NCBI taxonomy): domain Eukaryota; kingdom Viridiplantae; phylum Streptophyta; class Magnoliopsida; order Poales; family Poaceae; genus Triticum; species Triticum dicoccoides. Next base: position 50,556,388 of record NC_041382.1, read on the forward strand.
TTCTATTTGCAAGAATAAGAACATCATTAATTCTTCCCATAGGCTTTTTAATAGTAGAATTCGTCAAGTGCAAATTCAAGGAACATTCTTCGAGATTGGTAAGACCAAGCACATCACATAATGATTTCGGAATTGTGGAAACACTAGCACCCAAGTCACACAAAGCAAAACATTCATAATTTTTAATCTTGACTATGATAGTAGGTTCCCACTCATCATACAATTTTCTAGGAATTGAAACTTCTAATTCCAATTTTTCTTCAAAAGCTTTCATCATAGCATCAACAATATATTTAGTAAAAGCTTTATTTTGTTCATAAGCATGGGGTGAATTTATCATGGATTGTGACAAAGAAATACAATCAATCAAAGAGCAACTATCATAATTAAAGTCTTTGTAATCCAAAATAGTGGGGCATCGCTAGCTAAAGTTTTGACCTCTCCAAACCCACTTTCATCAATTTTCTCAACAAGATTTTCACCCTCCAAAATATCGGGACGCCTTCTACCTAAAGTTGACTCTTCTCCAGTCCCTTTTTGGTCATTCTTAACTTTACTAAACAAGGAATCAATAGAAGAAACACCAATCATTTTAAGATCTTCATCACTTTTGCAAGAATAATCACTAGAAAAAGCTTCAATTGATTCATCTACTTTACGCACAAAAAATTTCATCTTGAGATTTTCCACACCATGAGCAATTCTATCAACACTTCTAGACAAATCATCAATTTTGTTCAACTTTTCTTCTATGAAAGTGTTGAAAACTTTTTGTGTATTGATAAATTCTTTAATATTGTTCTCAAGATCAGAGGTGTTCCTATTATTATTATAAGATTGATTTCCATAGGAATTACCATAATTATTAGAGGAATTACTAGAAGAAGGCCTAGGATTAAAATTACCTCTATAAGCATTGTTGTTGAAATTATTTCTAGCGATAAAATTCACATCAATAGCATCACTATTGTTCTCAATCAAAGTAGACAAAGGCATATCATTTAGATCAATAGGATCACTTCTACTAGCAACTAATTTCACAAGGGCATCAACTTTATCACTCAAAGAAGAAATTTCTTCAACCGAATTAACTTTTTTACTAGTAGGAGCTCTTTCGGTATGCCATTGGGAATAATTTGCCATAATATTATCAAGCATTTGGTGGCTTCACCCAAAGTAATTTCCATAAAAGTACCACCCGCGGCGGAATCTAAAAGATTACGAGAAACAAAATTCAATCCCGCATAAAAATTTTGTATGATCATCCAAAGATTTAACTCATGAGTTGGGCAATTCCTTAGCATCATTTTCATCCTTTCCCAAGATTGCACAACATGCTCATGTTCAAGTTGCTTGAAATTCATGATCTGGGTTCTAAGGGAAATAATTTTTGCGGGAGGAAAATGCTTAGTGATAAAAGCATCTTTGCACTTATTCCAAGAATCGATACTATTGCGAGGCAAAGAAGAGAACCAAATTTTTGCAGAATCACGCAAAGAGAACGGAAATAATTTCATCTTGATCACATCATTGTCCACATCTTTTTTCTTTTGTATATCGCATAATTCCACTAAGGTATTAAGATGGGACGCAGCATCCTCATTAGGAGTACCGAAAAATTGGTCTTTCATAACAAGATTCAGCAAAGTAGTATTAATATCACAAGTCTCTGCACTAGTGGCGGGAGGAGCAAGCGGAGTGCCAATAAAATCATTGTTGTTGGTATTTGAGAAATCACATAACTTGGTGTTCTCTTGAGTCATGATGACCACACAACAAGATTGCACTAAAAAACAGATCCGGCATGAAAACAGCGAATGGAAGAAGAGGGGCGAAGCATGGAAGATATCGAGATCTCTCGGTTGTTATGTTGACAATGAAAGTATACCACTCAAAATATTATTCATCTCTGTTTCCAAAATCGAGCTCTGGCATCTCTACAAATCCCTGCTTCCCTCTACGAAGGGCCTATCTATTTACTTTTATGTTGATTCATCATCCTCTTATTAAAAAGCACCAGTTGGAGAGCACCGCTGTCATTTGCATGCATTACTATTAGTTTACATTGAGTATGACTGTGACTGGATCTCTTCTACCATGAATTACAATGTTTAGTCAGTCCTTGATCTTCAGAGGTGCTCTGCATTTATGTTTTGCGGTCTCTGAAAGGGCTAGCGAGATACCATCTTGTTATATCATATTATGATTGTTTTGAGAAAGTGTTGTCATCCGAGATTTACTATTATTGCTCGCTAGTTGATTATGTCATTGATATGAGTAAACATGACACCTAAATGTTATTGTGAATATGGTTAGTTCATAATCTTTGCTGAAAACTTGAATGCTGGCTTTACATATTTACAACAACAAGAGCAAACAGAGTTTGTAAAAGTTTTTCTTCATCACTTTCAGTTTATCAACTGAATTGCTTGAGGACAAGCAAGGGTTTAAGCTTGGGGGAGTTGATACATCTCCATCGTATCTACTTTTCCAAACACTTTTGCCCTTGTTTTGGACTCTAACTTGCATGATTTGAATGGAACTAACCCGGACAGACGTTGTTTTCAGCAGAATTGCCATGGTGTTATTTTTGTGCAGAAATAAAAGTTCTCAGAATGGCCTGAAAATCAATGGAGAATATTTTTGGAATATATAAAAATTACTGGCGAAAGAATCAAGGCTAGGGGTCCCACACCCTGGGCGCGCACACCCCCCTGGGGGGCGCCCCCTGCCTCGTGGCCCCCTTGGTGCTCCACCGACCTCAACTCCAACTCTATATATTCATGTTCGGGGAGAAAAAAGTCAGAGAGAAGAATTCATCGTGTTTTACGATACGGAGCCACCGCCAAGCCCTAATCTCTCTCGGGAGGGCTGATCTGGAGTCCGTTTGGGGCTCCGGGGAGGGGTAATCCGTCGCCATCGTCATCATCAACCTTCCTCCATCACCAATTTCATGATGCTCACCGCCATGCGTGAGTAATTCCATCGTAGGCTTGCTAGACGGTGATGAGTTGGATGGGATTGATCATGTAATCGAGTTAGTTTTGTTAGGGTTTGATCCCTAGTATCCATTATGTTTTGAGATTGATGTTGCTATGACTTTGCTATGCTTAATGCTTGTCACTAGGGCCCGAGTGCCATGATTTCTGATCTGAACCTATTATGTTTTCATGAATATATGTGAGTTATTGATCCTATCTTGCAAGTCAATAGTCACCTATTATGTGTTATGACCCGTTAACCCTGAAGTGACAATAATCGGGATACTTACCGGTGATGACCGTAGTTTGAGGAGTTCATGTATTCACTAAGTGTTAATGCTTTGTTCCGGTACTCCATAAAAGGAGGCCTTAATATCCCTTAGTTTCCAATAGGAGCCCGCTTCCACGGGAGGGTAGGTCAAAAGATGTCATGCAACTTCTTTTCCATAAGCATGTATGACTATATTCGGAATACATGTCTACATTATATTGATGAACTGGAGCTAGTTCTGTGTCACCCTATGTTATAATTGTTGCATGAGGAATCACATCCGACATAATTATTCATCATTGATCCAATGCCTATGAGCTTTTCACATATTGATCTTTGCTTAGTTGCTTTTCCGTTGCTACTGTTACAATCACTACAAAACCAATACCATTACTTTTTCCACCATTACCGTCACTTCCATATTACTTTGCTACTGAATACTTTGCTGCATATATTAAGTCTTTCAGGTGCGGTTGAATTGACAACTCAACTGTTAATACTTGAGAATATTCTTTGGCTCCCCTTGTGTCGAATCAATAAATTTGGGTTGAATACTCTACCCTCAAAAACTGTTGCGATCCCCTATACTTGTGGGTTATCAAGACTATTTTCTTGCGCCGTTGCCGGGGAGCATAGCTCTATTCTTTGAGTCACTTGGGATTTATATCTGCTGATCACTATGAAGAACTTGAAAGATAAAAGAACCAAGATTTTTCCCTCAACTACGAGGGGAGGTAAGGAACTGCCATCTAGCTCTGCACTTGATTCACCTTTTGTTTTGAGTAAACTTGCGACACCTACTCCTGCTATTCATTATGATATGTCACATGTTATTGATGATGCCACTTCTGCTTTGCATGATACTTATGATGAAACTACTTCTATGCTTGTTAATACTGTGCCACTAGGTGAATTTCTTGATGAACAACTTGCTCGGATTAGAGAGAATGAAATTATTGAAACTGATAATATTGATGAAAGTGAGATGAAGATTCTCCCCCTAGATATGAATTGCCTGCTGTGCCTGAGGGTTATTGTCGATGTCAAAACCGGTGGATCTCGGGTAGGGGGTCCCGAACTGTGCGTCTAAGGCGGATGGTAACAAGAGGCAGGGGACACGATGTTTACCCAGGTTCGGGCCCTCTTGATGGAGGTAATACCCTACGTCCTGCTTATTGTTCTTGATGATATGAGTATTACAAGAGTTGATCTACCACGAGATCGTAGAGGCTAAACCCTAGAAGCTAGCCTATGGTATGATTGTGTGTTGTCCTACAGACTAAATCCTCCAGTTTATATAGACACCGGAGGGGGCTAGGGTTACACAGAATCGGTTACAAGGGAGGAGATCTACATATCCGTATTGCCTAGCTTGCCTTCCACGCCAAGGAGAGTCCCATCCGGACACGGGACGAAGTCTTCAATCTTGTATCTTCATAGTCCAACAGTCCGGCCAAAGGATATAGTCCGGCTGCCCGGAGACCCCCTAATCCAGGACTCCCTCAGTAGCCCATGAACCAGGCTTCAATGACAATGAGTCCGGCGTGCAGTATTGTCTTCGGCATTGCAAGGCGGGTTCCTCCTTTGAATACTCCATAGAAGATTTTGAACACCAGAATAGTGTCCGGCTTTGCAAAACAAGTTCCACATACCACCGTAGAGAGAATAATATTTCCACAAATCCAATCTGCTGACACGTTTGACAGCATGACATCACGTCATGGCCCGGTCATTATTCGAACCGTTTTTCTCAACCAGCACCGCACATAACGCGAGGCAGTTTTCTTGACACGTCTTGTCAAAGCAGAGATTGTGTCCCCCTTATTACAGGATTCTCATCAATATGGACATGGGTAACCCAACCGTGCCATCAATTACGACATTTGGGGAATAAGCGATTTTACCACGCAAGTGGGGAGGCGCATTGCCTCTTCTGCCCCTTATAAAGGGACAAGGATTCACCCTTTTTTACCCACGCCTTCTTCCTCCTTGCTTACCCATTCTCGCACACTCGAGCTCCAGCACCCAAGTTAGTGTCTTTCTTCTCAAACCACTCCAAGCATGTCCGAAGCGGGAGCCAAGTGGATGGTCTCCTCCGTCACGGAGGAGAACACCACAAAGTTACGGGAAGCCGGATATCTGGCCGAGGATATCATGCACCGGCTGCCAGACGCAGGGCAGCTCATCCCTACACCCGAACCCCATGAGAGGGTAGTTTTTCTTACCCACTTCGTCGGCGGACTGGGATTTCCCCTCCACCCGTTTGTCCGCGGGCTCATGTTCTACTACGGGCTGGATTTTCATGATCTGGCCCCCAACTTCATCCTCAACATCTTGGCGTTTATCGTCGTGTGCGAGGCCTTCCTCCGCATCAGGCCCCACATCGACCTGTGGTTGAAGACCTTCAATGTTAAACCGAAGGTGGTGGTCGGCCAGCAAGCAGAGTGCGGAGGCGCCATGGTGGGCAAAATGCCTAACATCACCTGGATCGAAGGCTCCTATGTGGAGACCATAAATGGGTGGCAATCGGGGTGGTTCTACATCACCGAGCCGCGCGACACCAACTAGGTGGCGGCCCCTAAATTTTGATCCGGAATCCCCACGCAGCTCACTTCCTGGAAAGAGAAGGGCCTGACCTGGGGTTCTTCGGTAGTGTTGACCGGACTCCAAACCTTCATCAGGAACATGATGAGCAAGAAAATCAAGCTCGTTAACATGGTCTAGGTCATGCTCTTCCGCCGAATTCTCCCGTGTCAATGACGGGCATTCAATTTGTGGGAGTTCGACCCGGCCCAGCACCAGACGCTGCGAGAGCTCTACGACACGACACATAAGGACGTCTGGAGGGTGTTGTTCAAGGGCGCCGAGGTACCTCCTTCCCTCACCGAGGACCGCAGACTCAGTGCAAAGCGCCATGTCAATCCAGTAAGTTTTTGCATCTCACAGGGTATTTATTTGCCCCGGTTGAATGATGTGTGGGATCTAAGCTCCCATGCCATTAACAGGACTGGATAAAGACAGCGGAGCAGCTCGATTGCCCAGCCTCCCTGCCTGAAGATCCCGCAGATGCTCTCCTAACGGAGATGCTGGCTCCGACACCTTACGAGGTGCCGGCAAAGAATACCAAGAAGAAGGCCCCGGGGACCCGAAAGGGTCTCCGGCGCAAGGTCGTATCGGACTCATCGTCTGATGACTCTGACGCTCACTCCTCCCACGAAAACGAGGAGGAGGAGGAGGAAAGTTCTCTCCCCCCAGCTGGGGGAGACAAGAAAAGGAAGGCCGACCCAACCAGGGAGGCCGAAGAGTCCAAGAAGGGAAGGACCCTCCCTCCGGACTGCTCCACGACGGCCGTCTACAGTGGTGACGAGTGGCTACCCAGGGTCAAGCCCCTGACAAAGTCGTAAGTATCCGGACACCATAGTAATTCATGGTATGTTTTATTGCGCTGCTTTTCCTCATGCCTAACACGATTATGCAGTCTGTCCCGAGCACATCTTGACGTATCCTCGTCGAGCGGTTCATTGGACTCGTCGGATATGAACAGTGGTTCTCTTCCGACCGCCTTGCTACGTCTTGAGCCTCCGTTGGTTTTACCCGAAGAGGAAGGGATGATGCAGCAGAGTAGCATAAGTATTTCCCCTAGTTTTTGAGAACCAAGGTATCAATCCAGTAGGAGCCCACGCTCAAGTCCCTCGTACCTGCACAAAGCGACAGCTACTCGCAACCAACGCGATTAGGGGTTGTCAAGCCCTTCACGGTCACTTACGAGAGTGAGATCTGATAGATATAATATTTTTGGTATTTTTGGTATAAAGATGCAAAGTAAAAAGTAACAGCAAAGTAAAAAAGCAAAACAAGATTAAAGTGATGGAGATTGATATGATGAGAATAGACCCGGGGGCCATAGGTTTCACTAGTGGCTTCTCTCAAGAACATAAGTATTCTACGGTGGGTGAACAAATTACTGTTGAGCAATTGACAGAATTGAGCATAGTTATGAGAATATCTAGGCATGATCATGTATACAGGCATCACGTCCGTGACAAGTAGATCGAAATGATTCTGCATCTACTACTATTACTCCACTCATCGACCGCTATCCAGCATGCATCTAGAGTATTAAGTTAAAAACAGAGTAACGCCTTAAGCAAGATGACATGGTGTAGAGAGATAAATTCATGCAATATGAAATAAACCCCATCTTGTTATCCTCGATGGCAATGATACAATACGTGCCTTGCTGCCCCTTCTGTCACTGGGTAAGGAAACCGCAAGATCGAACCCAAACCTAAGCACTTCTCCCATGGCAAGAACTACCAATCTAGTTGGCCAAACCAAACGGATAATTCGAAGAGACTTGCAAAGATAACCAATCATACATAAAAGAATTCAGAGAAGATTCAAATATTATTCATAGATAGACTTGATCATAAACCCACAATTCATCGGTCTCAACAAACACACTGCAAAAAGAATGTTACGTCGAATAGATCTCCACAAGAGAGGGGGAGAACTTTGTATTGAGATTCAAAGAGAGAGAAGAAGCCATCTAGCTACTAACTATGGACCCGAAGGTCTGAGGTAAACTACTCACACTTCATCGGAGGGGCTAGGATGATGTAGAAGCTCTCTGTGATGACGGCCCTCTTCCGACGGAGCTCCGGAACAGGCCCCAAGATGGGATCTCGTGGATACAGAAAGTTGCGGCGGTGGAATTAGGTTTTTTTTGGCTCCTATTCTGATCGTTTGGGGGTACGTGTGTATATATAGGAGGAAGAAGTATGCCGGAGGAGCAACGAGGGGCCCACAAGGCAGGGGGCGCGCCCTAGGGGGGCGCCCCCCACCCTCGTGACCGCCTCTTTTGTTCCTTGGAGCAGAGTCCAAGTCTCCTGGATCACGTTCGGTGAGAAAATCACGTTCCCGAAGATTTTATTCCGTTTGGACTCCGTTTGATATTCCATTTATCCGAAACACTGGAATAGGCAAAAAACAGCAATTCTGGGCTGGGCCTCCGGTTAATAGGTTAGTCCCAAAAATAATATAAAAGTGGAAAATAAAGCCCAATATAGTGCAAAACAGTAGATAATATAGCATGGAGCAATAAAAAATTATAGATACGTTGGAGACGTATCAGGCATCCCCAAGCTTAATTCCCGCTCGTCCTCGAGTAGGTAAATGATAAAAAGAGAATTTTTGATGCGGAGTGCTACTTGGCATAATTTCAATGTAAATCTTCTTAATTGTGGTATGAATATTCAGATTAGAAGATTCAAGACAAAAGTTTATATTGACATGAAAAATAATAATACTTCAAGCATACTAACAAAGCAATTATGTCTTCTCAAAATAACATGGCCAAAGAAAGTTATCCCTACAAAATCATATAGTCTGGCTATGCTCCATCTTCACCACACAAAGTATTTAAATCATGCACAACCCCGATGACAAGCCAAGCAATTGTTTCATACTCTAACTTTTTCAAAACTTTTTCAATCTTCACGCAATACATGAGCGTGAGCCATGGATATAGCACTATAGGTGGAATAGAATGGTGGTTGTGGAGAAGACAAAAAGGAGAGGAAGATAGTCTCACATCAACTAGGCGTATCAACGGGCTATGGAGATGCCCATCAATACATATCAATGTGAGTGAGTAGGGATTGTCATGCAACGGATGCACTAGAGCTATAAATGTATGAAAGCTCAACAAAAGAAACTAGTGGGTGTGCATCCAACTTGCTTGCTCACGAAGACCTAGGGCAATTTGAGGAAGCCCATTATCGGAATATACAAGCCAAGTTCTATAATGTAAAATTCCCACTAGTATATGAAAGTGACAACATATGAGACTCTCTATATATATGAAGAACATGGTGCTACTTTGAAGCACAATATATGAGACTCGCTATATCATGGTGCTACTTTGAAGCACAAGTGTGGAAAAAAGGATAGTAGCATTGCCCCTTTTTATTTATTTTCTTTTTTTGGCCTTCTTTTTTTTCTTTGGCCTTTCTCTCTTTTTTATTGGGACAATGCTCTATTTAATGATGATCATCACACTTTTATTTATTTACAACTCAATGATTTCAACTCGATTCTAAAACAAAGTATGACTCTATATGGATGCCTCCGGCGGTGTACCGGGATATGCAATGAATCAAGAGTGATGAGTATGAAGAAATTATGAACGGTGGCTTTTCCACAAATACTTATGTCAACTACATGATTATGCTAAGCAATATGACAATGATGAATGTGTCATGATGAACTAGATGGTGGAAAGTTGCATGGCAATATATCTCGGAATGGCTATGGAAATGCCATAATAGGTAGGTATGGTGGCTGTTTTGAGGAAGGTATATGGTAGGTGTATGATACCGGCGAAAAGTGCGCGGTATTAGAGAGGCTAGCAAAGGTGGAAGGGTGAGAGTGTGTATAATCCATGGACTCAACATTAGTCATAAAGAACTCATATACTTATTGCAAAAATCTATAAGTTATCAAAGCAAAGTATTACGCGCATGCTCCTAGGGGGATAGATTCGCAGGAAAAGACCATCGCTCATCCCCGACCGCCACTCATAAGGAAGACAATCAATAAACAAATCATGCTCCGACTTTGTTACATAACGGTTCACCATACATGCATGCTACGGGAATCACAAACCTTAACACAAGTATTCTTTAAATTCGCAACTACTCAACTAGCATGACTTTAATATTATCACCTCCATATCTCAAAACAATTATCATGCTTCAATCTTTTCTTAGTATTCAACACACTCAAAAGAAAGTTTCACAAATCTTGAATACCAAGCATATTATTATTATTAAGCAAATTACCATGCTATTAAGAGACTCTTAAAATAATTTAAGTGAAGCATGAGAGATCAATAGTTTCTTTAAAACAAATCCACCACCGTGCTCTAAAAATCTAAGTGAGGCACATAGAGCAAAATTATAACGCTCAAAAGATATAAGTGAAGCACAAAGAGCAAAATTATCTAGCTCAAAAGATATAAGTGAAGCACATAGAGTATTCTATCAAATTTTAATTCATGTATGGCTCTCTCAAAAGGTGTGTACAGCAAGGATGATTGTGGCATACTAAGACAGAAAGACACAAATAATACAAGACGCTCCAATCAAAACACATATCATGTTGGTGAATAAAAATATAGCTCCAAGTAAATTACCGATGGAAGTGGACGAAAGAGGGGATGCCTTCCGGGGCATCCCCAAGCTTTGAATTTTTGGTGTCCCTGGATTATCTTGGGGGTGCCATGGGCATCCCCAAGCTTAGGTTCTTGCAACTCCTTGTTCCATGATCCATCAAAAGAATTCACCCAAAACTTGAAAACTTCACAACACAAAACTCAAAATAGAAAACTCGTGAGCTCCGTTAGCGAAAGAAAACAAAAGACCACTTCAAGGTAATGTAATGAACTCATTCTGTTTTTATATTGGTGTTAAACCTACTGTATTCCAAATTCTCTATGGATTATAAACTATTTTACTAGCCATAGATTCATCAAAATAAGCAAAGAACACACGAAAAACAGAAGCTGTCAAAAACAGAACAGTCTGTAGTAATCTGTAGCTAACGCAAGATCTGGAACCCCAAAAATTCTAAAATAAATTTCTGGACGTGAGGAATTTATCTATTAATCATCTGAAAAAATAATTAACTAAATAGAACCCTTCAAATAAAAATGACAGCAGTTCTCGTGAGCGCTAAAGTTTCTGTTTTTACAGCAAGTTCAACAAGACTTTCCCCAAGTCTTCCCAACGGTTCTACTTGGCACAAACACTAATTAAACACAAAAAACACAACCAAAACAGAGGCTAAATAATTTATTTATTACTAAGCAGGAGCAAAAAGCAAGGAATAAAAATAAAATTGGGTTGCCTCCCAACAAGTGCTAGCGTTTAACTCCCCTAGCTAGGCATAAAAGCGAGGATAGATCTAGGTATTGCCATCTTTGGTAGGCAATCCATAAGTGGCTCTCATGATAGTTCATATGGTAATTTTATTTTATTTCTTGGAAAGTGTTCCATGCCCTTTTTTAATGGAAATTGAAATCTAATATTCCCTTCCTTCATATCAATAATCGCACCAACCGTTCTAAGGAAAGGTCTACCAAGAATAATAGGGCAAGAAGGATTGCAATCTATATCAAGAACAATGAAATCTACGGGCACATAATTCCTATTTAAAACAATAAGAACATCATTAATCCTTACCATAGGTTTCTTAATTGTGGAATCCGCAAGATGCAAGTTTAGAGAGCAATCATCAAAGTTACGGAAATCTAGTAAATCACACAAAGTCTTGGGAATAGTAGAGACACTAGCACCCAAATCACACAAAGCATAAAACTCATGATCTTTAATTTAATTGTAATAGTTGGTTCCCACTCATCATAGAGTTTTCTAGGGATAGAAACTTTCAACTCAAGTTTTTCTTCATAAGATTGCATCAAGGCATCAACAATATGTTCGGTGAAGGCTTTATTTTGACTATAAGCATGTGGAGAATTTAGCACGGATTGCAACAAGGAAATACAATAAATTAAAGAGAAACTTTCATAATTAAATTCCTTGAAATCCAATATAATGGGTTTAGGAACATCTAGATTTTTATTTCTTTCAATCCCACTTTCATCAATTTCATCATTAAGATCTAAACACTCCAAATTTTTAGAACGCCTTCTAGGTAAAGGAAGATCATATTAAGTTTCATCAAGACTAATATTGCAAAATAAAGATTTAATAGGGGACACATCAATAACTTTTAGATCTTCATCTTGATTTTCATAGGAATTGGAGGAACATGCTTTAATAAAGGCATGTTTGGAAGCACGCATCCTAGCGGTTCTTTCCTTACACTCATCAATTGAAATTCTCATGGCTTTTAGAGACTCATTGATATCATGCTTAGGTGGAATAGATCTAAGTTTCAAAGAATCAACATCAAGAGCAATTCTATCGACGTTCCTAGCCAAATCATCAATCTTAAGCAATTTTTCTTCAATCATAGCATTAAAATTCTTTTGCAAAGAAATACATTCTTTAATATTAGATTCAAAATCAGAGGGCATCTTATTATAATTTCCATAAGAGTTATGGTAGGAATTCCCATAATTATTAGAAGGATTACTAGGATATGGCCTAGGATTAAAATTCCCTCTATAAGCGTTGTTACCAAAATTATTCCTACCAACAAAATTCACATCCATAGATTCATTGTTATTCTCAATCAAAGTAGACAAAGGCGTATCATTAGGATCAAAAGAAACACTCTTAGTAGCAAATAATTTCATAAGTTCATCCATCTTTCCACTCAACACATTAATTTCTTCTATCGCATGCACTTTTTTATTAGAAGATCTTTCAGTATGCCATTGAGAATAATTAACCATAATATTATCTAGGAGTTTAGTAGCATCTCCTAAAGTGATTTCCATAAAAGTGCCTCCCGCGGCCGAATCTAAAAGATTTCTAGAAGCAAAATTCAATCTGGCATACAAATTTTGTATAATCATCCACAAATTCAAACCATGAGTAGGGCAATTACATATCATTAATTTCATTCTCTCCCAAGCTTGTGCAACATGTTCATGATCATGTTGTGTAAAGTGCATAATATCGTTTCTAAGAGAGATGATCTTAGCGGGAGGAAAATACTTAGAGATAAAAGCATCTTTGCACTTGTTCCATGAATCAATACTATTCTTAGGCAAAGACGAAAACCAAGCTTTAGCACGATCTCTAAGAGAAAAAGGAAATAGCTTCAATTTAACGACATCATTATTGACATCTTTTTTCTTTTGCATATCACATAAATCAAGGAAGCTATTCAGATGAGTAGCGGCATCTTCACTAGGAAGGTCGGCGAATTGATCTTTCATAAAAAGATTCAACAAAGCAGTATTAATTTCACAAGATTTAGCATCGGTAAGAGGAGCAATCGGAGTGCTAAGGAAATCTTTATTATTGGTATTGGTGAAGTCACACAACTTAGTAGTATCTTGAGCCATCGCGACAAACAAGCAATCTAACACACGAGCAAACAAAAAGCAACGTGCAAAAAGAGGCTAATAGAGAGGGAGGATAGGGAGAGAGAAGGTGAATAAAACGGCAAGGGTGAATTGGGGGGAGAGGAAAACGAGAGGCAAATGGTAAATAATGTAATGCAAGAGATAGGGATTGCGATTGGTACTTGGTATGTTGACATTTTGCGTAGACTCCCCGACAACGGCGCCAGAAATCCTTCTTGCTACGTCTTGAGCTTGCGTTGGTTTTCCCCGAAGAGGAAGGGATGATGCAGCAGAGTAGCGTAAGTATTTCCCTCAGTTTTTGAGAATCAAGGTATCAATCCAGTAGGAGCCCACGCTCAAGTCCCTCGTACCTACACAAAGCGATAGCTACTCGCAACCAACGCGATTAGGGGTTGTCAAGCCCTTCACAGTCACTTACGAGAGTGAGATCTGATAGATATAATATTTTTGGTATTTTTGGTATAAATATGCAAAGTAAAAAGTAAAAGCAAAGTAAAAAAGCAAAACAAGATTAAAGTGATGGAGATTGATATGATGAGAATAGACCCGGGGGCCATAGGTTTCACTAGTGGCTTCTCTCAAGAGCATAAGTATTCTACGGTTGGTGAACAAATTAGTGTTGAGCAATTGACAGAATTGAGCATAGTTATGAGAATATCTAGGCATGATCATGTATAGAGGCATCACGTCCGTGACAAGTAGATCGAAACGATTTTGCATCTACTACTATTACTCCACTCATCGACCGCTATCCAGCATGCATCTAGAGTATTAAGTTAAAAACAGAGTAACGCCTTAAGCAAGATGACATGATGTAGAGAGACAAATTCATGCAATATGAAATAAACCCCATCTTGTTATCCTCGATGGCAACGATACAATACGTGCCTTGCTGCCCCTTCTGTCACTGGGTAAGGACACCGCAAGATCGAACCCAAAGCTAAGCACTTCTCCCATGGCAAGAACTACCAATCTAGTTGGCCAAACCAAACGGATAATTCGAAGAGACTTGCAAAGATAACCAATCATACATAAAAGAATTTAGAGAACATTCAAATATTATTCATAGATAGACTTGATCATAAACCCACAATTCATCGGTCTCAACAAACACACCGCAAAAAGAAGGTTACATCGAATAGATCTCCACAAGAGAGGGGGAGAACTTTGTATTGAGATTCAAAGAGAGAGAAGAAGCCATCTAGCTACTAACTATGGACCCGAAGGTCTGAGGTAAACTACTCACACTTCATCGGAGGGGCTAGGATGATGTAGAAGCCCTCCGTGATGACGGCCCTCTTCCGGCGGAGCTCCGGAACATGCCCCAAGATGGGATATCGTGGATACAGAAAGTTGCGGCGGTAGAATTAGGTTTTTTTGGCTCCTGTTCTGATCGTTTGGGGGTACGTGTGTGTATATATAGGAGCAAGAAGTATGCCGGAGGGGCAACGAGGGGCCCATGAGGCAGGGGGCGTGCCCCCCACCCTCATGACCGCCTCTTTTGTTCCTTGGAGCAGTGTCCAAGTCTCCTGGATCACGTTCGGTGAGAAAATCACGTTTCCGAAGATTTTATTCCGTTTGGACTCAATTTGATATTCCATTTATTCGAAACACTGAAATAGGCAAAAAACTAAAATGCTGGGCTGGGCCTCCGGTTAATAGGTTAGTCCCAAAAATAATATAAAAGTGGAAAATAAAGCCCAATATAGTCCAAAACAGTAGATAATATAGCATGGAGCAATCAAAAATTATAGATACGTTGAAGACGTATCACGCCTCCACCCCTCGCCCTACGGACAACGTCGAGGTGTTGTCTCAAAAGGCACCAAGCCGAGGGGAGGTGGTCCCGGGGGCGCCTCGAGGCAACCTCCCGGACCCTGGGTACAAAGGGAGCGAAACTCCCATGGGCTCCGAGTTCGGCCCCCAGCCGAACACCGCGCCGGAACCTTCGATGGTTCCGGACTCCGGCAGGCGATCCCCCATTAAGGGGTGCCAGCCGCCTGTGCCGGTGCCCTCTGTCCATCCAGAGGCACCGGATAATTTGCTGGAAGTGCTTCGCAGTGCCTCCATCAATGAAGAGCACCGCACTATCATGAGTGCGATGATCGAGAAGGTTCAGTCCGCCAAAAACGGACTGACCGAAGCTTGCGCCAGCCTCCTAACAGGCTTTGAGGTAAGCAATCAAAATATAAGAAAATATTGCCGCATAGATAGTAGCCCCTGATGCTCTGTTCGGCGTTCGATAAGAAAGGCCGGATAGAGGATCAAATGATGACTCAGGAGTCTAATAAGAATATATCTATGTGTATGTGCAGGCTTCACTGCTGACCGCTACCGCACATACTGCGGAGGTCTTTGTACTAAAGCAGGACCTGGAGCGGTCCGAGAACAAGCTTAGCCTTACCAAGAGGCAGCTCGAGGAGAACAAAGGTAAGCAATACCTTGTCTACTCTTTTAAAAAGAAGTTCGGTTGTAAAATAATAGGATCATCATGAATTTGTCAGGGTCCACGACCGAGGTGGCGACCCTGAAGAAGGCGTTGTCCGAGGCCGAAAACAAAGCGGCCAAGGAGCGCCGTGAGTGGGAAAAGCAAGAAGCCCGAGCAGGCGAGGTGCAGCAAGAGCTCGAGGCTCTCGCCAAGAAACATGAGTCCTTGGAGCTTGACTCTAAGACGCGAGAGTCCGAGCTCGCGCAGGCGCTTGAAAGCGCCCGGAGCGCCAAGGCTGAAGCCCACAAGGCCCTCCAGGAGATTGATGTCGTGAAGAAGATAGCAGCGGGTCAGGCATTCATTATGCAAAGCAAGCATGTGAAGGAAACTTTCCTTTTTCTTACCCGAGTTTGGAGCTCTCCAGGAGCGTTCATAGATCTTCCCCGCAGTGTACTGGATGCCTCAGAGTTTTACCAAGCTCAGGAGGGGAGCTCGACGGAAAAGTTGTTCTGGTCTTAGTATACTGGGACCGAACACCCAATGCCCTTGAGCGACCAGCTGAAGCAACTGGTCGAGCTTCACAAGGCGGCCGAACAGACCATGAGGGGCCTTATAGTCTGGATGTGGCCTGGCGAGCCCCTGTCCGGCAGCTACTTCGGTCTGGTGCGGTGGCTTGTGGATGCCTGCCCACGGCTTGAAGTTATAAAATGGTTCATCTGCATCGAGGGTGTGCGCAGGGCTTTTGCCCGGGCGAAGGTGCACTGGGTGAAGCTGGACGCCGTGAAGCTAGTGAAGGAGGGGCCGCCGGAGGGCAAGGAGCATCGCTGCCCCGAGATGTATTATGAGAGTGTCCTGAAGGGTTCCCGCCTTGTGGCGGATGAATGCGCTAAGGATGTAATTTTTGAACGAACATGTTCATGTGATCCTGTAATGTGAAACGGGTTTATCTGCGCTATGCAACGCTTTTTTAATTTAAAATATTACCTTCTGTGCGACCGTTTATAAAATCTGAGAGTTGGCCAGTCGTCGGCTTCTGCCCCCATGTAACTAGCACTGGGGTGTTCTGGATAAACCTGAGCACTCTTTGCCCCAATTTTGGGTCCTTCAAAGGAGGTGTTCAGCGCAATGAACCAGGCAATCAGACTATAAGACTTCATCACTCTCACTTAGCCATAGAAGTCTACAATTTTAAATTTTCACGAAGCCCCTAATATTCGGAAGACCGAATTTGGGGCGCTATACACGCCTAAGCCGGACAAGGCCGACTCCTCGCCCAAAGCGGAAAAAGTCTTTAAGGACTTGAGACCTCTCGAACAGCTACCAGTCTCTTGCCTTATCATGGCAGTCAGTTTTCGGCTTTCTCTTCTGAGGTGCTCGTCCGGAAGAACCAGGACACAATCGCAGTAGTTCTCCCACCGCTACCTTAGCCGATATAGCGGAACATAAGGTACCAAAGCATGGGAGCCAGGAAACCCAACTATTGACACAAGACATGATTCGGAGCTGATGCATATAGTGTTATAAGTTCGGGGTGCCGCATTGTCGAAAGTGTTCAGACTTCTCGCGCCGTATTATGGGGTAAACAAAAGCCCCTGGCGTACTGACCGTACCGAAATATACGGGTGCAGATTGTCGTAAATGGACATATAAGAGAAAAAGGATAGATAATGCAATAATAGACTAATGCTACGCATTATTATTTAAATAATACGTCGAAGCGTACTGGTACAAGTAGTGCAATAAGCAGAAAGTGGGTCTATTTGACATGTCCTATCCAAAGGCAAGCTGTGTATGGATAGTAGAAAGTGGGTATATCGATTAATATTACAGACCACCTGAGGGTTCCCGTGTACATCTTAGCTTCTTGCCGCCTTGGTTGTTCCTTCCCGTAATGTGTCCGGCAATCGTACTGCCGGAAAGGGCTTCCAGAGAGTTAGGCCGTGAAAGAGAAAAGAAATGATAAAGGTATATAGCCCCTAGAGCGGTTAAGCCGCATTGTGGGACGTGCCCTGATCGTGCCCCCGCTTATGTCCATGGTATTTTCAGTGTGTAATTATGTACGCGCGGCACGGAATTCGTCGCTTGGCTGGGACTGGGACGGGGGCCAAATTGCTAGGCGACCTCTGAACGTGCCAGGCGATCCTGTTGCAGTTTACTCCGGACTCGCTTGAAGGTGTCCGGGGGCTGGAACACCGAATTAGTGGTTTGCCTTAAAAGGCTGCTTTGTGCTTCTGCTGCGAGGGCCGCAGTGTGCTCTTCTGTGCGGAGCAAGCGTTCTGTGTTTCCATTTACTGTTATGCCCCCCCTAGGTCCTGGCATCTTGAGCTTGAGGTATGCGTAATGCGGTACTGCATTAAATTTTGCAAATGCTGTTCGTCCGAGCAGTGCGTGATAGCCACTTCGAAACGGACGAGGATCCAGTGCCTTGCTATGGCCAAGGCACAGCGTACCTTGCCCCCTCCCATCCACCGTTGGAATTGATCCAGCGGCCAGCAGCAGTTCACAGCCAATCGACAAAATCAGGGGGAAAATCTCGAGCGGGACAGGGGAAACGGCGCGTGGGCTGGGAGAAAACTGCGCGGCGCCCGCCACCATCGCTCACTCGCCCCGCCGCCGCCGCATCTCGCCCGCCCTATCGCTGCTGCATCTCGTCCGCCCCATTGCCGCCGCATCTCGCCCGCCCTGCCACTCACTAGGTGCCGCAGCATCTCGCTCGCGCCGCCGCCGTGGCCGTTCGCCCGCCCCACCGCTGGAAAGGGAGTGGATCGAGCTCCGGCGGCGTCCACTGAAGAAAACAGCGGCGGCAGGCTCCTCCGCCGCCACTACGGGCTACTCCACCCCACCCCCTCCCACGGCTCCCTCCACCCCCCTACGACCCCTCGTCGAGCAGTGTCCATTAAGCAAGCTCCAGGCCCAGCTCCTACAGGTAGCCACTTTGCCATTTAGCATTTTTCTTCAATGTGCTCTGTCAAATTGAGTGACATATGCACTGTCCTATTTGACAGAATTGTTGCTGATTGGGCTTGCGGTGTGTGCAATTTGGCAAGATTTGAGTGCTGTGAGTGTTGTGCATTTGCAAGTGTTGTGCAATGGGAGAAATTGGCAAAGGAATACCTGAAGTTGGTATGAGGTTCAGAAATGCAGATGAAGCTTGGGTGTTTTGGGTTGCATATGGGGGCCGTGCAGGGTTTGATGTGAGGAAGAGAAACAAAAAAGTAAGCAAGTGTGATGGTGAAGTGATTTCATGCAGATTTGTTTGTTCAAATGAGGGTATTCGAAAGAAAGGGATAACATTGGATCATGTGCCAAAGCGTATTAGAGCTGAAACAAGAACAAATTGCAAAGCTCGGATGACTATAACATTGCATCGAGTGGCAAAAAATTATGAAGTCACAGATGTTGTGCTAGAACACAATCATTACCTTCAATTGCCACAAACTTGTCGCTTGATGGCATCACAAAGGAAGATTTCCGAAGTACAAGATTTTGAAATAGAAGCCGCTGATGATTCTGGAATCATGCCAAAAGCTGCACATGAGCTTGCTTGTCATCGAGTTGGTGGACCACTTAACCTCGGCTACACTTGTGTTGACCAAAAGAATCATTTGAGAAGCAAGCGGCAGAGAGAGTTGGCTTTTGGACAGGCTGGAAATATGTTGAAGTACTTCCATGACAAAATCATTGAGAACCCATCTTTCCAATATGCTTTGCAGTTGGACTGTGAGGAGCATATAACCAACATATTCTGGGCTGATGCTAAAATGGTTCTTGACTATGCACACTTTGGCGATGTTGTCACATTCGATACTACTTTTGGCACAAACAAAGAATATAGGCCATTTGGTGTTTTCCTTGGACTCAATCAGTTTAGAGAAACCACCATTTTTGGTGCTGCATTGCTATTTGATGAAACATGTGACTCATTTACATGGCTTTTTGAGACCTTTCTAGCTGCACATAATGGGAGGCAACCTAGAACTATTTATATGGATCAAGATGTAGCAATGGGGAAAGCTATAGGGAAAGTCTTCACAGAATCCTACCATGGATTGTGTTGGGGAACGTAGCATAAATTCAAAATTTTCCTACGTGTCACCAAGATCTATCTATGGAGTCATCTAGCAATGAGGGAGGAGTGGATCTACCGCGGAAGCATTCAAGAGAACGGGGTTGATGGAGTCGTACTCGTCGTGATCCATATCACCGATGATCCTAGCGCCGAACGGACGGCACCTCCGCGTTCAACACACGTACGGAGCAGCGACGTCTCCTCCTTCTTGATCCATCAAGGGGGAGGAGAGGTTGATGGAGATCCAGCAGCCCGATGGCGTGGTGGTGGAAGTAGCGGGATTCCAACAGGGCTTCGCCAAGCGCTGCGGGAGGAGGGAGATGTGTCATGGGAGGGAGAGGGAGGCGCCAGGGCTTAGGTTAGGTTGCCCTCCCTTCCCCCCACTATATATAGGGCCAAGAGAGAGGGGGGAGGCGCAGCCTTGGCCCTTCCTCCAAGGAAGGGTGCAGCCAGGGAGGAGTCCCTCCTCCCCAAGGCACCTCGGAGGTGCCTTCCCCCTTTAGGACTCTTCCTTTCCTTATCTCTTGGCGCATGGGCCTCTTGGGGCTGGTGCCCTTGGCCCATACAGGCCAAGGAGCACCCCCTACAGCCCATGTGGCCCCTCGGGGCAGGTGGCCCCACCTGGTGGACCCCTGGGACCCTTCCGGTGGTCCCAGTACAATACCGGTGACCCCGAAAACTTGTCCCGATGGCCGAAATAGCACTTCCTATATATAATTCTTTACCTCCGGACCATTCCGGAACTCCTCGTGACGTCCGGGATCTCATCCGGGACTCCGAACAACTTTCGAGTTACCGCATACTTATATCTCTATAACCCTAGCGGCACCGAACCTTAAGTGTGTAGACCCTACGGGTTCGGGAACCATGCAGACATGACCGAGACGTTCTCCGGTCAATAACCAACAGCGGGATCTGGATACCCATGTTGGTTCCCACATGTTCCACGATGATCTCATCGGATGAACCACGATGTCAAGGACTTAATCAATCCCGTATACAATTCCCTTTGTCTAGCGGTACGATACTTGCCCGAGATTCGATCGTCGGTATCCCGATACCTTGTTCAATCTCGTTACCGGCAAGTCTCTTTACTCGTTTCGTAACACATCATCCCGTGATCAACTCCTTGATCACATTGTGCATATTATGATGATGTCCTACCGAGTGGGCCCAGAGATACCTCTCCGTTTACACGGCGTGACAAATCCCAGTCTCGATTCGTGCCAACCCAACAGACACTTTCGGAGATACCTGTAGTGTACCTTTATAGCCACCCAGTTATGTTGTGACATTTGGCACACCCAAAGCACTCCTACGGTATCCGGGAGTTGCACAATCTCATGGTCTAAGGAAATGATACTTGACATTAGAAAAGCTTTAGCATACGAACTACATGATCTTGTGCTAGGCTTAGGATTGGGTCTTGTCCATCACATCATTCTCCTAATGATGTGATCCCGTTATCAACGACATCCAATGTCCATGGTCAGGAAACCGTAACCATCTATTGATCAACGAGCTAGTCAACTAGAGGTTTACTAGGGACATGGTGTTGTCTATGTATCCACACATGTATCTGAGTTTCCTATCAATACAATTCTAGCATGGATAATAAACAATTGTCATGAACAAGGAAATATAATAATAATCAATTTATTATTGCCTCTAGGGCATATTTCCAACAGTCTCCCACTTGCACTAGAGTCAATAATCCAGTTCATATCCCTATGTGATTAACACTCAAGGTCACATCCCCATGTGACTAACACCCAAAGAGTCTACTAGAGTCAATAATCTAGTTCACATTACCATGTGATTAACACTCAATGAGTTCTGGGTTTGATCATGTTATGCTTGTGAGAGATGTTATAGTCAACGGGTCTGAATCTTTCAGATCTGTATGTACTTCGCAAATCTCTATGTCATCTTGTAGATGCAGCTACTACGCTATATTTGGAGCCATTTCAAATAACTGTTCTACTATACGAATCCACTTTACTACTCAGAATAATCTGGATTAGTGTCAAAGTTTGCATCGGCGTAACCCTTTACGACGAACTCTTTTACCACCTCCATAATCGAGAAAATTCCTTAGTCCACTAGTTACTAAGGATAACTTTGACCGCTCTCCTGTGATTTATTCTTAGATTACTCTTGTACCCCTTGACTGACTCATGGCAAGGCACATTTCAGGTGCGGTACATAGCATAGCATACTGTAGAGCCTATGTCTTAAGCATAGGGGACGACCTTCGTCCTTTCTCTCTATTCTGTCGTGGTCGAGCTTTAAGTCTTAACTTCATACCTTACAACTCAGGCAAGAACTCCTTCTTTGACTGATCCATCTTGAACACCTTCAAGATCATGTCAAGGTATGTGCTCATTTGAAAGTACCATTAAGTGTTTTGATCTATCCTTATAGATCTTGATGCTCAATGTTCAAGTAGCTTAATCCAGGCTTTCCATTGAAAAACACTTTCCAAATACCCTATATGCTTTCCAGAAATTCTACGTCATTTCTGATCAACAATATGTCAACAACATACACTCATCAGAAATTCTATAGTGCTCCCACTCACCCTTTTTGGAAATACAAGTTTCTCATAAACTTTGTATACACCCAAAATCTTTGATCATCTCATCAAAGCGTACATTCCAACTCCGAGATGCTTACTCCAGTCTTTAGAAGGATTGCTGGAGCTTTGCATACTTATTAGCATCTTTCAGGATTGACAAAACCTTCCGGTTGTATCACATACAACCTTTCCTCAAGAAAATCGTCGAGGAAACAATGTTTTGACATCCTATCTGCAAGATTTCATAAATAATGCAGTAATCGCTAATATAATTCCAACAGACTCTTAGCATCGCTACAAGTGAGAAAGTCTCATCGTAGTCAACTCCTTGAACTTGTCGGAAAACATCTTAACGACAAGTCGAGCTTTCTTAATGGTGATACTTACCATCATTGTACGTCTTCCTTTTAAAATCCATATGTACCTAACAGCCTTACGACCATCAAGTAGTTCTTCCAAAGTCTACACTTTGTTTTCATACATGGATCCTATCTCGGATTTTATGGACTCGAGCCATTTATCGGAATCCGGGCCCACCATTGCTTCTCCATGGCTCATAGGTTCATTGTTGTCTAGCAACATGACTTCCAAGAGAGGATTACGTACCACTCTGAAGTAGCACGCATCCTTGTCATCCCACGAGGTTTGGTAGTGACTTGATCTGAAGTTTCATGATCACTATCACAAGCTTCCACTTCAATTGGTGTAGGTGCCACAGGAACAACTTCCTATGCCCTGCCACACACCAGTTGAAGATACGGTTTAATAACCTCATCAAGTCTCCACCATCCTCCCACTCAATTCTTTCGAGAGAAACTTTTCCTCGAGAAAGGACCCGATTCCAGAAACAATCCCTTATTGCTTTTGGATCTGAGACAGGAGGTATACCCAACTATTTTGGGTGTCCTATGAAGATGCATTTATCCGCTTTGGGTTCGAGCTTATCAGCCTGAAACTTTTTCACATAAGCGTCGCAGCCCCAAACTTTTAAGAAATGACAGCTTAGGTTTCCCTAAACCATAGTTCATACGGTGTCATCTCATCGGAATTACGTGGTGCCCCTTTTAAAGTGAATGTGGTTGTCTCTAATGCCTAACCCATAAACTATTGTGGTAATTCGATAAGAGACATCATGGTATGCATCATATCCGATGGGGTGCAGTTATGATGTTCGGACACACCATCACACTATGGTGTTCCAGGCTGTATTAGTTGTGAAACAATTTCCACAATGTCTTAATTTTGTGCCAAACTCGTAATTCAGATATTCATCTCTATGATCATATCATAGATATTTTATCCTCTTGTCACGACGATCTTTCAACTTCACCCTAAAATTACTTGAACCTTTCAATAATTCAGACTCGTGATTCATCAAGTAAATATACTCAACATCTACTCAAATCATCTGTGAAGTAAGAACATAATGATATCCACTACATGCCTCAGCACTCATTGGATTGCACACATCAAAATGTATTACTTCCAACAAGTTGCTTTCTAGTTCCATTTTACTGAAAACGAGGCTTTCAGTCATCTTGCCCATGTGGTATGATTTGCATGTCTCAAGTGATTCAAAATCAAGTGAGTCCAAACGATCCCTTTGCATGGAGTTTCTTCATGCATATACACCAATAGACATGGTTCGCATGTCTCAAACTTTTCAAAAACGAGTGAGTCCAAAGATCCATCAACATGGAGCTTCTTCATGCGTTTTATACCGATATGACTTACATGGCAGTGCCACAAGTAGGTGGTACTATCATTACTATCTTTTGGCATGAACATGTATATCACTACGATCGAGATTCAATAAACCATTCATTTTAGGTGTAAGACCATTGAAGGTATTATTCAAATAACAGAGTAACCATTATTCTCTTTAAATGAATAACCGTATTGCGATAGACATAATCCAATCATGTCTATGCTCAACACAAACACCAATCTCGATGGTAGAGGGAGCATACGATATTTGATCATATCGACATTGGAAACACTTCCAACACATGTCGTCAGCTCACCTTTAGCTAGTCTCTGTTTATTCCGTAGCTTTTATTTCAAGTTACTAACACTTAGCAACCGAACCGGTATCTAATACCCTGGTGCTACTAGGAGTACTAGTAAAGTACACATTAACATAATGTATATCCAATATACTTCTATCGACAGCCTTCTCATCTACCAAGTATCTAGGGTAATTCTGCTCTAGTGGTTGTTCCCCTTATTACAGAAGCACTTAGTCTCGGGTTTGGGTTCAACTTTGGGTTTCTCCACTAGAGCAGCAGTTGAATTGCCGTTTCATGAAGTATCCCTTCTTGCCCTTGCCCTTCTTGAAACTAGCGGTTTCACCAACCATCAACAATTGATGCTCCTTCTTGATTTCTACTTTCGTGGTGTCAAACATCGCGAATATCTCAAGGATCATCATATATGTCCCTGATACATTATAGTTCATCACGAAGCTCTAGCAGCTTGGTGGTAATGACTTCGGAGAAACATCACTATCTCATTTGGAAGATCAACTCCCACTTGATTCAAATGATTGTTGTACTCAGACAATCTGAGCACAAGCTCAACAATTGAGCTTTTCTCCCTTAGTTTGCAGGCTAAGAAAAAAAAACGTCGGAGGTCTTATACCTCTTGACGTGGGCACGAGCCTGAAATCCCAATTTCAGCCCTCAAAACATCTCATATGTTTCGCGATGTTTCAAAAACGTCTTCGGTGCCTCAACTCTAAACCATTTAGCATTACGCACTGAACTATCATGTAGTCATCAAAACGTGTATGTCAGATGTTCGCAACATCCACAGACGACGTTCGAGGTTCAGCATACTGAGCGGTGCATTAAGGACATAAGCCTTCTATGAAGCAATGAGGACAATCCTCAGTCTACGGACCTAGTCCGCATAATTGCTACTATCAACTTTCAACTAAATTTTCTCTAGGAACATATCTAAACAGTAGAACTGAAGCGCGAGCTACGACATAATTTGCGAAGACCTTTTGACTATGTTCAGGATAATTAAGTTCATCTTATGAACTCCCACTCAGATAGACATCCCTCTAGTCATCTAAGTGATTACATGATCCGAGTCAACTAGGCCGTGTCCGATCATCACGTGAGACGGACTAGTCATCATCGGTGAACATCTTCATGTTGATCGTATCTACCATACGACTCATGCTCGACCTTTCGGTCTCTTGTGTTCCGAGGCCATGTCTGTACATGCTAGGCTCGTCAAGTTAACCTAAGTGTTTCGCATGTGTTCCGAGGCCATGTCTGTACATGCTAGGCTCGTCAACACCCGTTGTATTCGAACATTAGAATCTAACACCCGATCATCACGTGGTGCTTCGAAACAACAAACTGTCGCAACAGTGCACAGTTAGGGGGAACACTTTCTTGAAATTATTATGAGGGATCATCTTATTTACTACCGTCGTTCTAAGTAAACAAGATGCATAAACATGATAAACATCACATGCAATCAAATAGTGACATGATATGGCCATCATCACTGTGCTCCTCTTGATCTCCATCTTCGGGGCTCCATGATCATCATCGTCACCGGCATGACACCATGATCTCCATCATCATGATCTCCATCATCGTGTCTCCATGAAGTTGCCTCGCCAATTATTACTTCTACTACTACAACTAACAGTTAGCAATAAAGTAAAGTAATTACATGGCGTTTATGTTGACACGCAGGTCATAAATAAATTAAGACAACTCCTATGGCTCCTGCCGGTTGTCATACTCATCGACATGCAAGTCATGATTCCTATTACAAGAACATGATCATCTCATACATCACATATATCATTCATCACATCCTTTGGCCATATCACATCACATAGCATACTCTGCAAAAACAAGTTAGACGTCCTCTAATTGTTGTTTGCATGTTTTACGTGGCTGCTATGGGTTTCTAGCAAGAACGTTTCTTACCTACGCAAAAACCACAACGTGATATGCCAATTGCTATTTACCCTTCATAAGGACCCTTTTCATCGAATCCGATCCGACTAAAGTGGGAGAGACAGACACCCGCTAGCCACCTTATGCAACTAGTGCATGTCAGTCGGTGGAACCAGTCTCACGTAAGAGTACGTGTAAGGTCGGTCCGGGACGCTTCATCCCACGATGCCGCCGAATCAAGATAAGACTAGTAACGGCAAGCATATTGAACAAAATCAACGCTCACAACTACTTTGTGTTCTACTCGTGCATAGAAACTACGCATAGACCTAGCTCATGATGCCACTGTTGGGGAACGTAGCATAAATTCAAAATTTTCCTACGTGTCACCAAGATCTATCTATGGAGTCATCTAGCAACGAGGGAGGAGTGGATCTACATACCCTTGTAGATCACGCGCGGAAGCGTTCAAGAGAACGGGGTTGATGGAGTCGTACTCGTCGTGATCCATATCACCGATGATCCTAGCGCCAAACGGACGGCACCTCCGCGTTCAACACACGTACGGAGCAGCGACGTCTCCTCCTTCTTGATCTAGCAAGGGGGGAGGAGAGGTTGATGGATGATGGAGATCCAGCAGCCCGACGGCGTGGTGGTGGAAGTAGCGGGATTCCAACAGGGCTTCGCCAAGCGCTGCGGGAGGAGGGAGATGTGTCATGGGAGGGAGAGGGAGGCGCCGGGGCTTAGGTTAGGTTGCCCTCCCTTCCCCCCACTATTTATAGGGCCAAGAGAGAGGGGGGAGGCGCAGCCTTGGCCCTTCCTCCAAGGAAGGGTGCGGCCAGGGAGGAGTCCCTCCTCCCCAAGGCACCTCGGAGGTGCCTTCCCCCTTTAGGACTCTTCCTTTCCTTATCTCTTGGCACATGGGCCTCTTGGGGCTGGTGCCCTTGGCCCATACAGGCCAAGGCGCACCCCCTACAGCCCATGTGGCCCCCCGGGGCAGGTGGCCCCACCCAGTGGACCCCCGGGACCCTTCCGGTGGTCCCAGTACAATACCGGTGACCCCGAAAACTTGTCCCGATGGCCGAAATAGCACTTCCTATATATAATTCTTTACCTCCGGACCATTCTAGAACTCCTCATGACGTCCGGGATCTCATCCGGGACTTCGAACAACTTTCAGGTTACCGCATACTTATATCTCTATAACCCTAGCGTCACCGAACCTTAAGTGTGTGGACCCTACGGGTTCGAGAACCATGCAGACATGACCGAGACGTTCTCCGATCAATAACCAACAGCGGGATCTGGATACCCATGTTGGTTCCCACATGTTCCACGATGATCTCATCGGATGAACCACGATGTCAAGGACTTAATCAATCCCGTATACAATTCCCTTTGTCTAGCGGTACGATACTTGCCCGAGATTCGATCGTCGGTATCCCGATACCTTGTTCAATCTCGTTACCGGCAAGTCTCTTTACTCATTTCGTAACACATCATCCCATGATCAACTCCTTGATCACATTGTGCACATTATGATGATGTCCTACCGAGTGGGCCCAGAGATACCTCTTCGTTTACACGGAGTGACAAATCCCAGTCTCGATTCGTGCCAACCCAACAGACACTTTCGAAGATACTTGTAGTGTACCTTTATAGCCACCCAGTTACGTTGTGACGTTTGGCACACCCAAAGCACTCCTAGGGTATCCGGGAGTTGCACAATCTCATGGTCTAAGGAAATGATACTTGACATTAGAAAAGCTTTAGCATACGAACTACATGATCTTGTGCTAGGCTTAGGATTGGGTCTTGTCCATCACATCATTCTCCTAATGATGTGATCCCATTATCAACGACATCCAATGTCCATGGTCAGGAAACCGTAACCATCTATTGATCAACGAGCTAGTCAACTAGAGGCTTACTAGGGACATGGTGTTGTCTATGTATCCACACATGTATCTGAGTTTCCTATCAATACAATTCTAGCATGGATAATAAACGATTATCATGAACAAGGAAATATAATAATAATCAATTTATTATTGCCTCTAGGGCATATTTCCAACAGATTGTGCACTTTTCATATAATGCAAAATGTTGTGAAGCATTTATCTCCATTGAAGAGTGAAGGGAAAGATGAAGGGAAAGAGAAAGATGAAGGGGCAGAAAAAGATGATGGGAAAGATGAAGATGAAGATGAGGAGTCTCATATTCTCATTGATTTTAGTGAATGTATGTATGGCTATGAGGACAAAACAGAATTTCAAGAAGCATTTGACAATTTGAGGCACAAAGTGCATAAGCAAACTTGGTTAGATAGTATCTACAAGTTGAAAGAAAAATGGGCTGAATGTTATATGAGAGATGTGTTTAGTTTGGGAGTGAGAAGTACACAACTTAGTGAGAGCTTCATCATTCATTGAAAAACCATTTGAAATCAGATTTTCATATTGTTCGGTTCTTGATGCATTTTGAGAGGACAGTGGAAGTAAAACGAAGAAAGGAATTGCAATCTGAATTTGATGCAAGGAAGAAGTTGCCAAGAATCAAGATGCACACACCTATGTTGGTGCTAGCAAGCAAAGAGTACACTCCAATCTGAATTTGATGCAAGGAAGAAGTTGCCAAGAATCAAGATGCACACACCTATGTTGGTGCTAGCAAGCAAAGAGTACACTCCAATTATTTTTGAAGCTTTCCAAAGTGAATATGAAAGATCGATGGCTGCATGCACTAGAGCATTGGATGGACATAACAAGTTCGCAGTTGCTATTGGGAGTTTGCATGGTGATTTAAAATTCGAGGAGGAGCGCATAGTGATTGGTGATCCTCTAACCCAAACAATTTCATGTAGTTGTGGAATGTTCAATAGGACGGGAATATTGTGTGGACATGGTCTCAAAGTGCTTGATTTGATGAATATAAAAGTATTGCCAACACATTATATCTTAAAGAGATGGACTAGAGAAGCACGCAATGGAAGCATACAAGATAGACAAGGAAGGAACGTGATAGAAAATCCAAAGTTGGAAGCCCAACTTCGATACAAGGATTTGTCTCACAAATTTCACACTTTGGCATACAAAATAGCCTACTCTCTAGAATGTTGTTTGATGTTAGAAAATGCACTTGATTGGATTGGTCCACAACTAGAAGATAAATTCAATGCAACTACCAATGCGCCGAATAAGGCATGCAATGACAAAGAAAATGTTGACCCAAATATGCAACAAACAAATGAGGTTCTTAGTGCTGCAAAGCTCAAGAAAAAAGAGGTTCAATCAAAAAGATTGAGGAGAAGACAAACTTGGCTTGATAAGTTACTCAAAAGGAAGCGCAAGCCAACTAAAGTTGCTCCATCCAAAAACGAAAGAGCAAAGGTATGTAGCAATATGTACATGATGTGTTGTTACTGTTCATTCCTAAACTTACTAGAATTTTTATTGCAGCAACACAAGAAACATGATGGTGTAGAGCCTCAAGTAGGAGTGGAGAAGGATGGGCATGATAAAGGAGCAA
Organism: Triticum dicoccoides; assembly: GCF_002162155.2. Lineage (NCBI taxonomy): Eukaryota > Viridiplantae > Streptophyta > Magnoliopsida > Poales > Poaceae > Triticum > Triticum dicoccoides. The sequence continues at coordinate 50,586,229 of NC_041382.1, forward strand.
ATATGGAGTTTCAAGAGTGCAACAAGATAACGAGTTACATGCAGCTCTTGACAACTACCAGTTATGATGAAAATCTATTCTAGCATGTACAAGCTTGTTAGATAGTATTTTGGGCGGTGTCGACCGTATTTTGGGCAGGGTTGACTATAGTATTTTGGACTTATGGGCTAACTGTGGTCTTTTGTGGCCTATGTGTACTGGTAAAAGGGCCAACTCTATGGACTTGAATGATTATGTAAGAACAAATTTCAATGTCAAGTGCTTTAAAAATTAGTTTGTTCAGACCTGCAAAAGAATCTGTATTGTGTTCAACTTTCTGCTGTTGTTGTGTGCTAAAACTTCTAGTAAGTTTAGAAAGTTGTATTTGTATTGAAGTGTTGGGATGTACTCCTTTTTTGTATTGATGTGTTGAGACGTACTTCTTTTTTGTTGAAGTTTGCTAAACTAAATTGTACTGTATTGTGTTAACTGAACCAATTCTCTGCTCTCTTCTCTGTTTGAAGAAAGTGCACTCTGTTTTCTGTTGTTTTGTCCAGTCATTCATTTTCTTTTGGCTGTGAACTGCTGCTGGCCGCTGGATCAATTCCAATGGTGGATGGAAGGGGGCAAGGTACGTTGTGCCTTGGCCACAGCAAGGCACTGGATCCTCGTCCCTTCGAAACGGGACGATATCGAAGATTAACTCCTCACTTCGGAAGTTGTCCGGTGACCCGAAGACCACTTCCAGTGTGATTGAGCCCATGCAATGGGCCTCTACACTTGGGATGACGCCCTTAAAGGTGGTTTTGGTGGGTTTGATCCTCGAGGGATCGATACCCATTTTTTGCATTGTATCCTGATAGAGCAGGTTCAGGCTGCTGCCGCCGTCCATAAGGACTCGGGTGAGGTGAAATCCGTCGATGATGGGGTCTAGGACCAGTGCGGCGGATCCTCCATGGCGGATACTAGTGGGGTGGTCCCTGCGATCAAAGGTGATCGGATAAGCAGACCATGGGTTGAACTTCGGGGCGACAGGCTCCATCTCATAGACGTCCCTTAGTGCATGCTTCCGCTCCCTCTTGGGAATGTGGGTTGCGTATATCATGTTCACCGTCTTCACCTGTGGGGGGAACCCCTTCTGTCCTCCCGTGTTCGGTGGCCGGGGCTCCTCCTCGTTATCACTATGCAGCCCTTTGTCCTTGTTTTCGGCATTTAACTTGCCGACCTGCTTGAACACCCAGCATTCTCTGTTGGTGTGATTGGCTGGCTTGTCGGGGGTGCCGTGGATTTGACACGAGCGATCCAGTATGCGATCCAAACTAGACGGAGCCGGAGTACTTCTTTTAAATGGCTTTTTCCGCTGACCGGATCTAGAGCCTCTGAATCCGGAATTGACTGTCGTATCATCATTGTTATCGCCGTTGTTACGGCGCTTTGGTCTGTTACGACGTGGTCTGCCGTTGGCATCTTTGGTATCCAAAGTGCCCGGATTCCTTGATGTGTTGTTGCTGCGAGCCAGCCAACTATCCTCGCCCACGCAAAAGCGGGTCATGAGTGTCGTGAGGGCTGCCATAGACTTCGGCTTCTCCTGGCCAAGGTGGTGGGCAAGCCACTCATCGCGGATGTTATACTTGAATGCCGCTAGGGCCTCTGCATCCGGACACTCAACAATTTTGTTTTTCTTGGTCAGGAACCGTGTCCAGAATTGCCTGGCCGATTCCCCTGGCTGCTGGGTTATATGGCTCAAGTCATCAGCATCCGGTGGTCGCACATAAGTGCCCTGGAAGTTGTCAAGGAATGCGTCTTCCAAATCCTCCCAGCTGCCGATGAAGTCTGCTGGCAAGCTATTCAGCCAATGCCGAGCTGGTCCTTTGAGTTTTAGTGGGAGGTACTTGATGGCATATAGATCGTCACCGCGAGCCATGTGGATGTGAAGGAGGAAATCCTCGATCCATACAGCGGGATCTGTTGTACCATCATATGATTCGATATTAATGGGTTTAAAACCCTCCGGGAATTCTTGATCCATAACTTCATTAGTGAAGCATAGGGGGTGTGCGGCGCCTCTGTGCCAGGCTATATCACGACACAGTTCATGTGAGTCTTGTCTGCTGTATTCGGCCCGGCTGGATTTATCTTTGGTGTATCCGGCGCGACGATCATCATCCCGTGTTGGCGCGTGCGCCCGTGACCCGTATATTGACCTTGTGAGTTTTTCCCTACTGTCCAATACGTCTCGCAGGTCCCGTGTGTTGCCCAGGGCCTTGGTATTTTTGATTGAGTGGCGGCGGGGTGCAGGCTGAACTTCAGGCTGAAACGCCTTTCTGTCTCGGCCACGCGGTGGCCGGTCAGCCGCATCGTATACTGGTGATGGAGGTTTCAATGCTTCCTCCTCTAGGTGAGGTAGCAACCTGCATTTTGGGTAACTGTTGGAGGGGCGCTCGAGTTCGTATTCGTCGGCCTCAAGGACTTCGGTCCATCTATCTGCTAGCAAGTCTTGATCAGCTTGAAGTTGTTGTTTCTTTTTCTTCAGGCTATTTGCTATGGCCATAAGCCGGCGCTTGAAGCGCTCCTGCTCGACGGGATCCTCAGGCACGATAAATTCCTCGTCGTCGAGGCTCACCTCGTCTTCGGAGAGAGGCATATAATTGTCCTCCTCCGGTTCTCCATCTACCGCCTGCTCTGGAGGGCTAGCTTGTTCATCCTCCCGCTCTACATCGTACTGGAGGGGGTTGTGGTTGTCTTCGGCACTATCTGGAGTTTTATTATCTCCTGTGCCGGTATCACTACTTTTGCTGTGGCGAGACTTAGAGCGGTGCCGCTGACATCGGCGCTTGGGTTGCTTCTTGGAGGGGTCATCCTCCGCTGTCTCGTCGTCGTTGCCTTCTTTGGGAGTGTCCACCATGTATATATCATATGATGAGGTGGCGGTCCAGCGCCCTGTGGGCGGTGGTTCCTGTTCGTCTCCTGCATCGCCGTCCATACCGTCGATGTCTTCGGAGTTGAAGTCGAGCATGTCGGTTAAATCGTCGACAGTGGCTACTAAGTGGGTGGTGGGTGGGCAGCGAATTTCTTTGTCATCCGCATCCCATTCTAGCCGGACATAGTTCGGCCAAGACTCTCCCGACAAGGAGAGAGACCTTAACGAATTTAGCACATCGCCGAAAGGCGAGTGCCGAAAGATATCCGCAGAGGTGAACTCCATGATCGGCACCTAGTCGGATTCGATGGGCACGGATGCAGGCGGCTCGGAGTCCATGGCCGGAGACGAGTCTAGTGGTTCGGCGACACGGCTCTCGTAAGGGGTGAAATCAGTATCTGGCTCCATCACCGCTGAGAGTGCAGCCTCCATGGCGGGGTCTATCCCTCCGTCCTTGGATGGCGCGATTTGCTCCGGATTGAAAGCCAGAGTAGTTGCAGATGCGATCTCTTGAACACTGTCTGACGGTAGAGTTACGTCGTGCTCGTCGCGACTGTGCGGCGCACCTGACACAGGCTCGAATCCGTCGAAGATCAAGTCTCTGCGGATATCGGCGGTGTAGTTTAAGTTTCCAAATCTGACCTGATGGCCAGGGGCGTAGCTCTCGATCTGCTCCAGATGGCCAAGCGAATTAGCCCGCAGTGCGAAGCCACCGAATACAAAGATCTGTACAGGGAGGAAAGCCTCACCCTGGACCGCATCGCTACCGATGATCGAAAGAGCCATCAAGCCTTACGTTGACGACACAGTGGAACTCTTAATGAAAGCACCAATGTCGGTGTCAAAACCGGCGGATCTCGGGTAGGGGGTCCTGAACTGTGCGTCTAAGGCGGATGGTAATAGGAGGCAGGGGACACGATGTTTACCCAGGTTCGGGCCCTCTTGATGGAGGTAATACCCTACGTCCTGCTTGATTGTTCTTGATGATATGAGTATTACAAGAGTTGATCTACCAGGAGATCGTAGAGGCTAAACCCTAGAATCTAGCCTATGGTATGATTGTGTGTTGTCCTACGGACTAAATCCTCTAGTTTATATAGACATCGGAAGGGGCTAGGGTTACACAGAGTCGGTTACAAGGGAGGAGATCTACATATCCGTATTGCCTAGCTTGCCTTCCACGCCAAGGAGAGTCCCATCCGGACACGGGACGAAGTCTTCAATCTTGTATCTTCATAGTCCAACAGTCCGGCCAAAGGATATAGTTCGGCTGTCCAGAGACCCCCTAATCCAGGACTCCCTCAGTTATGTTATGGATGAAGAAACTGCTAGAGACTTTTTAGCTTTCAATGATAGATATGATCTTAAGAAATTATTAGCTAAGCTTAAAGAAAAATCTGTGAATGCTAGAATGAAATATGACCCTGCTTTTGCTACTTCACCTATCTGTATTTCGGATAAGGATTATGATTTCTCTGTAGATCCTGAGATAATTACTTTGGTTGAATCTGATCCTTTCTATGGCTATGAATCTGAAACTGTTGTGGCACATCTTACTAAATTAAATGATATAGCCACCATATTCACTAATGATGAGAAACTCGCTACTATTATATCCTTAAGTTATTTCCGTTCTCATTAAAGGGTGATGCTAAAACATGGTTTAATTCTCTTGATCCTGGGTTGTGTGCGTAGTCCCCAGGATATGATTTCTTACTTCTCTCCTAAATATTTCCCCGCTCATAAGAAACAAGTTGCCTTAAGGGAAATATATATATTTGTGCAAATTGAAGAAGAGAGTCTCCCACAAGCTTGGGGGAGGCTTCTCCAATTACTTAATGCTTTGCCTGATCATCCTCTTAAGAAAAATAAAATACTTGATATCTTTTATAATGGACTAACCGATGCTTCAAGAGACCACCTAGATAGTTGTGCTGGTTGTGTTTTCAGGGAAAGAACTGTTGATCAATCTGAATTGCTATTGAATAATATGTTTAGTAATGAAAATGATTGGACACTTCCTGAACCAACTCCTAAGCCAACTCCGAAGAAAACGAGTATTCTATTTCTCAGTCCTAAAGATATGCAAGAGGCAAAGAAATCTATGAAAGAAAAAGGTATTAAAGCTGAAGATGCTAAGAATTTACCACCTATTGAAGAAATACATGGTCTTGATAACCCAACACAGGTAGTAAAGGTAAATTCTCTCTATAGATTTGATGAAGGTGATATTCCTCGTAATAAGTCTGCTAGCCCATGCTTGGATGAGTTTGATATTTTTATTGTTAAACAAGAAGACTTCAATGCTTATGTTGGTAGACAATTGAAACATAATGCTTATATGATTGAACACTGGAGTGATTATATGTCTAGAGTTAAAGGTGAACTTAACCTTATTAGTAAACATGCTTCTATGGTTACCACTCAAGTAGAACAAGTGCTTAAAGCTCAAAATGATTTGCTCAATGAATTAAATAATAAGAAATGATAATGCTGTTAGAGTTGTGACTAGAGGTGGTAAAATGACTCAGGAACCTTTGTATCCTGAGGGCCACCCCAAGAGAATTGAGCAAGATTCTCATAGAATTAATGTTGATGCACCTAGTTCTTCTAATAAAAAGAAAAAGAAAAATGATAGGACTTTGCATGCTTCTAGTGAACCTGTTGTTGACACACCTGAGAATCCCAATGATATTTCTATTTCTGATGCCGAAACACAATCTGGTAATGAACATGAAACTGGCGATAATGTTAATGATGATGTTCATGTTGAAGCTCAACCTAGCAATAACAATGATGTAGAGATTGAACCTGTTGTTGATCTTGATAACCCACAATCAAAGAATCAACGTTATGATAAGAGAAATTTTGTTGCTAGGAAGCACGGTAAAGAAAGAGAACCATGGGTTCAGAAACCCATGCCTTTTCCTCCTAAACCATCCAAGAAAAAGGATGATGAGGATTTTGAGCGCTTTGCTGATATGATTAGACCTATCTTTTTGCGTATGTGTTTGACTGATATGCTTAAAATGAATCCTTATGCTAAGTACATGAAAGATATTGTTACAAATAAAAAAAGATACTGAAAGCTGAAATTTCCACCATGCTTGCTAATTATACTTTTAAGGGTGGAATACCAAAGAAACTTGGACATCCAGGAGTACCAACTATACCATGCTCCATTAAAAGAAACTATGTTAAAACTACTTTATGTAATCTTGGAGCTGGTGTTAGTGTTATGCCTCTCACTTTATATCGTAGACTTGAATTGAATAAGTTGATGCCTACTGAAATATCTTTGCAAATGGCCGATAAATCAACTGCTATACCTGTCGGTATTTGTGAGGATGTGCCTGTTGTGGTTGCAAACATTACTATTTTAATGGACTTTGTTATTCTTGATATTCCCGAGGACGATAGTATGTCGATTATCCTTGGTAGACCCTTTTTGAATACTGCAGGGGCTGTTATTTATTGCAACAAAGGCAATGTCACTTTTCATGTTAATGGTAATGAGCATACAGTACACTTTCCAAGGAAACAACCTCAAGTCCACAGTATCAATTCTATTGGAAAAACTTCAACAATTATTATTGGAGGTTTTGAATTTCCTCTTCCTACTGTCAAGAAGAAATATGATATTCTTATTGTTGGGGACATGCATATCCCCGTTGAGGTAACCTAGTGCTATTCGAAAATTCTCCGGTTTCATGTTATTCGAAAAGACTTTGTTAAGACTTGATCAACCTTGTTAGTGGATTCCTTTTGATGAGCATGAGATGGATGAAGTTAGAAAACACAACTCTCTGTACCCTCTTTTACTTTCTGTTATTTAGATTAAATAAAGCAAAATAGTATTTTTTTTTTGTCTGTTTTCTAAATTTTCCTTGCAATAAAAAATACCCCGAAAATAAAAGTTCTCCAAATGTCCTGAAAATTTAATATGATTTTTTCTAGAATATTTAAGAATATTTGGCACTCGGAACACACCTGGGGGCCACACCACCTGGACACGAGGGTCCAGGGCGCGCCCCCCTGCCTCGTGGATCCTACATGGGCCCCTCCACTTATTCTTGCACCCACACACTTCTCTTTCCTCCAAAAAAATCATCCACCAGCTCAAACCCGAGTTCTAGCTCATCTTGCTGCCATTTTCGATCTCCTAGCTCAAAGCTCCATTCACAAAACTGCTTTGGGGGATTGTTCTTCGGTATGTGACTCCTCCAATGATCCAATTAGTTTTTGTTCTAGTGCCTTATTTATTGCAAATTTTGCTTCTTAGGTGACCCTGTTCTTGAGCTTGCATGTCAAATTTATGTGGTCAAAAGTAGTTTTAATGCATGATATGGCCTCTAGGCACTTGTAGGAGTAGTTGCTATCAATCTTGTTGAGTTTGGTTCACTTTTATTTTGAGTTACTAAAATTTTCAGAAATTTTTCAGAGGAAGAAATATGTTTAGGAAAATGTACCAAGGTGGTTCCTCAAGGAAGCAAGGCCCAAGGCCCGCCATACGTGAGCCGGACTATGAACTACCAAGAGAAGCTCAAGTGCGGCCTTGTGAATGGCCGTCAGAAGATTTTATGGTCTGGGCAGGCATCAAGGACGAATTTGACGCATATGTGTGTAACACTGATCTTGAGAGCTTCGTGTTAGATAAGTGCCTGCATTACCGCTACCTAATTGATTCATTTGTGAGAAGGTTTAAATTTACATCCTCGCGCAATTCTCACACCGTTTTATTCGATCTTTATGATAAATCTTATACCATGGACTTAGAAGATTTTAATACTGCTTGTAAACTCTCGCAGTGGGGTAATGTTAGTGAACCTCGCAAATCTGAATTTAAAGAATTTCTTGCTAGTATCACTGTGGGGAATCTAGAGAAATCACACAAGCTATCATAGGGAGCATTCATTTTCCTGCCATACATTATTTTGCTCTCTTTGTGGGTAGATGCATTAACGGTAAAGATGAGGTTTGCCACATGTGCGTTCCAGATCTTAGTGTCCTCAAGAGTGCGGTATTGGGTGATAAACAATATAACTTGGGGGATATTGTTGCACGTAGGTTGCATCTTAATAGTTTAAGTGGAGACTTGTTTGGTGGAATTTATGCAACTCGTGTAGCTAATTTTCTTGAGATACCCATACATGAGAATGATATTGAATTGCCTCCTGCTTATCTAGATTATAATACTATGGTTCGTCATCAGTTTGTTGAGAGGAATGATCAGTTCCTCCAGTACCGACTAATATTTGACAGTCGGCGCACCGTCCATGTTGCTCTCCCTACTCCTAATTCTTTGACTTTCACACAAAAAGGAGATATGTTATAACCAGGGAGGAGGCGAACAAGTGCGAGAGGAGGACGGAGGCAGCTCACCTCCAAGCTGCAGCCCATGAGGCAATAGCCGCTGCATCTCAGTACGACCCCAGTTACAACTTCGGATATCTCCCAGGCCAGCTGTGGCCATAGACCAACTTAGGCCAAAAGCCTAAGCTTGGGGGAGTACGTATTCCTCACCGACATTACATTCATGTTCACACACTCATTCTATTTGTCGATGCTCATACTTTTTCAATGTATCATCCATGCTAGTTTATTTTCTGTTTTAAGCTTTCTTCTTGTGTGTTTGAAAAACCTTAAGAAAAATCAGAAACAAAATTAGTTGTAGCTTTTAGCTAGTTTACTTTCCATGCATGTAGTAGTAATAATTAAAAGAAACCCCAAAAATATTTTTCGTTCTTCTTTTGCTTGTTGGGAGCTTTCCCATGTAAATAGTTTTATTTCTTTTCTTGTTCTTTGGGGGTCGAGAGGAGAAGACCATGATGAAAATGTTGAGTGGCTCTCATATGCATTATTGTTGATCTAACAAAGAGCCCATATTACCTTGTCTTCTCCCTTGAATTGAATGCTTGCAGATTCCAGCTTAGTCCAATGCATGCATACTATTATTATTATCCACACCGTTCGGTTGTGCAAGTGAAAGGCAATAATGAAGATATATGATGGACTGATTGAGATGAGAGAAGCTGGTATGAACTCGGCCTCTCTTGTTTTTGTAAATATGATTAGTTCATCATTCCTGATTCAGCATATTATGAATGAAACATGTTTGCAATGACAATTAGATATTATAGTTGCTCATACCATGCTTAATTTGCTAGGAGTTTATAATATTTTACCTTGCGTTCCAACATGCTATTAAAATGGTTGTGATGTGGTATGATAGGGTGGTATCCTCCTTTAAACGATTCAAGTGGCTTGACTTGGCACATGTTCACGCATGTAGTTGAAACAAAATCAACATAGCCTCCACGATATTTATGTTCATGGTGAATTATATCCTACTCATGCTTGCATTCAGTGTTGATTAATTTTAATGCATGTTCATGACTGATGTCGCTCTCTAGCTGGTCGCTTCCCAGTCTCTTTCTAGCCTTCACTTGTACTAAGCGGGAATACTGCTTGTGCATCCACTTCCATAAACCCCAAAATTTATTCCATATGAGTCCACCATACCTTCCTATATGCGGTATCTACCTGTTGTTCCAAGTAAATTTGTATGTGCCGAACTCTAAACCTTCAAATGAAATTCTGTTTTGTATGCTCGAATAGCTCATGTGTCAGCTAGGGTTGTCTATATCTTCCATGCTAGGCGGGTTATTCTCAAGAGGAGTGGACTCCGCTCCTTGATACGTCTCCAACGTATCTATAATTTTTGATTGCTCCATGATATATTATCTACTGTTTTGGACTATATTGGGCTTTATTTTCCACTTTTATATTATTTTTGGGACTAACCTATTAACCGGAGGCCCAGCCCAGAATTGCTGTTTTTTTGCCTATTTCAGTGTTTCGGATAAATGGAATATCAAACGGAGTCCAAACGGAATAAAATCTTCGGGGACGTGATTTTCTCACCGAACGTGATCCAGGAGACTTGGGCCCTGCTCCAAGGAACAAAAGAGGCGGTCACGAGGGTGGGGGGCACCCCCCCTAGGGCGCGCCCCTACCTCGTGGGCCCCTCGTTGCTCCTCTGGCGTACTTCTTCCTCCTATATATACACATGTATCCCCAAACGATCAGAACAGGAGCAAAAAATCTAATTCCACCGCCGCAACTTTCTGTATCCACGAGATCCCATCTTGGGGCCTGTTCCGGAGCTCCGCCGGAAGAGGGCCGTCATCACGGAGGGCTTCTACATCATCCTAGCCCCTCCGATGAAGTGTGAGTAGTTTACCTCAGACCTTCGGGTCCATGGTTAGTAGCTAGATGGCTTCTTCTCTCTCTTTGAATCTCAATACAAAGTTCTCCCCCTCTCTTGTGGAGATCTATTCGATGTAATCTTCTTTTTGCGGTGTGTTTGTTGAGACCGATGAATTGTGGGTTTATGATCAAGTCTATCTATGAATAATATTTGAATCTTCTCTGAATTCTTTTATGTATGATTGGTTATCTTTGCAAGTCTCTTCGAATTATCCGTTTGGTTTGGCCAACTATATTGGTAGTTCTTGCCATGGGAGAAGTGCTTAGCTTTGGGTTCGATCTTGCGGTGTCCTTACCCAGTGACAGAAGGGGCAGCAAGGCACGTATTGTATCGTTGCCATCGAGGATAACAAGATGGGGTTTATTTCATATTGCATGAATTTATCTCTCTACATCATGTCATCTTGCTTAAGGCGTTACTCTGTTTTTAACTTAATACTCTAGATGCATGCTAGATAGCGGTCAATGAGTGGAGTAATAGTAGTAGATGCAGAATCGTTTTCGATCTACTTGTCACAGACGTTATGCCTATATACATGATCATGCCTAGATATTCTCATAACTATGCTCAATTCTGTCAAAATTGCTCAACAGTAATTTGTTCACCCACCGTAGAATACTTATGCTCTTGAGAGAAGCCACTAGTGAAACCTATGGCCCCCGGGTCTATTCTCATTATATCAATCTCCATCACTTTAATCTTGTTTTGCTTTTTTACTTTCTTTTACTTTTTACTTTGCATCTTTATACCAAAAATACCAAAAATATTATATCTATCAGATCTCACTCTCGTAAGTGAATGTGAAGGGCTTGACAACCCCTAATCGCGTTGGTTGCGAGTAGCTATCGCTTTGTGCAGGTACGAGGGACTTGAGTGTGGGCTCCTACTGGATTGATACCTTGGTTCTCAAAAACTGAGGGAAATACTTACGCTACTCTGCTGCATCATCCCTTCCTCTTCGGGGAAAACCAACGCAAGCTCAAGACGTAGCACTCCTCACTCACGAGAAAATGGCTAGTAACCGGGATGCCCAGTCCCATGCTCAAATCAAATCAAAATAATTGCAAACAAAACTCCCCTAGGATTTTTTGTTAGTTAGAGGCACCGTTGTTTCGGACAAGACATGGATTGATGTTTGTTGGTGGTAGGGGGAGTGTAAACTTTACCATTCTGCTTGGGAACCGCCTATAATGTGTGTAGCATGGAAGATATCGAGATCTCTCAGTTGTTATGTTGACAATGGAAGTATACCACTCAAAATATTATTCATCTCTATTTCCAAAATCGAGCTCTGGCACCTCTACAAATCCCTGCTTCCCTCTGCGAAGGGCCTGTCTATTTACTTTTATGTTGAGTCATCATCCTCTTATTCAAAAGCACCAGTTGGAGAGCACCGCTATCATTTGCAGGCATTACTATTAGTTTACATTGAGTATGACTATGACTGGATCTCTTTTACCATGAATTACAATGTTTAGTCGGTCCTTGATCTTTAGAGGTGCTCTGCATTTATGTTTTGCGGTCTCAGAAAGGGCTAGCGAGATACCATCTTGTTATATCATATTATGATTGTTTTGAGAAAGTGTTGTCATCCGAGATTTACTATTATTGCTCGCTAGTTGATTATGTCATTGATATGAGTAAACATGACATCTAAATGTTATTGTGAATATGGTTAGTTCATAATCTTTGATGAAAACTTGAATGCTGGCTTTACATATTTACAACAACAAGAGCAAACAGAGTTTGTAAAAGTTTTTCTTTATCACTTTCAGTTTATCAACTGAATTGCTTGAGGACAAGCAAGGGTTTAAGCTTGGGGGAGTTGATACGTCTCCATCGTATCTACTTTTCCAAACACTTTTTCCCTTGTTTTGGACTCTAACTTGCATGATTTGAATGGAACTAACCCGGACTGACGCTGTTTTCAGCAGAATTGCCATGGTGTTATTTTTGTGCAGAAATAAAAGTTCTCGGAATGACCTGAAAATCAACGGAGAATATTTTTGGAACATATAAAAAATACTGGCGAAAGAATCAAGGCCAGGGGGGCACACCCTGTCCACGAGGGTGGGGGCGCGCCCCCCTGCCTCGTGGGCCCCCTGGTGCTCCACCGACCTCAACTCCAACTCTATATATTCACGTTCGGGGAGAAAAAAATCAGAGAGAAGGATTCATCGCGTTTTGCGATACAGAGCCACCGCCAAGCCCTAATCTCTCTCGGGATCGAGGGCTGATCTGGAGTCCGTTCGGGGCTCCGGAGAGGGGAATCTGTCGCCATCGTCATCATCAACCTTCCTCCATCACCAATTTCATGATGCTCACTGCCGTGCGTGAGTAATTCCATCATAGGCTTGCTGGACGGTGATGGGTTGGATGAGATTTATCATGTATTCGAGTTAGTTTTGTTAGGATTTGATCCCTAGTATCCATTATGTTCTGAGATTGATGTTGATATGACTTTGCTATGCTTAATGCTTGTCACTAGGGTCCGAGTGCCATGATTTCAGATCTGAACCTATTATGTTTTCATGAATATAGGTGAGTTCTTGATCCTATCTTGCAAGTCAATAGTCACATATCATGTGTTATGATTCGTTAACCCTGAAGTGACAATAATCGAGATACTTACCGGTGATGACCGTAGTTTGAGGAGTTAATGCTTTGGTCCGGTACTCTATTAAAAGGAGGCTTAATATCCCTTAGTTTCCAATAGGACCCTGCTGCCATGGGAGGGTAGGACAAAAGATGTCATGCGGGTTCTTTTCCATAAGCACGTATGACTACATTCGGAATACATGCCTGCATTACATTGATGAACTGGAGCTAGTTCTGTGTCACCCTATGTTATAATTGTTGCATAAGGAATTACATCTGACATAATTATCCATCACTAATCCAATGCCTATGAGCTTTTCACATATATCTTTGCTTAGTTATTTTTCCATTGCTACTGTTACAATCACTACAAAACCAATACCATTACTTTTGCCACCGTTACCGTTACTTCCATATTACTTTGCTACTAAATACTTTGCTGTAGATATTAAGTCTTTCAGGTGCGGTTGAATTGACAGCTCAACTGTTAATACTTGAGAAAATTCTTTGGCTCCCCTTGTGTCGAATCAATAAATTTGGGTTGAATACTCTACCCTCGAAAACTGTTGTGATCCCCTATATTTGTGGGTTATCACTATCCAGCATGCATCTAGTGTATCAAGTTCATGGAAAAACATAGTAATGCAATAAGAACGATGACATGATGTAGACAATATACGTTTATCTATATGGAGGTAGATATAGATCTCATCTTTTTATCCTTAGTAGCAACGATACATACGTGTTGGTTCCCTTTTTGTCACTGGGATCAAGCACCGCAAGATCGAACCCACTACCGGGCACCTCTTCCCATTCTAAGATAAATAAATCGAGTTGGCCAGACAAAACCCAAATATCGAAGAAGAAATACGAGGCTATAAGAGATCACACATAAAAGAGATCAAAGAAACTCAAATACTTTCATGGATATAAAAACATAGATCTGATCATAAACTCAAAGTTCATCGATCCCAACAAACACACCGCAAAAGAGTTACATCATATGGATCTCTAAGAGACCATCATATGGATCTCGAAGTTCATCGATCCCAACAAACACACCACAGCCTTGCCAATGATTTCCCGCAGGAAACCGAGGCGTTCTGAGGGCGACAAGGCAAGTGTCACTGACTCGGCGGGCCCGCAGCTCTTTCGTGCCAAAATAGCTCGCCCCCGGGCGCCCCCAGCGTGCGTCGGGTTCGGCCTGGGTCCGCCGGCGCTAGTTTCGGCCCAAACCGGTGAAAACGGGTTCTTGGGGCGCGACTGGGCCGATTTTTGGGCGCCGGCGCGAAAAAATTGCATGGGAGGGTCTGTTGGGGATGCGGCTGGAGATGCTCTAAGGTTAGTACTGTGTCTATGATCAACATTTTTAAACATGACAATTAGTTATTGATCTACTAATTCTGTTTGCTCAACTCATCACCCTAGAACAATCTACGCGGGAAAAAATGATGTACTATCTGCGCTGAGAAAACAATTTATACTTTTGAAACAAATGCACATGTTGTGTTCTTACAATAATGCAGTTACCATATTGCCGTACATTTTGCGGTTTGTCGTGCATTTTTTCCGTGACATACTTGGTGGCAAATAGCATGAAAATTCTCAAGGCCCCTAGATACGGTGGTGTGCAAGATCGTTATTGCACCGTGGTTAAATCATTGTAAATTGGTTTCCTCATCTACATATAAACATGTATTCTTTGCCCAGTCACCATGTGAAAAGAAATTAGTTTCGAATAAGAATGGAGGCACTATGCTGAAACGTCGTCAATTCCCTCAAAAACTGATCTGAGTCATGTATATATACAATCAAATTGTTAACGATCGCAGAGAAGTACTAGGGGGCAGCAAGGAGAAGCACAACCCAAGATTAGGAGACCGATTCATCTGCATGCTCCAGTATGATGAATCAGGAGAGCTATACATGTTCTATGCTATTCTACCTGAGAGGGAGCAGCAGGAGTAGCTACTAGTTCATGCTCTTAATTAGTACTTGTCTCATGTCCGTGTCCTAAACTTTGATATTGGTGATGATTATGTTGAACTCGATGATATCTTTGCTTCTGTCACAAAGTGAATGTTTCCTCTTTAAGCTAGCCAGTGTTGGTGATGATTAGATAGCTAGCGGTAATGACTATGATGATTAAATAGTGGTAATTAGACGACTACGATGATTTTTAGCTAGCTAGAGTTTATTTATTTATTAATATGCGATGATGATGATGATGATGATGACGACTACAACTCATTATAACGTAAAACAATCCTAAATTAAATTGATAACACAAATTTAATTGAAAAATAAAAAATAAAACAAAAACCCGCAAACATTTAGTACCGGTTGGTGTTACCAACCGGTACTAAAGGGCTCCCGGCCCCCGGAGCTGGCTCGTGCCACGTGGTTTCCCTTTAGCACCGAGCCGGTTACTAAACCGGCACTAAAGGGCCTTACGAACCGGTGCTATTGCCCGGTTCTACACTAGTGGGGGAAGAATAACATCCGCCTCTGTGAAGCCCAGATCGGCAGTTGGTTTTAGAACGGTGGAAGACGATGACAGTGGACTACGCCTCCGCAAACTGGGCAAGTCACCGGCTGTGAGGCCTGACGCAACGGTGGTGGTGGCCTTCCTGGGACCCGAGCGGCGGTGGCCTCCTTTGGTCTACTCATCCTTGCTGCCAGTGGCACCCACGGTCGTGCCGACTTCGTCATCATGGCAGCGGGGCACGACCGATCTGGAGCTAGCCGCATCGTCCATGCCATCGTAAACTTGCGTCAGCCGGTAGGACAGGAGCAAAGCCTCCTGCTCATGCACGTCCACGTCCACCCTGATGAGTGTGCCATCGACTTGCTCCTCTGTGTGCCACTGCTTGTCCACCACGGTGCCCTTATCGTCCTCTCGCGCCTCGCCCATGGTGATGCCGGCCTGAACTAGTGATGGGGGTGGCGTCGGCTTGTCCTCCGTTGGCTTGTCAGCGTCGCAGCCATCCGAAGAGCTTGCTGGAGAGCCACCATGTATCCGGCTAGCTTGATGGGCCAGCCATCCGGCGGCAATACCGGAGAGCTCCTTCTTTTGCTCGCCTATGATGTCGTCTCATGGGGCTTCAGAGCTCGAGGCCATGGCGGATTTGGTGCATAGAGGAGATGGAGAGCGGAGGTGTGGTGCAGCTTTTGCCCAGAGCATGTCCATGTTTAAATAGCGGGCAGATGCCATGCTGCTCGGGGCGTTGGAATAGGTTTCTCGGCTGACGCGCCAGTTTAATGGAGGAAGGCAGGGAGGGCGAATGTCGCTTCAATGTGGAGAGAAGGCGCATGTAGTGGGCGGCGCTCTCGGTCGGCACGCCGCTTCAATGCCGGCTCCAGAGAGGTCGTGTCCTCTTTGGGCAGGCATGAATGCGGCGCCGACATTTTGGAGCAGTGCTGACTGCTATGGGCAAGGGAGAGTGTTTTGGGTGGGCCAAGTTTATCGGAGGCATGGATGGCAGCGGTCTGGATTCCCTCAAACCCCTCATCCCTCCGGTTTATGGAAAAAATGACGTCTACACTGGCCAACGGATGGATATATGACCTCGTTGGATGGCAAAACACGTCTAGACTGTGCGATCCAGACGTGTGCGGTCCGAGGTCCGTGTTGAAGATGTCCTGATGTTGCAAATTTGCAAGTGTGTTTGTCGTCACTCTTACTATCTCCGTTGATTTTTACTGTGATTTTTCTTTATTTGCAGGAGATTTTTACTATGATAAGTAGAGCCTAGTTTAGCAGTGGCCAGTGGGCAGTGGGCAACAAGGAAGAAAGCTAGGAGGTAAATATGTAATGTTCATTGAAACGTAGCCAAAGAGCCACAGGCATATCATACTTTGACACATGTATTCACAAATAGAATGAATTATTGACAGATGTTGCTATCCATTGGGTGTAGTGGCGCTAAAACACCGTCTACTTCATTTCACTAGAGTAGCAAAATCTCTAATATTTTGATTTCCCTTTCAAGATAAAATGATCCATTCTTGTATCCAGAAATGTTGTCAAAAACTGTGTCATGATTTTCAGTGTTGGCGAAAAAACATAATAGCTAATTAGTGTTAATATATCATTTAAAATATTATTGACTTTTCTAAATCTTCTCGAACCAACAGTCTTATGGTGTCAATATGTTCTCATCAAGACGTTCCTGAAAATATCATAATTTCCTTTTTGTTCGTTGTTAGCTATTATCAGTGTGGCAAATAGTGCGTAAAGTGTCAACGTCCTTACCAAACAGTGAGTAAGGTTAAGCAGCGTCTTCAAAAGCGGACCCGTAAACCTCCCGCAATAGTTCAGACCGGATTATCCAGACCACGGAAGTCATTCAACATTAACCTGTATCGGTCCGTGGAGCGGTCCGGATGCGATTTCTCCCGCATACCGGAGACAAAAGTGAGGGAGGTTTGCGGGAGGCTGGACCGCTCCCAAGCCCGCTTCTGACCGCCTTGGCCCACCAAAAAAACCCTCCCCCTCTCATGCACGCTCCCGCCTGATACCCGCATTCATGCTGCTGTAGAGTGTGCTGCTCCGCATTAAAGACGGCTCAGGGCAGACGCGACCTCTCACTGCCTCCGCCACCAAAGCGGCGCGTCGGCCGATGGCGCTGCCCGCTGCACGCCTGGCTGAACACGCCTCCTCGCCGCATTTATACGCCCCCATAACCCTGCGTGTAAGCCAAAAAATCTACTCCGGCCACACGTCCGTTCATGAGCGGACCGACACTATGCAATGCTAGCCGAGCTCCTCCCATCCGCGCCCCAGTTAAACGATGGTAGGCATCGGGCAAAAAGCACACCCCTCCGTCGCTCCCCCTATCTTCTCCTTCACCATTTTCTTCAATATTTTGATGGCATCCGACGGGCAGGAAGAGCAGTTCTCTGGCATACAAGCCAGCATGCTGACCCGCCGAGCCCGGCGGATACGAGCGAGGCAACTCGCTGCTCCACCTTCCCCCTAGGCTGACGGAGCAATTTGCCGCCCAAATCCGGCGCGTGGTTCAGCAACTCGCGGCTCCAAGCCAGCTCGCGGAGGAGTGGCGAGTTTCTCCAGGACGGCAAGGAGTGGAGCACGGCAGCACGGCCATGGACGACGCCGTGTCGTACCGCCCCTCCAGTGTGTACGACCGCGCCATCTACCGTCCATGCGCGTGTAGCCGCGCCATGCAGACAGAGAAAAAAGGCGGGTGCGCGAAGGAGATCGACGAGTCGGTGGCCAGCACATCTGCTCCATGTCCGCTGGCAACTTCGAGGGAAAGTAGAACACGGAAGGCCGCTGCCGCTTGGGTCCCAGGAAGGCCACTGTCGGCGCGTCTCCGGCTTGTACAGCCGGTGACATGACTGGTTTCTACTTTACCTTAGACCACCTTGGCTTGGGCATCCACGGAAGCACCCTTCCCCTTCGGCTGAAGCACCCTCTTCGCCACACTTCGATGAGCGGCGCAACCAGACATAAGGGATACGGGGGAAGAATATGCCTCAGGGACTCTCGGCAGTCTGGTGACGAAGGGATCCGCCGCGGCTGACCATAGACTAGTGTAGTGTATTCGTGTCGTGGCTTGGGCATCCACGGAAGCACCCTCTTCGCCACACTCCGATGAGCGGCGCAACCAGACATAGGATCGATACGGGGGAAGAATATGCCTCAGGGACTCCCGGCAGTCCGGTGACGAAGGGATCCGCCGCAGCTGACCATAGACTAGTGTAGTGTATCCGTGTCGTGGGAGTGTAGCTCCGTGCGACCGTACGTACACATAGTTTTAGTTTTTTAATTTAAATATTTCCAAAATGTAACCGTTTGCATCTAATTTGTATTAAATTCGGTCGAGTTTGTATGAAATCCGGCTATATTTGCACGAATTTTGCCCCTCAAAAACTGATCTGAATCATGTATGTATACATCTTCTGGCATTTGAAATATATATTTAGAAAAAAGCTTAGGCACTCCATGACGGAGTGCTATTTAGCAGGTCAAGCAGTTTTGTGCGATCAGGGTTGATGAGGCCCGAGAGCAGCTGGGCTGCCTAAACCTATTTTATCGGGCTCATCATACCCTGAGAACTGCCAGCAAGCTTACAGATACGCCAATTATCCATGATGCTTTTTTAATAGCTTACCAGGCTTGCTGCCTGGTGAACACCTAGTCACCAGCCGTGCATATAAACACCTTCTGTCGATTCTCCGTAAGCAATGTGGCACTAAACCACGTCTTTCCTTTTTGAACGGTGGCACTAACAAAGTACTAAAACTTTAGCACTACGTTTTTTTTTTGTTACCGACAACTTCATCGACCAAAAGTGTGCACCTCTTTTATGGCCCAAACGAAAAGCCCAACAGTGGGACGTCTGAATTGAGCTCGATGAGAGGCGAACCCTATTTTTCGTCTGAACTCGGCTCGGCCCATTTCGGTCGCGTATTCATCAGAGCGCAAAAATTCAGCGAGAGTTAAGAATCGAAACAAGGATTTCTTGGTTCACAGCGCACTCTGGCAACCACGCCGCCATGGGAAATTGTTGCGATAAACTCAATCACCTTTGTACCTTATCATCTCTTCTTTCATTTTTTCTGTTTTTTGTTTTCCATTTATTTCTGTTTTCGTTTTTTTGTTTTATTTTTCCTTATTCCTCGTCCCATGATTTTTTTTTCAAATACATCCACGTTTTTTAAAATTAACGAGCTTTTTCCTAATTCAACGATTTTTTTCACATTTGATAAACTTTTTTTCCAATTCGATGAGCTTTTTCCAAATCCGATGGACTTTTTTAAAATTCAATGAACTTTTTTCCAAGAATGATGAATTTTTCCTTTAAATTTGTGAACTTTTTTCCAAATTGATGAACTATTTTTTCAAACTCGATGAACTTTTTGTCAAAAATGATATTTTTTTTCAAAACCAATGAACTATTTAAAAGAACGATGAACTGTTTTTTCAAAATGATGAACTTTTAAACTTTTTTCATATTTTTTTCCAAAATCGGTGAACTTTTCTTCAAAAATGATGAACTGTTTCTCAAACTCGATGATCTTTTTTTAAGTTTGTGAAATTTTGTCTCAAAATCGATGAAATTTTTAAAATTCATGATTTTAAAAAAGTAAATAAAAATAAATGATAAATAAATAGTGTGGCCATACTACTTCATGCATAGTTAGCGCAATTAAAATCACAGGTGTCCAATCCATGTGGTAGTCGGCTAAGCTTGAAGAAGCCTTGCCTTCGCGAGCGATGCGAGTTCGATTCCTAAAGCAGCCACGTTTTTCTAAGGTGAACCAGGGATTTTTTTTAACGTTCAGTGTCGAAGCAATACAAGCAATGTCTGGAAGAATCCCTAGCCACAACCGGCTGGGAGGGAAAGCTGAAGCTGCTTTTGCAATGGCGTGAGCTTCTAGGTTTGCTTCCCTACGCTCGTAGTGAAAGGTAATTTTTACAAAATCATTCATCGATGCCTTAACTTCATCTATGACTAGTGCATAAGATGAAAATGTCCTTCCGTTGATGTCGGACACCACCTGCATGCAATCAGATGCTATTATCACGTGTGAGATATGAAGATCCCTTGCCAGAGCAAGTGCCTCGCTGCACGCATGGGCTTCAAGACTTGTCGCATCCACTAGGCCATCAAAAGTAACTGCTGATGCCCCCATGTAGTTGTCGTGCTTGTCTCTGCATATAGCAGTCGCTGCCCCCGCCTTACCAGATCTTGAGACTGGACCATCCATATTTATCTTCACTACATCTTCTCCCGGAGCGATCCAGCGATGAACACGCTACTGAGGGGGTTTTGCATTGAGCGTTGCCCTCCTAGCAGTAGCTATGTCCAGGTCCTCCAGGGTAACGGTTGATGAAGCACATAGTAGATAGAGGACTCTGGAATTCATTATCATGTATAACCCTTCTTCTTACCCCCCAAATAGCCCACATTGTAATAAGCACTCTCGCTAAATCATGTCGATTCATATACTCAAAAAGCCAAAACAGCCACGTTTTCGCGCCTTTCTGGCGATTTCTTGTTCGCTGCCTTTCTTGTCGTGGACTAGCCCAACAAGGCGCTGCAGCGGGCGCCAGGAACCTGTTCGGGCGCTTAAGGCACCAAACAGGAGCTCCCATATTTCGCGCGCGTGCTTTTGGCCGGCCCATAAGGGCGCGGTGCCCCTGTTTTCTTTTCGTTAATTTTTCTATTTTCTGTTTTTTCTTCTATATAAAATTGTTTGAGGTTTAAAAACAGTTCTACACTTCAAATATGGTTGGGATTTAATAAATAAATAAATAATGTGAATGAGTTTGAAAAATTGTTCTTGAATTAAAAAAATCGTATAATTTACAAAAGAGCATGAATTTGATAAAAAATCACAAATTTAATATATGTTAACAATTTTAGAATTTTTTCACGAATTTGTATAAAATTCCTCGAATTTGAAAGATGTTCACGGGTACATAAAAATGTTCATGAATTTGAAAAGTTAATTATTTTGAAAACTGTTCACAAATTTGGAAAAATATGTTTGAAAAAACGGAAACTAAAAAAGAAAAAAAGAAAGGACTGAACGAAAATGAAAAAAGTGAAAATAAAAAAAACACAAAAAAGAGAAAACACGGTATGGGAAGGTTCTAGAACCTTCCCAAGAACCAGGAAAAAGCTAATTGGGCTGGCTCAAAAATGTACGCGCGGGGAGCTAGGGGTGCGCGCGTGGTCGCTAACCAGTGACCCGTGCGCCAAATAGCATTGGTCCAAGCATGACAACAGAGCAGTAAACGGAGCACAGACCTCTCAAAACAAAAAAAAAATATTGATAAGATACAATCGTTCATGCCAATTCAGCAATAAAGCGGGGGATTGGTTAAGCCAACATGCGGTGCTATCCCCACGACGACCATAATCCACTAAGAAGCGTGCAACTCCATTTTGTTCACGAGAAATCTTAAAAGGATTAAATACCCTATTCTCCAGCGGCCCTTCATCTCAGCAATAACTAGATGATACCCCGTGTGTTGCTGCAGGAAATATTGCCTAAAATTGGTATTTTACTCATCAATTAACTCTCCTAAGAGGATCGATAAAACGAAGAATAAATGATTCTTATTTGAGCATACTTTAGGATGATACATAGGTAACTAAGATCAAACCTCCAACTTATATCATTGAAAGCTTGGACGGGGGAGGCTAGTATATGATCTCACATTAGGTGAGATCAATTACAAAAATTTATATTTAGACATTTCAAGAAGTTCCGAAATTATTTGACAACATATCTACGGGGTGTGTCTATAACCCTGGAAAGAAACAGCTCAAAAATTGAAGTACAGTTAGAGAATTAAAAAAGAAAAATTCTAATGTGAATAGTGGAGCTTTGGGTGAACAGTATTTTGACATTATTCACATCCGATTTCTCCTTTTTGTTTCTATTAGTGTAGGTCAAATTAGGAGCTAAAACTTTTTTTAGATTGTACATCAAACATTGATGTGTGTCTATAATTCATAAGCCCAGATGCCGCAAGCGCGTACCGCAGCTGCCGCGGCCTCTTCCATGTGTGGGGGCGCTTCGCTGACCTCATCCACGCGTGCAGCCATGACAGTTGTGCCCTCTTCCTCGCATTCATTTACCAGAGATCAGTCACATCGTAGTGAAAAGTTTGTCATTATGTATGGTCCACTATTTGAAGAAGAACACCAATCTGAACTACATCTACAACAACAACGACGTAGAGGTTGTGAACATGCTTCGAATGTGAAGAGCATCATTTTCCATGCTTGTGAATACCTTTAGGAGCAAGGGGCTACTTGAAGATAGCATCCGCACCACTGTGGAAGAGCAAGTTGCCATGTTCCTTCACGTCATTGGTCATAATCAGAGGTTCATGATTATTCACAACACATACAAGAGATCTAGTGAAACAATTTCCCGACATTTCAAGCAGGTCTTGTATGATATTACGGAGGTCAGAGGAGAGATAATCAAGGCACCAATCCGGAAAACTTCGCACAAGATTCACACTAGCCCAAGATGGTATCAGTATTTTAAGGTGAGCATTACTCGTATTTCATGCCATAACATGCTTGCAATGTTGTCATCAACCATAATAATACGTCTTCATGCCATCATAGGATTGTATTGGCACCATATATAGATGGTACTCACATCACTGATAGAGTGCCAAGGACACAAGCTGCAGCATACATGGGTAGAAAGCATTACACAAGTCAGGCTTGTTGCTCTTGACTTCGATCTAAAGTTCACATATGTGTTGACTAGTTGGGAAGGATGAGTTCATGATGCTAACATTCTTGCTAACAGCATGGCAATGCCTGATGGCATTAGTATCCCCGATTGCAAGTTATACATAGGAGGTGTTATTACCTTGAAACTATATATCCAACCAATTTCGCGGGAACGCGCGGGGTATTGTCTAGTTGTTATTATCACATAATATTTGTGTCGTTTCGTGACATTTCCTAGGAAAAAAACGCCGCAATAAATTTCAAAGGAGGCCAAGATATATCTGCTGAATTAAGGAAATCACAGTTCAAATTTACATTGGTTTTGGTAAATAAATCGGATTTGCGCCGTGGTGGACTCGTTTTCTGTTTCCTTTCCGAGGGGAGCAAACCGTGGTGGACTGGTGGTCTCACGCCTCCACCGAATCGAACACACACCGCGCCACAGAGTGGCCATATAGCCCGATCCTTGCTTGCAGAGAAAGTCGATTGAAGCCAGACAGACAGAAAAGGGGGAAGTATAGGGTCCGATCCGGCACAAGGAACTCCTCCGCGCCGCATCCAAACAGATCCACACCCGAAATCCCCGAAACCCTCGCCGGCGACCATGGGGCAGGGCACGCCGGGCGGCATGGGCAAGCAGGGCGGCGCGCCGGGCGACCGGGGCAAGCCGGGCGGCGACGGCGACAAGAAGGACAAGAAGTTCGAGCCGCCCGCCGCGCCGTCCCGGGTCGGCCGCAAGCAGCGCCGCCAGAAGGGGCCCGAGGCGGCCGCCCGCCTCCCCGGCGTCGCGCCGCTCTCCAAGTGCCGCCTCCGCCTCCTCAAGCTCGACCGCGTCAAGGACTACCTCCTCATGGAGGAGGAGTTCGTCGCCGCGCAGGAGCGCCTCCGCCCCACCGAGGAGAAGACGGAGGAGGACCGCTCCAAGGTCGACGACCTCCGCGGCACCCCCATGAGCGTCGGCTCCCTCGAGGAGATCATCGACGAGAGCCACGCCATCGTCTCCTCCTCCGTCGGCCCCGAGTACTACGTCAGCATACTCTCCTTCGTCGACAAGGACCAGCTCGAGCCAGGATGCTCCATCCTCATGCACAACAAGGTACGCTGCCGCTCCCCGTGGCTCGGATCCGTCCCCGTTTGAGTTCGCTCTCTCGATCTGCGTACCTGGTGAGGCTAGGGTTCGGATCTTAGGGGGGAATTCGTTAACCATAACAAGTCAATTCAAGCCTGTTCAGTCTAGGATCTTATAGGTCCCTCAGTGAATTCAGGATCTGCGTGTAGTCTGAAGTCGCAGAGACATTAGAATTGAAGGAATCTGGTGAAATTTTCATTCTAATCTGAATTGCTCAAATATGTGCGCAAGTGAACTGAATGAACCTTAAAACGAGAGTCTCATAAAGGATTGGTACGACGCTGAGGATTGCCTAGTTTGCGTTGTGAAGCTTTTCTTATGTAGTAGAGCACTGCAGTCAGCGGGTTTCTGCAATTCATTAGACTTATTATTTAAAGGTCCACTCCTGAAATCTAGACAACTAGCTGTATCGTGTAGTTTTGCAAGGCTTTAATTCACCTTTTATGTTTGATGAATTCCAAAGCTAGTTTGCTTTGGTTTGGATCTTAGGGGTAACTCATCAGCCATAACAAGTCAAAATCCTAGGGGAAACTCATCATAACAAGTGACCACTAACAATGGCCATGTGATGTGTAGTTCTGAAACTCATTTTTGTCAATGCATGTGCAGGTGCACAATAATTTTGGTAGACATAAAAGCATTACAATCCTTATATTATGTAATTACTATGTTACTGATATATTCAGTAGAAGGAAAGGCTGGGCACCAATGGTCCTCAGGATAGCTGGTCGGCAGTCTATAAAATAGATGTTGCTTTCAAGAGATTATGACTCTGTTTTGTGTTCTCTGGTTTTGTTTTAGCTGTGTTTTCAGCTTTGAGGAGAGTTTTTTCTGTTGTTAGGAGGATGTTCTTGGTTCTGTGTTGTGTTGTTGGGGCTTTTGCTTCAACGGATTACTTGTATTAACCTGTATTATCAGCTTCCAGCAATGAAAGCTGGGGTTACCCCTTAATTCAAAAAATAAATAAATGTTACTTTAGTTCTTACCTCTTAGGCTCGATATTGTGTTCAATATCTGAGTAGCCATGAAACAGGTGTAGTATTTGTTTATTTTCATCACAAAACATAAAACTGTTGTGATTTCCTTCATAGGGGCTCAGGGAACTTTCCTACTCTTTCCATAGATACTGTCCATTGCACATAACTTTCATGCAGCCTGTAAATAGATGTTATGATGGCTCACAAGATACAATTTTCCAGGTTCTTTCTGTGGTTGGAATTCTGCAAGACGAAGTTGACCCTATGGTATCTGTGATGAAAGTTGAGAAAGCTCCACTAGAATCATATGCAGACATTGGAGGGTTAGATGCTCAGATTCAAGAAATAAAGGAGGCGGTTGAGCTTCCGCTGACCCACCCTGAGCTATATGAAGACATTGGAATAAGGCCACCCAAGGGGGTCATATTATATGGAGAACCTGGAACAGGGAAAACTCTACTTGCCAAGGTCAGTCTTGGCCTTCGCTCTGGACATCTATTGCTTATATTTCTTTGAGGAGAATTTCAGGCTTCAGTCCTCCTTAATTCATTCCAGGCTTTAATATTTGTCTGAATTTTCACTTTATTTTGCATTATATACCTTTTCAAATAACATATACTTGAGTGCTGATGTATGACCTGTGGTTACTTGAAATTGTTATTGCAGGCTGTTGCTAACTCCACATCTGCAACTTTCTTACGTGTCGTTGGAAGTGAACTTATTCAGAAGTACCTTGGCGATGGTCCAAAACTAGTTAGAGAACTATTTAGAGTGGCGGACGAGCTTTCCCCCTCGATAGTCTTCATCGACGAGATCGATGCAGTTGGAACAAAGAGGTATGACGCTCATTCAGGAGGGGAGCGTGAGATTCAGAGAACTATGTTGGAGCTGCTGAACCAGCTAGATGGTTTTGATTCGCGTGGAGATGTTAAAGTTATTCTAGCTACAAATCGCATTGAAAGTCTTGATCCAGCCTTGCTTCGCCCTGGCCGAATAGACCGAAAGATAGAATTCCCTCTTCCAGACATTAAGACTAGGCGGCGCATCTTCCAGGTACCTTTTTAATCAGTCTATGTTGATCTTAACATTACAGAATGCATTCTTGTTTGGTTCTTATGAACATCACAAATCTTGCAGATACACACGGCGAAGATGACATTGTCAGATGATGTGAACCTGGAAGAGTTTGTCATGACTAAGGATGAGTTTTCTGGTGCTGACATCAAAGCAATATGCACCGAATCTGGCTTGCTTGCTTTGAGAGAGCGTAGGATGAAGGTAATGATGGACTTTATATCGCTAGTTCAAATAGTTTACATTGTTTGGGGAGTTCACTGAAGTATACCTCTATTTCTAGCTAGTTTCATTTGGTAAACTGGCATCTTTACCACGGAATTATGGTTTTGCATGTGGATGATAGATAAGCATATAGTTTTTGTTGCACGAGCAATATCACTTTTTGTTATGCATGTACTCCTATAAACTGGCAGTTAGGCAGTAGAACTTCAGATTATTGGCTATACTATTGGAGGAAGCCAACCAGCACCATTTATTTAGCAACCAACTTGTTTTCCACAATTCATTGCTCAGAACATTTCTGTTCTATGTACTAATGTCTGTCCGGTACCAGTCTATCATGTTCAGGGGTATTAAGTTTTGGTATACGTCTTGTGCCATTTATACGTCGAAATTAATGCTGGAACATGCTATATGTCCATGTACTTGATCTGCTGTTTCCTGATTTTCCTAGGTGACGCACGCCGACTTCAAGAAGGCAAAGGAGAAGGTCATGTTCAAGAAGAAGGAAGGCGTGCCGGAGGGGCTTTACATGTGATGAATTGTGCACCGGTCTTCACTACCAGAATGATATTGTGTAGTGATAATATATTTGGTATCGCGGGATATGTTTCCCTGGTTTGGAGAATATAGGCGCAAATTTGTTTGTAACATTTTCTTCGCCTGAATGGTTGGATAATTGAATAGTTTGTTGTACTACGATCTGTTGACTCCTTTCTTCCGAAGTATTGAATCATAAGCTTAAATCGCAATGGCCAGTCATTAAAACCGTGGCATTATGGTGCTTCTCTCAAATTCATTCCAGGTAGCATTGATGTTTGAGCAAATATAAGCTGCAACCGAGTAGCTATGTTATGTTGCGCCATGGTTATTGCTGGATAATCGAACTTGGATTGCATACAAATAAAGTATAGGAAATCTCATATGGGTAACTAATTTTATATGTCCTTTGGAAAAATCATTTCAAACTACATATGCAAGGACTATACAGTATGCCTCTTCAACTTGAGCATGAAATATCTTTGCAAGAAGGTTTTCGTGATGAAACGAGATGACTATGTTTACTAACCCTCTCTCTTCTTTAATTGTGTGCCACATAAGCATATTTGCTAGTCTCAAGTGCATGTTTCCGATTATGTTACCCCCACTATGGCCAGCCTAAAACGCATATTCAGACATAGCATTATGTATTAGTAAAACGAGGTATGCACACTGTACCTATCTCGTAGAGGCACAGGACATCCCGAATGGGTCTTGTTCCGCTACTCTTCCCTGGCCCCACCCAAATTGCAAGGTCTTGGCCGTGGTCTATGTTTTGTCGCTGCAAGTCTATCTTGTGCCCGCCATTGGAAATTGAACTCAACCGCGCGCAGGCACTGTTTCACCAGTTGCACGAGGGAAACCACTTGCACGCGTCGATTAGAGCAACTCCAACAGGTCGACCCAAATGAATGGCGTTTTTGTTCGCTTTTTGTCCGTTTGAGACCGTCCGTCCTTTTTTAGTTTTGGGTCGGCAGTGCGCCCAACGGGCCGACCCATTTCATGACCGCGCGCATTTTAGATCATGTCGTCGCCCTGGTTTTGGTGCACCAGCGCGCGTGGGAAAGCAGCCTAGCACGCGCTGGTTTTGGCGCTCCAGCGCGCGGAGGAAAGCGGCCTAGCACGCGCTGGTTTTGGCGCTCCAGCGCGCGGGAAAGGTTCTCGCGCGCGCCGCGGCCGGCGCTCGTTATAAAGAAGGCGCTCCCTCCATACTCTGTCCACCGCCCACTCTCGCCGCCTCTGCTCGCCGCCCACTCTCGCCGCCTCTGCTCGCCGCCCACTCTCACCGCCTCTGCTCGCCGCCCACTCTCACCGCCTCTGCGCCACCATGTCGATCCGCCGCCTGGGCGCTTCGGATTTTCGCGGAGTCCGCAAGCGCCGCTCCGGCGCCTTCTCCTCCGAGATCTGGTTTCGCGAGAAACGTCTCATCCTCGGCACCTTCGACACCGTAGAGGAGGCGGCCCGCGCGCACGACGCGGCGGCATGGTGCCTCCTGAGGCCTCGGCCGGATATGAATTTTCCCAACGTGTCGAGCCAGCGAGCGCAGGATCTGGTGCCTTTCTCGCGGCTTTTCACCGACAAGGATCATCGTGTCCACCGGAGGCGGCAACGTTGCCTCGCCATCGCGGAGAAGGACGTGGAAGCCTTGGTGGTGTGGCGCGGAGGCTTCCCGCAGGACATCGTCGACGAGCGCCAGTTCTACAAGCAAAGAAGGTTGGAGAGGGACGCGAGGAGGAGGGAGCGAGCCGCCTATCGGGAGGACAAGCGTTCGCGGAAGCAGGCAGCTCAATTGAAACTGAAGCTACAGGAAACGGCGGGTTGGGACTTTGAAGACGAGGCGTATGCTGATGCCTACATTCAGACGTCAGAGGAGGACATTACCGAGTCGGAGTCAGAATCGACGAGTAGTAGTCTTTTCTTTTTATCTGTGTACGCTAGAATTATCTATGTACCCATTTTTATCTGAAAAAAATGACCGGCGGCGTCGGCGATGTAGCAGGCGGGCAAGGGTGTGAATCCAATGTGCCACCGACCAGCGGGCCCGGTGAGAAAAAAAGGGCGAGCGCACGCGCGTCCGTGTTGTGTCCGCGCCGACGTAAATCAGGCTCAAAAATGGGCCGGGAATAACTCGGCAGGTGGACAAAAGCGGACGTGTGTCCGTTTGGGTCGGCCCGTTGGGCCGCCCTTTTTATCCGCACCGACCCAAACAGACGGCCGCGGACGAAATGGGTCACCCCATTGGAGTTGCTCTTATGGCCAGGTGGGAACAAGGAACGATGCCCACGTACTAGACGTACTCCCTTCGTTTTGAAATACTTGTTATAAAAAATAAATAAAAGAGGATGCATCTAGACGTATGTTAATTTTAGATACATCATTTTTATCTATTTTGATGACAACTATTTTCGGACCGAGGGAGTACTATGCTGCAAGCATATCTCATTCGCACCAATCAGCAAACAAATCACGCGGAAGAAAAATCAATTCTAATGAACAGCAACTTACTAAACTACACATGCATGGAGCAAAATCGTTATTTATTTATAGAGCGCACCGCTATTCCATCGTTCGTACCAAAGCCCACTACAACAACCGAATGCAACACCACACGCACGCCTGCAAGGACATCCCCGCTTTACCACCTGGTCGCCTCACACCACACTTCTTCGCACGGCAATGCTAAAAGAGGAACGAGTGATTTTTTATTTGGTAATAAGAATAATGCGTGGAATGCTCCAAGGAGGGAACCAAAGCTTGTAAAACCAGACGATGTAGTGCCCCTTCCTTCATCATCAAACGTCGTAGAAGTGTCTGGTGCACCAATTCACTGGGTGCATAGGATACATTCTCAGAGGGAGCCATCGCCCCCAGCCCAAAAAAATAAAATTTTAATTACTACTCCATCCGTTTCTAAATATTTGTCTTTCTAGACATTTCAACAAGTGACTACATACAAAGCAAAATGAGTGAATCTACACTCAAAAATATGTCTACATACATTCGTATGTTGTAACCATTTGAAATGTCTAGAAAGACAAATATTTAGGAACGGAGGGAGTAGTTACTACTGGGTACATAATATCATATCCGGCCTTTCTAGTGTCATCTTCAAACAATATGGTAGCAATGCTTTCGAGTTCCTCTCTTCTTCTCAGGATATACTAAAACATCCTAAAACATTCTTTACATATCAAGATACTGCAATGGGAAATGCAGCTAGAGAAGTGTTTCCAGAAACATGGCATGGATTATGCACTTTTCATAGTATGCAAAATGCTATCAAACATCTACATGAGGAGAAGAACGAGGAGAACAATGATGAGAAGATTGAAGGGGAGAATGAAGATAATAATGAAGGTCAGAAACAAAAGAAGAATGAAGGGAAGAAAACAAGAAGAATGAAGGAAAGAAAACAGAGAAGAATGAAGAGCCAAGTATTCTATCAGATTTTAGCGCGTGCATGTTTGAGTATGAAGACGTGATCTAGTTTGAACAAAAATTTGACCTCATGAGAGAAAAGGTGAGCAAACAAACTTGGTTGGATAGTATATACTAGGTGAAAGAAAAATGGGCTGAGTGTTATACTCCCTCCATTCCTTTATGTAAGGTGTATTATTTCCGGCACGGTGACCAAGGCACAAACTATACACATGTTAGGACGAAATTAACCTTGGCAAATCATTGATTAGAGGCAACTAAATCATTATGCAAGGAAAGTAAGAGATAAACACAATCAGAAGAGAGATACTTTCCTTTTTCCTCTTTACAAGAAGAGATGCATGCAATCAGGGGAGAGATACTCTCCTTTTTTTTGAAGGGCTAACAACGGAATTGCGAGGAATTAGAAGAAATGTACCTTATATTGTGAAATTTTATCAAAAACAAATACACCTTACATAAAGGAATGGAGGGAGTATGAAGGATGTCTTCACATTAGGAATGAGAAGTACACAATTGAGTGAGAGTTTGAACAATGACTTGAAAATCCATTTCAAATCTGATTTTGATATCATACTTTCTTTAAGCATTTTGAAAGGGTGGTGCAAGGAAAAAGGAATAATGAGTTGAACTCGGAATTTGATTCTAGGAAGAAGTTGCCTAAACTATGTATGAGGAGACCACCACCAATGTTAGTGCAAGCTAGCAAGCTATATACACATGTTATATTTGAAGCTTTTCAAGGTGAATTTGAAAGATCATTGGCAGCTTGCACAAAGGCTTTGGATGGTAATAATGAATATCTAGTAGGAGATTTCACCTACGAGGAGGAGTATAAAGTTACTGGTGATCCTTTGAAGGAAACAGTTGTGTGTAGCTGCCGGCAATTTGATAGAATTGGGATATTGTGTGCCCATGCTCTTAAGGTTCTTGATTTGATGAATATCAAGTCACTACCACCACAATATGTGCTAAAGCGATGGATGCGTGAAGCAAGGAGTGGAACTATAAAAGATAACATGGGAAGAAATGTAATGGAAAATCCAAATATGGCTGCAATGCTT
This sequence comes from Triticum dicoccoides, assembly GCF_002162155.2. Classification (NCBI taxonomy): domain Eukaryota; kingdom Viridiplantae; phylum Streptophyta; class Magnoliopsida; order Poales; family Poaceae; genus Triticum; species Triticum dicoccoides. The sequence goes on from NC_041382.1 coordinate 50,617,675, forward strand.
AGCTACAGATTTGTGTCTCACAAATTCCACAATTTAGCACATCGAGCGACTAACTTTCCAGAAGTAATCATGTTAGTAGACAACACACTTGACATCCTTGGTAAGCAAGTTAAAGACATAATCAATGGATGCACAAACACTTCTAGGGATGCATGTATAGTCTCTGCAGATGCTAGTCCACCAAATCCAAATGACTTGTTGAGTACTGCGTGCCTAAAGAAAGAGGAGGTTCAAACAAAAACTTCAAAACGCAAAAGAAATTGGTTGGATAAGAAGCACAAGGCTAGGAAAAAGAGACAAAACAAAGCTACATCACATGTTGGGGAAGAGGCATGTAATGATGGTGCACATGTTCAATCAACACATATTTCAGTGGTATGTAGCTAAATAACAATTGCGTTTCCAATGGTATAATTGTTTCCATTATTTATGAGAACTCACCGGATTTCTTTTCCTACAAAATGCAAGAGGTTGGTGAAGGGGCGTGTAGTGCTGGTGCACAAGTACAAGCACATATCATAGCTGATAGTGTTTCTGAGGACAAAGGGGCATGTAGTGCTGATTACAATGCCAGTTTTAGCTACACTCAATTGTTGATGGTAATATTCCTCATATACATAGTTTCTTTACAATCGGGATATGGTAATGTGAAAAAGAACTTATATTTTTACTTAATTTACAGGGACCAATCACAGATGATGTTTTTACTAGGTTATGGTGATGTACTTTGTTCTTGGAATTGGAAGCCATGTGCTCTAACTTGAGTAATCCTAAAGAAGCAATCAACTGGAACAATTTCCATCATGGAATGTCAAGTGTTTAGTTTGGGTCGTAGTTCACTTTAGTCAAGTTTAGTTGATCTCTTTTGTCTGATGCATCATAATTTTTTAACGATATGTAGCAACACTGCTTTCATTCATTAAGAACAGGAAACCCTAGAGTCAAGAAATTATAGAGGAAAACAAGGGTGGTAAGAAATAGATCACATCAGATAACACGAACGAGAGGTTGCACGAGGAAGACCACCATTGTAGAGGAAGAGTTCCAATCAACCAAGACCATTCATGATGCTTCAATGCTATTGGAGCAGTCGAAGGGCAACGAGTAACCGATTCCACACCCGGACGAAGAGCCACACACATCCGAGGCTACATGACAACAATGAGACACATCCAAGGCTACATCACAACAACCAAAGGACATCAAGGAGCCGAGTCCACGCCCAGATAGCTTCACAATGTACACCCACCACGGTGATAGCAGAAGAAAAGCTCCGATTAGAAGACGACCCAAACAGAGAAGATGGAGCATCTCCAATAATGATGTAAAATACATCACCAAATTGTGCTTCGAGTAAAATTCACATCACGAAAGTGAATGTTTACATCATCAAAAACCTTTAACTCGAAGAGATGATGTAAAATAGGGCACACGTGCTCCAATAGGCGATGTAAAGTAGGGCAACCACACAACAACCGCTCCACAATTTCATATACATTTGAACCAAATAACATCAAAATCATCTCAATAAATCCTAAATCATCATCAATAGTCGAAGGTGGTAGGTTACGTAGGCGAATTTGAAGGTATAAAGAACGCCTTGCGATGTACTAGTACAGTGGAGGTGTTGTGACTAGTTTGTGCAGAGTTCTTTTGGTAGATCTTGAGTTCAAATCTTGGCATAACCATTTATTTGTTTATTTTTTCAATTAAAAAGAATGTTTTTTCCAATTAATATTGGATATGGATTATTGTTAAAAATATATGTAGGATGTTATTACAAACAATATATGAGTACACATTGGTTGAAATAACATCTTATAGTATAGGATGGAGGGAGTACATAACTATTTTTAACAATTCCTAGAAAGATATATATGATGCCTAGGGTAAAATGTGTTAGTAGATATTGGAGAGCACACAACTTGACAAAACTTCAGCATATCAATGTTGTTCTTTACATATTTCAATAGAACAATAATAGTGCGGGTTTCAAAAAAATTGAAGCATACGGTCATGTCTAGAAGATAACAAGTGGATCATCTTACATGGGTAGATGGCTGCATTTTCTAATTGGATAAGAATATCTCTTGTAATCTGAAATACTAAGTAGATATGCTAAACACGAATCATGCACATCGTATTACTTTGAGCCCCTTCCCTCTTTCAAATTAAGGTCCATTTCTGATTCTTTTTTTTTGTTTGTATTATGGGTTCTTCCACTATCTACAGACTGAATTGTGGAACTACTGAGAAGGGGAGCTTCTAACTTTGTTGCTTTCAAAAGCGCCTTTTGCATGCATATTTTGGTTGTAAATTTATCCAATATAACATCTTTTATCTTTTATCTTTTAAAATATGTTTTAGTTAATGCATAAATAAAATGAGATTGTTTAACAAGCTAGCACCGGAATGCTTCAATAGTAGTGTACACGGCAAGGTGTATGCTTTATCTGATTGTGTTCACTCCAATATCTGTTACCCCCTCCGTTCCAACCAAAGTATACACGGGGGTACCTCATTTTACCCTAGGGCATCATACATGTTTATACCAAAATATACATGGGTTAAATATACACGAGAGTACCTCATTTTACCCTAGGCATCATATATGTTTATATATTTCTAGGAATTTTACAAAATAGTTATAGATAAGTAAAAGAATGTTATTTAAACAATAATCTGCATCCAATATTAATTAGACAAAATGTCTTTTTAGTTGAGCAAAAACAAAAGAAAGAAAAACAATTGCTTGACCCACCTGAAGAACATTGGACACGCTAGCTACTACACACCTCCACAATGGTTCAATCATACGTAGCAGGGCGTACGCTTTATATCATTCCAGAATTTTTTTAAATAGTTATAGATAAGTAAGCAGAATGTTTTTTTAACAATAACCCAAATCAAATATTAATTAGATAAAATGTTTTTTTAGTTGGGCAAAAACAAAAGAAAGAAAGAAAGAAAAAAAGAAAGAAATTGCTCGACCTACCTAAAGAACACTAGCCACCACACCTCCACAATGGTTCAATCATACTACACAGCAAGACGTATGCTTTATATCTCAGAATTCGCCTAGGTGACCTGCCGCCAACGGCTGTGGCGGTAGCCCGGGTCTCATTTCGGCGACGGAGTATGGATCAGGAGCCTACCGCCGTCGACCATGGCGGTAGCCCATTATAACCCACCTTCAACGTGTATGGCGGTAGAAAAAAAGTCAAATCCAAATTTATTTTCAAAGATGAGTCAAAATCGCGCTAAATTTTGAGGCCAAAACCGTCATTTTGGCCTTGGTTTAGAATCATAGGCAAAAAAATGATGGTGGAGCACGGGGAAGCATCGATGGAATGCAGCAGCGAGAATCAAACACCTGCCGAATCCCACTAGTACAAATCTAGTGGCGACAAGGAATCCCACACCCACACAGTGCCTGTCTGATCTGAGATGAAAAAGCAGAAATTCTCCCGAATAAAGCGCACTCCCCTCCACCTGCACGCTCGGCCCAACCTCTCTCCTCGTCCCCTAGCATCCGGGCTCGGAATATGACCCGTCATCCCCGACGCCGCGGTGCGGCCGTGCGGGCAGCGTCACCTGCTCTGCTCCACTCGGATATGGCTGACAATGGCGAAAATACAGTCCATGACGAGCGGGCATCGCATTCGCATCCCGTCGGCTTCTTCTGTGCGCGCAGGTGTGCACCGGTGATCGGATTCCAGTTCTCCGGTTCACCGTCGCCGCCTTGAGATCGCCGGGGAACGGCGCACCACGCGCCAATCAGAGACTCTCCTAGTACCACCTTCTCCCACCCCATGTCGCGCATCTTCTTGCTCCTGCTCCTGCACCTCCTCCTCCTCCTCATCTTACCACCCGCCACCTCCGCCACGCCGCCGTCGCCGACGGCCGTCCTCCTCTCCTTCCTCGCCTCCCTGCCCGAGGCCTCCCAACACCAGCTCGGCGGCCACCCAGCACTGCGCGTTCCGTGGCGTCACGTGCACCGCCGCGGGGGCCGTCGCCGCGCTGAACCTCTCCGGGCTGGGCCTGGCGGGCGCGCTGTCCGCGTCCGCGCCGCGCCTCTGCGCGCTCCCGACGGCCCTCTCCTCGCTCGACCTCAGCGGGAACGGCTTCGCCGGCCCCGTCCCGGCCGCGCTCGCCGCGTGTTCCGGCGTGGCCACCCTCCTCCTGGCACGCAACCGCCTCACGGGGCCCGTGCCTCCGGAGCTGCTCTCCTCGCGCCAGCTCCGGAAGGTCGACCTCGGCGGCAACGCGCTCGCCGGGGAGATCCCGGCTGTGCCTGCCGCCGGCGCCGGCGCATCCGTCCTCGAGCACCTTGACCTCAGCAACAACTCCCTCGCGGGCGCCATCCCGCCGGAGCTGCTGGCTTCTCTCCCGGGGATCCGGGTGCTGAACCTGAGCACCAACGGCCTCACCGGGCCGTTGCCCGAGTTCCCGGCCCGTTGCCGGCTCACCTACCTCGCCGTCGACAGCAACGGCGGCATCACCGGTGAGCTCCCCGGAAGCCTCGCCAACTGCGGCAACCTCACCGACATAATCCTATCCTACAACAAGATCGGCGGCACGGTGCCGGATTTCTTCGCGTCCCTGCCAAGGCTGCAGCAGCTGTTCCTCGACGACAACAGCTTCGTCGGGGAGCTGCCGGCGAGCATCGGCGAGCTCGCCGACCTGGAAAGCCTGGCGGTCACCAAAAACGGGATGACCGGACCTGTTCCGGAGGCAATCGGGAGATGCAAGTCCTTGACGATGCTGTATCTGAACGGCAACTGGTTCAACGGCTCGATCCCGCGGTTCGTCGGTAACCTGAGCCGGCTACAGAGGTTCTCCATGGCCGACAACGGCATGGCCGGAACAATCCCGCGAGAAATCGGGAAGTGCCGGGAGCTGGTGGAGCTCCAGCTGCAGAACAACAGCCTCTCCGGGACGATCCCGCCGGATTTCAGCGAGCTCGGCCGTCTGCGGAAGCTGGCCCTGTTCAAGAACACGCTCCATGGGACGGTGCCTCCGGCGCTGTGGCAAATGGCGGACATGGAGGAGCTGCAGCTCTACAACAACAGCCTGAGCGGAGAGGTTCCTGCCGGGATCACGCAGTCGAGGAAGCTCAGAGAGCTCATCCTGGCGTTCAACAACTTCACCGGCGAGGTCCCGGGAGCGCTGGGGCTGAACACGACCCATGGGCTCGTTCGTGTCGACCTGACCGGCAACCGCTTCCGCGGCGCGATCCCGGCCGGTCTCTGCACCGGCGGCCGGCTCGCCGTGCTTGTCGTCGGACACAACCAGTTCAGTGGGGGCATTCCCGGGGAGATAGCGAAATGTCAGTCTCTCTGGAGGGTCAGATTCAACGACAACAAGTTGAGTGGGAGCTTGCAAGATTTGGGCACGAACACCGGGTGGTCATTTGTGGACCTGAGTGGCAACCGGTTTGATGGGAGGATACCAAGTGTGCTCGGCTCATGGCGCAACCTCACCATGCTTGATCTGTCCGGCAACAACTTCGCCGGCCCGATACCGCACGAGCTCGGTGCTCTAAGCATGATCGGGACTCTGCGATTGTCATTGAACCGGCTCACCGGACCGATACCGCCAGAGCTTAAGAACTGCAAGAGGCTCTTCTATTTGGACCTTGGAGGTAACCATCTGAATAGAAGCATACCAGCAGAGGTTGCAACACTCGATAGCCTGCAACATCTTCTGCTCGGTGGCAACAAGCTCACAGGAACAATCCCCGACTCCTTCACTGCAACACAGGGCCTTCTTGAGCTGGACCTTGGTGGCAACTCTTTGGAAGGAACCATCCCTGTTAGCTTAGGCAACCTTCAGTACATCTCAAGAAATCTGGACCTTAGCAACAACAGACTAAGGGGCCAGATTCCAAGTAGCCTCGGCAACCTTCGGAGCTTGGAGGTGCTCGACTTGTCGGCAAACTCGTTATCCGGTCCGATTCCATCACAGCTTTCCAACATGATCTCACTCTCTGCGGTGAATGTTTCGTTCAATGAGCTCTCTGGCCAGCTCCCTGCTGGCAACTGGGCTAAGCTCGCCGACGAGTCCCCCGACGCTTTTCGCGGGAACGCTCAGTTGTGCACACATCCTGGCAATGCACCTTGCTCAAGAGACCAGTCTCGCATAACCCGAAGGAGGAACACACAAGTTATTGTGGCATTGTTACTGTCAACATTCACAGTCATGGTTGCAGCATTGTGTGCTATCCATTTCATTGTGAAGAGGTCGAAGCGCCTATCGGCGAAAAATGGCTCGGTGCGCAACCTCGACTCAACAGAGGAGCTGCCAGAGGATCTGACCTATGAAGACATCCTCCGGGCCACCGACAACTTGAGCGAGAAGTACGTCATCGGCAAAGGCCGGCACGGCACGGTATACAAGACGCAGTTTGCCGTCGGGAAGCAGTGGGCGGTCAAGACGGTTGATCTGTCACGGTGCGGATTCCCCATTGAGATGAAGATACTCAACACGGTGAGGCACCGGAACATCGTTAGGATGGCCGGGTACTGCATTCGAAGAAATGTTGGCATGATCCTCTACGAGTACATGCCGGAGGGGACTCTGTTCGAGCTGCTGCTTGAGAGGACGCCCCAGGTGGCTCTAGACTGGACGGCCAGGCATATCATCGCCCTCGGTGCCGCGGAAGGCCTCTCATATCTTCACCATGACTGTGTGCCCATGATTGTCCACAGGGATGTCAAGTCGAGTAATATTTTGATGGATGCTGAGTTGGTGCCGAAGATTACAGACTTTGGCATGGGGAAAATCGTCGGCGATGAGGATGCGGACGCGACGGTGTCGGTCGTCGTTGGCACCCTCGGCTACATTGCTCCAGGTAAATTTGACAAATATTCTGCATACACATTTGTTGACAATGAAGCATTTTATGTTTCTGTGAAATGTTTATGTAAAACTTCAGAGTTAACAACATGTGTTGCCATTTGTGTTCAGAGCAAGGCTACTCGACGAGGCTGACCGAGAAGAGCGATGTGTACAGCTACGGGGTGGTGCTCCTCGAGCTCCTGACCAGGAAGATGCCCGTTGATACCGCGTTCGGGGACGGCGTCGACATCGTGACCTGGATGAGGTCCAACCTGACGGTGCAGGCGGACTATGGGAGCATCATGAGCTGCCTGGACGAGGAGATCATGTACTGGCCTGAACATGAGCAGGCGAAGGCGCTGGACCTGTTGGATCTGGCCGTCTCGTGCACGCAGACGGCTTGCCAGTCCAGGCCGTCGATGCGGGAGGTGGTGAACATCTTGATGAGGATAGACGAGAGTATCATCATTTCAGAGCATCATCACAAGTGAGACAGTGAACCGTTGTAGCATTCCGTGGAGCTGCAAACCGGACCTAAGTGCAAGTACTCCCAATGGAGTGTGGTTTTGCTCTGTACTTCTGTTCACCACTGACCAGCAGAGAGGAGAAACCCGTGGTGGAGCGTCGTCGCCCTACGATGATTTACTGAGCTTTCTTTTGGTGGTGATTACGAGCACTGATGTTTGATAACTCGATCAATTATAATCATTGGCCTGATGGTACTGGTCGCAAGTTGGGACGAACATCGAAAGTGCCGTTCTAATCCTGAGCTCATGTGAGCTTGGGTGAACAGTAAAATAAAAAATTGTTTTTTATAAAAAAATCTGATTTTTGTGTGTGAAACACTGACAAATGCTTTGATAACTTGCAAAATTTCATCATAAAATGCGGCTCGTGAAAAATGTGGCAAAAAGCTAGAATAAACGCTCAAAATGCATTTAAAGAATAACATTTTGGAGCATTGAATTTGTTTTTTTTGCCATATTTTCCTCGAATGTTATATGGTGTTAAAATTTTGCAAGCTATCAAATCATTTGTCAATGGTTCACACAAAATAATTCACATTTTTTTTGATTTTATTGTTCACCCGAGCTCAGGATCAGAACAACCGTGCTTATGACTCTGTGAAAGGTGCCAGACATAGTGTCTGAGATCCTGCTTGTAACTCTTCGAACTGCTTGTCTTTCCTAGTCACCCTGAACATAATTTAGAATATGGGCCAGGCGAATTTTCAAAAAACAACCATATACGGCTGAATTGACTGACCGAAATTCTGATTTGCTCGATGTCCCTCACACAGCCCAACTCATGCATTTGCTCACAGACAATATGGTGCCCCAAAACACCGATTGGGCTCCATCGGAAAGAGAAAACACTAATTGGGCTGAAGCAGCTTACAGCCCACCAACCTGATAAAAACAAAACATCAAGAAGGCACATGCTCCCCTAAAAAACATCAAGAGGGCACATGTTGTCACCTCAAAGAATAAATGCATTGTATCACCCTTAAAGAAGAACAAAAATAAAATTAAAATAAAAAATTATCAAAATAATAAAGTTTTTGAAGAAAGAATGAATTAATGGCATTGGTATTACCATTAAGTAGAAAGAAAAATGATTAAAAAAAACATGCACACAACATGGATCTTGGTGATATAAACTTGCACCAAAAGCATATATAGTTGATATAAAAATTATAAATACGTCGGAGAGGTATCATGGCGTGAGGAGGCTTGGCGCGCACGGAGGACGTCAATGTGGCCTCGTACGGATCACCATGCGCGCCCATGGTGTGAGGTAGCGGTCATTGTGGGCATGGAACAATTTGGTGGATGGTTTTCCTTTAGCGGATAGTAATTATTGTTGGTTATCACGGTATTAATTAGTAGAGATACAGCGGTAGTACCTCC